>NC_141156.1:122160069-122497153 GCF_053477565.2 Lygodium microphyllum
ATTCACTATAAATATGAGGCATGGGAGAGGCATAGGAAGCATAAGGAGACCCCGAGAGGCTACGAGAGAGAGGTAGAGAGGAGGATACTCCTCCAAGGAATTGTAAGGAAGAGCTTGAAAGAGAGCTTGAGAGAGAGAGAAAGAGAAGAGTCACCCCGAGAGGCTGCAAGGAAGAGAATTAGCTCAATTCTCTCTATCTCGATCCTCGACTTAACCATCTTCTCTTACACTCTCCCATCTTGAATCTATTCTACCTTCTTAATCTCTTGAGTCTATTTGCGGACGATGGCCTCCAAGAAAAGAATGTCGCGTGTGGATGACAATCCTGCAACCAGCAACCAAGGCTTCGGACAAAGGCATCACTATCAATCCAACTGTAGTTCCGGTTGTAAGTAATGTATTTTCAAATTGATAGATGCTTGCTTTGATTCTCGTATGAGATACGTTAGGCCCCATACTATGCTGCACGAGTATATGTCATCGGAAATGATAAATTTCATTCGACCTACTCGAAAGATGAAGTTTGTAAAGTGCATATATCAAGGGAAGATAATTGCACCTAGTTACATATGATTTATTTGCTAGTAGAGTAATTACAAGAAAGAATTAGTCAAGCGTTATGAATGCCATAGCCGTCAAAAGAACGACATTAAAAGATTGTGCATACAAGTGCTAGATTAAAGTATAGTCAAGGGTTACAAATAGCATAATTACTAAAAGAATATGACATTGAGAATCATGAATAGAAAGTACTAGTTAAAAGTTTAGATACTTCAAAAGTACTTAGCCCAAGAGCCCAAATATTAAGAAAAACTAGATTCTAGCTCAATGCATGGCCTATTGGAGTCTAATTACTTGAGATCATCTTGCACTTATATTATCAAGTATTTACACGATATGCCTATAACATGTTTGATATATGAGGATAATTTTCTAGTTGCCTCATGACTTGACTAAGAGCTAGTACAAGAAATTCATCGTAAGATGTCTTGAGTTCCGTCCGATAACGATGACTTTTTCCAATCCAAATCCAGGGTTGGGCTATCAAGCAAGGTAAGTGACCTATAGAACTTACATCATGAATAGTGTTTGAACCCTTAACATATGCCCTAGCCGAAGAAAGGAAGTGTTAAGAACATGTTTGCATAGTATTACTCTTAGATCCCAAGGGGAAGAGCAAATATACGATGGAAATATTATGTCATCTACTCTTGCATTGTTTTGGAAAGAATGCAATTGGTTTTGTTGATTGATCGAACAAGATCCTAAATATTTTTACATTCAATTGGTTGTTAGTTGTTGTTTGGATGATTATTCCAAATGCTTGTGATTTATGGTAAATTCATGGCAAGGGTCTGTGATGACAAGTCGCCATGGGAATAAAGGAATGTTTTCTTGGAAAATGATATTAGGTTGAATGCCTTGTTTGTGCTTGATTCTTAAAGGATTTAATTAAGGAAGGATATATTGTACGGGTGGATCACCTCCATGGTCGCACCGCGTATTAACCCGAAAGGGCACTGCTCGATTCATGGGCCGAAGGTCGAGTGGTGAAAAGGCCAACCACGGGAATGATGTTTCGCTCCTAGACAGCTTGTGGGTTAGTTGGAGCTCTGGACACCCCTTGCTAGGTCTAGAATGGAGTTGAAGACCTCCGTGGCCCCCAACATCTGGGCATGTTGGGAGATCCTATTCTAGATAAAGGATTGAGTTTGTGGTGCCATGTGAATTGGACCAATTACTTTTGCAAGGCAGAAGGGATACTTCTGTTGGACAAAAGCGATACATAATTTCTCCTATATGGGTGGGAGACAAAGATTAACTTGAAGATAAGTTAAGGAACTTGTTTGACCTTGTTTGTCAATAGATTGCTTTGCTCTGTTTTCGTGTCTGTGCTATAAGTTATGGGAATGAACCCTGTTCCCTAAAAGGCTTAATTAATGAAGCTGACTTTAAGTGTCACACATAAATGTGGTAGGACCTAATTAGAAAACTAAAGCTATTAAGGGAAGCGGGTGGGAAGAACCCCCGACGGGTCCGTCCTACGGGAGGGTGGTCCCAGAGAACTGGGAGGCTTCTCACAAGTTTTTATCATCATTCAACCTTAAGGTATTGATAGGTTAGAACCCGATTCATACCATTTTAGGGGACTGGAATGGGACTATGCCCTATCGGCAGAGAGGTTGAGCAGCGCATTCCTCTCATTTCCCATTCTCTTTGAACCAAGTGCGGCATGGGTTTGCTTTGGATTGGTATCTCTGCGTAAAGTAGGATGTCCAAAACCCGACACTAGAATGCTAACAGGAGACCTTGATAACTAGGAACCCGAATTTCAGGTCGATCCTAGTGGGTTCGGTCATGAACGTTTCGTTGCGAGGCGGATTCGGGAAACCCTAGGCAACAAAACTCGGAACATTCCCTGGGAGTGCCGGGCATCGACGCTTAGATTTGTGTCTCGATAGACCACTAAGAGAGTGCTTCGAAAGCCGATGGGCAGGCACGTCACAGTTGGTATCAGAGCGAAAATTTTGTAATGATACGAGATTGATTAATGTATGGTTTGTAGACATATCCTAAACAAAATAATCTAAGCATTATGGCTTGATTGTTAGGCACCTTCTGCACCCACGAATGTTGACATGCAAGAGAAGAAATTCCTTCTCAAGCAAATTAAGGCACCCGAGTTGATGGAGAAGGGATAGACATTGCAGCAGAGGCAGAGATATGGATTGAGTCGATGGATGACTATTTCTTTGCTTCGGGAACTACCTCTACTAATCAAGCAATGATAGCCAAAATTAAGTTACTTAAGTTAGTTGGCCAGGCTCGATTATGGTGGAAGCAATGGTGCAAAGATGAAGGCGTTTCTGAAGCCGGTGTTACTTGGGTTCAGCATAAAGATTCTGTACGTGGACGATACCTTCCGCCAACCTACCAAACTTTGAAGACGAATGAATTCTTCAAGCTAAAGCAACTAGAATTAACTTTGGAAGCTTACTACTCAAAGTTTGTAACCCTACTAAAATACGCACCACCTATGGATATTGCACAACAAGTATCCAAGTTTTGCCATGGCCTAAACACTCCTTTGAACCATCGTCTTGAAGCAATGCGTCCAATAGACTTGCAAGATGCATTACTCCGAGTGAATCCAATCGTCCAAGAATTTAAATCGGGAAATTGTAGTAAAAATGACTCCCGAGATCTAGGTAAGAGATGCCATACATGTGGAGAGATAGGGCACATCCATAGGAGATGTCCCTACCGTCAATGTTTCCATTGCAATGAAGTAGGACATGTCCAAGTAGATTGCCCTAACTTAAGTCCAAAAGATACGGAGCCTCCATGAAAACGAAGCTACACAAGTGCAGTCTTCGGATATATAGAGGAATCAGATGAAGGCGAAGACTTAGAACCTACTACACCACTTCAGGATTATTAGAAATCCTAGAAATTTTGTCGATATGAAATACAGCTTGTATCTGAATAAACTTTACTCTTGTAACTAGAGTTAACTTGAGTAACATGAGTTGTATCTATTTTGAGCCTAGAACTTGCAAATGATTAGAGATACTCTGGCAAGGAATGATAGTTATAACGTGCAATGAATTTCTCTTAAGACATTTCTTCTCAACTAATATAGATTGGGTCTTACCAGAATGTTGAAGCTTGGAAGTATTCTTTAGTATTACAAGCAAAGCCAATTTTCCATGAAGCTCAGTCCCGAACTAAGGACAGGACAATCTGGAAATGTAGTTTCCAAGATAAAGGACCACTCCAATCTGCTAAAAGAATCCTAGGACACTTTGGTCTAAAGAAGAAAATCCTGCCAAGGACAACCAAGAACCTTGTGACCGCAAGTGATAAATCTCCGCGTTGTTTCTATTGCAGGGAGTTAGGCCATTTCAAAAGGGAATGTCCAAAGCACCCTAAACACCGATGCTCCGAGTGCCAATACATTGGACATAACTATATCAATTGTCCCAATGGAACTCGAAGAGAACTTGAGCTTACAAGAAATAAGCCGTACAAGCTCCAGTGATCTAGAATATACCAAGTGCTTAGGAAAAACCTAGAAGATATCCATGAGATGTAACTATAATAAATTTTCTATTATAACCAAAAGACTCGGATATATCAAATACCATATGTTGTTGTTTCAAAAGACCGTATGTCTATGAGAGATCAGAGTAGCACAGCGAAAGCATGGTGGGCCCATAACCCACAGGTTCCAAAATGATACCCCCCCGTTTTTCTCGAGATGAGGACATCTCGATTTCTCTAAGGGGAGGAGGATGTAATATCTCCGCACAATAAAAGTTAGTTGGTTAGTTCGAAAGTTAGTCAATTAATAAGTTAGTAAGATTACTAACTAAAGACTAACTAAGGTAAAAAATAACTAACATTAATTATTGATAATTTTTATTTAATTTAATATATTTTATTTAGAAAAATCAAGAGTCATAAATCTGATATTTTTCTCGGATTGGCAAGGACCGTAGCCACCCTTCATGTAAATTACAACGTGAACGAGACTTATGAGTTATATTAATCACTAGGTTAATGTGTATAGTTTAGATGGTCCAAAAACATTAGATTTTGGACAAAACTAGTATATTTTAGATACTTTAGATATTATCCTAAAAGAAAAAGATATGGAGATTTTTAGAACTGGATGTCATTTAAAAAGAAAAGGCAAGTGATATTTTAGTTAGTTTGGAGATTTTATAAAAGGAAAAAAATAAACAGAGGATTTACGAAATCGCACGCGCCGCGATCGCAGTACACAGGCAGTGGACATCACTTTGAACAGAAAAAAGAAGGAGTGAACTAAGAGCTTTCTAATCAAGTGTCTTGGAGTTTTACCCCCCTTTCGGAGTCAATGAAACCATTAGATTTATGATCTGAGCATCAGATCACTGATCTTTCCAAGATTCCCCTCCACAAAGAGCTCCACTTCTCAACCACAAGCCCTCTTCTCTAATTCACTATAAATATGAGGCATGGGAGAGGCATAGGAAGCATAAGGAGACCTCGAGAGGCTGCGAGAGAGAGGTAGAGAGGAGAATACTCCTCCAAGGGATTGTGAGGAAGAGCTTGAAAGAGAGCTTGAGAGAGAGAGAAAGAGAAGAGTCACCCCAAGAGGTTGCAAAGAAGAGAATTAGCTCAATTCCCTCTATCTCGATCCTTGACCTAACCATCTTCTCTTACACTCTCCCATCTTGAATCTATTCTACCTTCTTAATCTCTTGAGTCTATTTGCGGACGATGGCCTCCAAGCAAAGAATGTCGCGTGTGGATGACAATCCTGCAACCAGCAACAAGGCTTCGGACAAAGGCATCACTGTCAATCCAACTGCGGTTCCGGTCGTAAATAATGTATTTTCAAATTGATAGATGCTTACTTTGATTCTCGTATGAGATACGTTAGGCCCCATACTATGATGCACAAGTATAGGTCATCGGAAATGATAAATTTCATCTCACCTACTCGAAAGATGAAGTTTGTAAAGTGCATATATCAAGGGAAGATAATTGCACCTAGTTACATATGATTTATTTGCTAGTAGAGTAATTACAAGGAAGAATTAGTCAAGCGTTATGAATGCCATAGCCGTCAAAAGAACGACATTAAAAGATTGTGCATACAAGTGCTAGATTAAAGTATAGTCAAGGGTTACAAATAGCATAATTACTAAAAGAATATGACATTGAGAATCATGAATAGAAAGTACTAGTTAAAAGTTTAGATACTTCAAAAGTACTTAGCCCAAGAGCCCAAATATTAAGAAAAACTAGATTCTAGCTCAATGCATGGCCTATTGGAGTCTAATTACTTGAGATCATCTTGCACTTATATTATCAAGTATTTACATGATATGCCTATAACATGTTTGATATATGAGGATAATTTTCTAGTTGCCTCATGACTTGACTAAGAGCTAGTACAAGAAATTCATCGTAAGATGTCTTGAGTTCCGTCCGATAACGATGACTTTTTCCAATCCAAATCCAGGGTTGGGCTATCAAGCAAGGTAAGTGACCTATAGAACTTACATCATGAATAGTGTTTGAACCCTTAACATATGCCCTAGTCGAAGAAAGGAAGTGTTAAGAACATGTTTGCATAGTATTACTCTTAGATCCCAAGGGGAAGAGCAAATATACGATGGAAATATTATGTCATCTACTCTTGCATTGTTTTGGAAAGAATGCAATTGGTTTTGTTGATTGATCGAACAAGATCCTAAATATTTTTACATTCAACTGGTTGTTAGTTGTTGTTTGGATGATTATTCCAAATGCTTGTGATTTATGGTAAATTCATTGCAAGGGTCTGTGATGACAAGTCGCCATGGGAATAAAGGAATGTTTTCTTGGAAAATGATATTAGGCTGAATGCCTTGTTTGTGCTTGATTCTTAAAGGATTTAATTAAGGAAGGATATATTGTACGGGTGGATCACCTCCATGGTCGCACCGCGTATTAACCCGAAAAGGCACTGCTCAATTCATGGGCCGAAGGTCGAGTGGTGAAAAGGCCAACCACGGGAATGATGTTTCGCTCCTAGACAGCTTGTGGGTTAGTTGGGGCTCTGGACACCCCTTGCTAGGTCTAGAATGGAGTTGAAGACCTCCGTGGCCCCCAACATCTAGGCATGTTGGGAGATCCTATTCTAGATAAAGGATTGAGTTTGTGGTGCCATGTGAATTGGACCAATTACTTCTGCAAGGTAGAAGGGATATTTCTGTTGGACAGAAGCGATACATAATTTCTCCTTTATGGGTGGGAGACAAAGATTAACTTGAAGATAAGTTAAGGAACTTGTTTGACCTTGTTTGTCAATAGATTGCTTTGCTCTGTTTTCGTGTCTGTGCTATAAGTTATGGGAATGAACCCTGTTCCCTAAAAGGCTTAATTAATGAAGCTGACTTTAAGTGTCACACATAAATGTGGTAGGACCTAATTAGAAAACTAAAGCTATTAAGGAAAGCGGGTGGGAAGAACCCCCGACGGGTCCATCCTACGGCAAGGTGGTCCCAAAGAACTGGGAGACTTCTCACAAGTTTTTATCGCCATTCAACCTTAAGGTATTGATAGGTTAGAACCCGATTCATACCGTTTTAGGGGACCGGAATGGGACTATGCCCTATGGGCAGAGAGGTTGAGCAACGCATCCCTCTCGTTTCCCATTCTCTTTGAACCAAGTGCGGCATGGGTTTGCTTTGGATTGGTATCTCTACGTAAAGTAGGATGTCCAAAACCCAACGCTAGAATGATAACAGGAGACCTTGACAACTAGGAACCCGAATTTCACCTAGTGGGTTCGATCATGAACGTTCCGTTGCGAGGCGGATTCGGGAAACCCTAGGCAACAAAACTCAAAACATTCCCTGGGAGTGCCGGGCAGCGACGCTTAGATTCGTTTCTCGATAGACCACTAAAAGAGTGCCTGGAAAGCCGATGGGTGGGCACCTCACATTGCTGCTGATGTAATTGTTGCTGTTACTGCATAGAAAATTACATTTGCTGATTCTGCATCATAATAGCTCAAGAAAGAGTTTGCAATAAAGTCTTCATTTCATTGGTCGAAAAGGAAGAAGTAGTTGATGAAGTGGGTGGATTAGTCAAAGAGTCTCCCATCTTGATAATCAGAAGCAACCCTTTCATGTTGGGTTCACAAGATGTCATGCAAATGTCACACGGAAGTACGTGACAGTCACTCGCCGTAGGGACACTTTGTGAGATGGGAATAAATGGATTTCAATCTTCACAATACAAAATAACATGAGTTCTAAATCACAGAATTGATGAATTGATACACTCAAAGGATTTCTTCCTCACAAGATATTTAAAGTTTGGAAAAAAAAACCTATGAGTAAGCATGGAAGAGAAGAAATTGAAGGGTATTTGACAAAGTAACATCAACAACTTTTAGCTCATGATCCAGGTTTGTATTGATTTGGACAAAACTATTTATGCTTCACCATGACAAGGTCACCTACAAACATTTTTATTTTTCTTGCAAGTCCAGTAATCCCATAGAAAGAAAGGGAATGAGGAGCCTTATAAATATGAGTTATAGATGATCTCATTCCGGAATCACTTTCCAAGCTATGGCATGACCCATTAGTCCACTTTGAAGGGTGAGATCAATCATTTGATCTCCACTCTGATCTTGATAGTCGCTTATTTGGATTCTAAAAACCATGATTGAATCTCTGGCCATAGTCTGCACATGGAAATGCAAGCCCTAGGTCCGTGTTGATCAGGTCACAGAGCTCCATGTTCATGGCCCAATCGGGCCCCATGAGCATGTCACTAGTAGCTCTATCCATGAGGTTTGCCATGGCAGTAGCCTTGACTCTGGAAATACGACAAAGCCTCATCTTCCAATGCTGCTCTCCCTCTCTCTCGCGGATCGGGAGGTGAAGATTAGGTCGAGTTTCCTCGCACAAGAGGAGCCGAAACAAGCAGGATGACGCTAGTCGAAAGCAAGCTTGAAGTAGCAATGGAAGAAGAGGATGGGAGGCATGGGCATATCCATGTGGAAGGAGCACAGATCCTGTATGGGCTATCTGATCTGAGTCTCTTCTTCTTGTGTTCTTCTCATTCTTCTGCACCTCCAAGACACGACATAAGCATAAATACTTCTGATGATTTGAGAGATGATTCAAGACGTCACCTCCTTGTTGCTTTTATAATCATATGCCATCTCGAAAAGCTTTAGAAAAAGCATCATTTGTAACGTTATCGTCAATAATATCGTTCTACACTTCTGTTTGAGGTGCCATCAGTAAAAATGAAAAGCTTTATTAAAAAGCATTCTATATTTCGTCTCTAATTGACATAAGATATTATGTCATCATGCCGCCATTGTCATCACCTCAATCAGACCGAACTTCAGGTGTAGTCCTCGATTTGCACCGTGTGTTGTGAAAGGCGATGGGATAGTATTATTGCAAGGGAGGGCAGACACGTTGGTAGAGTGATCATTGCAAGCATCAATACCAGTTGTGGTTCTAGACTTAAAAACTTCATGGGAAAGCTTTTGATTGACGTCAAAAAGGAACAACTTCACGCCATTGTGTCCTTCTTAAAACAGTCATCATTCAGTTAGCCTACAATGTCATCCAATTATGGACTAGTTGGCTCTTACACTAAGGATATGATATGATGATGCGATGCTAGGTATCTTCATCATAAGCAGTCGTGAATCCAATGGAGATCCGATGTTGTGGAGGTTAATGGAGATAGTAAGGCGATTTGAAGTAGGCCTTAGCGATGGAGATCTTCTTATGGACAACCAGGAATGCATCGTCGGCAGCTCGTGATGGGCTCTAATGGCTCCAGAATGAAGCTATGAGTTAATGACTTTCGAGCTTCCAGTTTATCCCAAGAACTAGAAGTGTTTCCGTTGACAACATTGAACTTCTTACTAGGCCAGGTGAAATTGCAGCTTTTGAATGGATGAGAGCATTGACCAAGGGAAACTTTGTCGTGGATGCCAAGGTTTCAACTTTACCAATGGAGCTAGTTATCTATGCATTAGTTTTGTGTGAAGGCATACTTTGGGAGTTTTACCCCCTTTAGTTCAGATTCCATCATCAAAGCATTCAACAAAGGCCTCTTCTACCATTATTTCAACGAAAGGGGGGGGGGGGGGATATGATAAACTTGCACTCGTTACGCACTCAACACGGCACAGAAAGGTAACACGATATGAGCTCAAGGTATACTCTTGTATTATTCAATCCAAAAGCGGGAAAACATAGACACATCCCAAGACTACACCCTCGTGACGCCGCACATAAGAGGGTTCACCATTGGGCATAGGGAATCACACATAGAGTGGAAACAAGGCAGGGCTTTGAGTCACTACTACTCCCTATATAGGTGCGATCAGTAGCAACGACATGGTATAGCTACAAAGCCCTTACACTCACCCCCACTTACTGGATTGCTGACTTCAGCAATCTAAGGGTAGCATTTGTTATTTGACTCATCCGGGGTCTTAACGCAGCTTTTCCTAGCAAGTTGGTCAGTGTCTGCCGGTCTAAGGGGACCGCGGGGTCTTAACATAGTCTATACTATCAGACTGGCCAATGTCTGCCGCACTAAGATGTTGGGGGCTTTTTGTTTGATTGGAGTTATTTGTGATGATTGCTACCATGCGAGTCCACCCTCGACTCGATTACATTTGAGGCGTGGAGGCACATTTGGGGTCTATGATTGAGAACCACATTATTTGTTGGAGTACTGGGGCGGCTCAAGGGTCGGTAGAAGGAGCAGGGGGGTTCTCCTTGAGCCAAAGGGCGAAGGCATCTTTTCCGCGTTCACGGGCCTCTGCTTCTGAGATCCAAGTGGCCTCCTTGAGTGGACGCCCACGCCACTTGGTGAGGTATTTAGGGAAGCCTCTTTGTTCCCGGCATCGGAGGAATTCTTCTACTTCGAAGGGACCATTGGAATGGAGCATTGGTACGCGGCGTCCCCATTGGTTGTCGGGATAGAACCTACACAGAAGACGAGCATGGAATGCATTATGAACACAAACACTGTCTGGCAGGTCTAGCTTGTAGGTGACTTCGTTTAGCACTTGAGTGATTTGGTAGGGTCTATAGTAGCGGTGATTGAACTTGGGGGTCATGTTTTTGGGAAGTGACATATTCTTAGAGCTCACTAGGACCATGTCTCCTTTGGCGAATAGTACAGACTTTCTCTTCTTGTTTGCTTGCTCTGTCATGGTTATCTTGCTCTGTTCGAGGCTTTGCTTAGCTACTGCATTGCGATCTCTCCATTTCTTCAAGAATTCTTCTACATCTTGATCCTCCGCTTTGGCCGCTCCGGATGCTAAGGCCAATGGTGTAATGAATTCTTTTCCTGTGGCTAACTCAAAGGGAGTGTACCCCATTGCCGAGTGGATGGAGCGATTATAGTGGAATTCCAAGACATCAAGGTACAAGGCCCAATCTTTCTGGTCCATTCGGGCATAGCTGCGGAGATAATCTTCGATGCCTTGGTTGACTCGTTCTGTCTGTCCATCTGTCTCCGGGTGGAAGGATGATGAGAATCTCAGTTGTGTTTCCAGAGTCTTGAAGAGTTCCTTCCACATGTCGCTCATGAATCTTCCATCTCTATCTGATACAATGGCCAGTGGTAAGCCATGCAGTTTGAATACATGTGTGAAGAAGAGGCGTGCTACCTCCTTGGCATTCAGTGGTGGTTTGGCCGGGATGAAGTGGGCCTGTTTGGAGAAATAGTCCACCACTACAAAGATGATTGTGTACCCATGGGACTCCGGTAGTTCCACAATGAAGTCCATGCTGATGACATCCCATGGGCGGTTAGGTACTGGTAATGGCTGTAGTAGTCCAGCTGGTCTTGATCTTGGTGCTTTGACCATTTGGCAAGTGGGGCAAGTTTTGATGTAGTCTATCACTTCTTCCTTCATGTTCGGCCAAAAGAATTGCTTCCTAAGGGCCTCCAAGGTTTTGCTTTGCCCTTTGTGGCCTCCAATCTTGCCGTCGTGTATCTCATACAGGATGAGTTTCTTTAATTCCACATTGTTAGGGATATACAATCTCTTGTCTAAAAATAGAATACCCTCTTCTAAGGTGTACATTCCATGTGGTGTCTTCTCTGCTTCCATATCTTTGATTATTTTGTGCATTTCTTGATCTTGTTCTAGGGCCTCTTTGACAAGTTCTATGAAGTTGCTGTTGACCACACTGACAGCTTTTAGGTCAGCTTTCCAGCTCAAGGCATCTGCTATCTTGTTAGTAGAGCCGGGTTTGTGCTTAATCTCCAGGTCGAATTTGGCTAGGAAGTCTAGCCAGCGGGCTTGCTTTGCTGATAACTTGGGTTGGGATTGGAAGTATTTGAGGGAGATATTGTCGGTGAAGACTATTGTATGCTTGTCTTGAACATAGTGCTTCCATTTTCTAAGGTAGTGGATGACTGCCAACATTTCCTTCTCATGTGTGCTCCACCTTGTTTCAGTATCGGTAAATTTCTTTGACTCATACGCAATGGGGTGACCCTCTTGGACCAGTACACCCCCTATGCCATAGTCAGATACATTTGTAGAGATTTCAAAGGGTTTGGTGAAATTCGGCACCCTTAGGACGGGAGTTTGGCTCATGCACTTCTTCATTTGCTCAAAGGCTTCCTGTTGCGCATTTCCCCATGTAAAAGAGTGATCTTCTTTGGTGATGTGGGAGAGGGGGTAGTGATGAGGCTGTAATCTTTGATGAACCTCCGACAAAATACTGTGAAGCCGAGGAACTCCCGCACTTCTCTTACAGTTTTCAGTACAGGCCATCTTTGGACAGCTTCCACTTTCTTAGGGTCCACTTTGATTCCATCTGCTCCTACAATAAAGCCTAAGAACTCCAATTCTTTCATTGTGAACTCGCATTTTTCCGGCTTGGCGTATAACTGATGCTGCTGCAGTTTCTCAAAAACTCGGCGTAAGTGTTGCTTGTGCTCTTCTAAGGTCTTGCTGTAGACTAGGAGGTCATCTATGTAGATAATGACAAAGATATCTATCTCCGGTCTAAAAATTCCATCCATGAGGCCACAAAATGTGCCTGGCCCATTGCTTAGGCCGAACCCTAAGACTAACCACTCAACACTACCATATCGGGTACGGAAGGCTGTTTTTGGAATATCTTCTTCGGCTATACGGATTTGGTGGTATCCTGATCTAAGATCAATCCGATTGAAGTACTTGGCCCCGTGCAGTCTATCTAAGAGGTCTTCCACTAGGGGCATAGGGTATTTGTTTTTTATGGTGATTTTGTTAAGAGCCCTATAATCTACACAGAGTCTAAGTCCCCCATCCTTCTTCTTTACAAACAACACTAGGGCACCAAAGGGGGATTTGCTAGGGCGGATGAATCCTTGTTCTTCTAGTTCATGTAGTTGCTTCTTCAATTCCATGAGCTCAGTGTGGTTCACGCGATAGGGAGCTTGGGCCGGTGGGGCAAACCCTGGAATCAACTCAATCTTATGATCCACATCTCGCCTGGGTGGTAGACCCTTGGCTAGCTCGGCTGGCATTACATCTTTGAATTCTTCAAGTATTTCTGCCACCTCTATGTTCCTCTTCTGTTGTTTGGGGTTCTTGCCCTTTTCTTCTTCTTCAATTGGTCGAATCATACACAGATAGACCATATCTCCTTTGCTTGACTGATTTTTCGACTTGCTTTGCACTGCATGTCATGATACGTGGCCTAGTCATGGTCCCTTGGACCGATGCTTTTTGGGTCTGGCCCTTTGGTTGTTTTGTAGTTGGTTTTACTATTTGGCATGATACTCCTGGCTTATTCTCCTTCATTTGCACCTTGATTGGGGTCCTACCAGGTAGCTGCATTCTTTCGCATGGCACTCTGACGCCTTCTCCTTGCATATCTAGCATCATTTCATTCACACCCTTACCAAACATTGCAATGTCATACTTGTCATAGAATTCTAAGCCCAATATCACTTCAAAATCATCCATGGGGATTACTAAGAAGTTGAGTTTTGCTTTCCACTTGTCGGATTCCACTTGGACTGCAAAGACTTGTTTTACTTCCTTGGCTTCTCCTTGTGCGAATGTTACTATTAATCCTTCTAGGGCCTTTGATAGTTTCAATCCATGTTTTGATGCACACCCTGGTGTCATGAAGTTGTGTGTTGCTCTTGTGTCCACCATGATAGGTTGGTTTCCTTCACCCATTCGACCTTTGATGTATAGATGGTGGACTGCCGCTACCCTGGCTGCCATGCATTGGGGTCGGGCACTAATTGACCCTACCCTTGGGTGGTCCATGATTTCTTCACTCCCATTTGGAATTTCCTGGATACGCAGTGGTTGTGGTTCTTCTCCTCCATATGCACAAGTTGCATTCACCCTTGATCCACTCAATGAAGCTGTATCTTCTATTGGGCATCTGTTTTGGTAGTGTGGACCCCCGCATTTGAAGCATCTGATGCCGGTGGAAGGGCCTGGGGGTCTCCACCATGATGTATTTGATCCTGCGGGCCCATATGATGTGCTAGGGGTTGGCCTGTAGTGATTGTTTCCCCATCTTCCTGCTGCTCCTCTTGGTACTAATGTGGTTTGTGATACGGCCGTGGTGGTAGTGGTGTTTTGGCTCCTTGTATCTGTGAATGCCCCTCTAGGAGCATTGGGCCTTTGGTTCCATGAGTTGTTGTTGTTGAAGGTGTTGTTGAAGTTGTTGTTGAACCTGTTTTGATTCCCTTGTGCTGTTCTTCAGCCTTTCAGATCCACCAGTCGTTCGGCCATTCTCATGGCTTCTGCTAAGCTTGTTAGCTCCTGTCTCTCCACATCTCTTCTAGCCCATTCTTGCATCCCAAACAAAAATCCATGTAACTTAGTGTCTGTATCCATGTTTGGTAGCTGCAGCATGATCTGCCTATATTTGCTGACATATTCTTTCATCTTTCCCTGTGTTTGCTTGAGGTTCCTCCATTCATCTCTCACTTTGAATTTCTCCATCTTTGGAATAAAGTATTCCTTCATTTCTTCCTAGAGTTCTTCCCACGAAAATATTGTGTGGCCCTGCTCTTGTTCTAGCAGGTACCAACTGGCAGCGTCCTCCTCCAAGTAAATGGCTGCCACCTCTGCCTTCTTATCTTCGGTAATTCGTGAATACTTTAAGTACCTGTCCACCTCTGCGATCCATTTCTTTAGAACCAACCCATCTCTCTCTCCCTTGTACTTGGCGGGTTGGGGCATCTTGAATTTTCCATAATCATCTTCAAAACTACTACTATCTTCCTCTTCTTTGCGATGGTGCTTCTTCTCCTTCTTCTTGTCTTTCTTTTTGCTTCCTAATTCTACTACTTTCTCCTTCTCCTTCCTTGTATCTTGCGCCCTCCTAGATGTCTCCTCTCTACCCGTTCTATCCATCTCCTCTTGCATTCGGTGTCTTTTCTCCTCTTCTTGTTGTTGACTCACCCATTCTCTATAGCCCTGCTCTACTTCTAGTTTTTTTCTCCTTTCTTCCTCCTCTTCTTTCATCTGCATGTTCCTCCATATTGATTCTAGCATGCCTGACATACCATCTAATTGTCTTTCTAGTCCGGCCACCTTCTCCTCTTGGGCCACTCTCCATTCTTGCCCCCTACTCTTCTTCCTCTCCTCCAGTGTTGGGAGGGTGACATTCTCCCTTTCGTCCTCCATGTGGTTGGTGGTGGTGTTGACGCGGGAAAGCCGCATTTCACCTGTGGTGGTGTGGGTCGTGCCGCGGGGAAGCCGCGTCACGTCTTCAAACAGTGGGATGTCGAGGTTGGGGCGTCACGCCAGGGCGACGCATCGGGGGACGTCGCAACGTGGGGCGACGCGACATGGGGCAATGTGACGAGGGACGACGCGACGTGGGGCAATGCGACGTGGGGCGACACGACGCGGGGCGTCGCGCTGTGGGTCGTTACGACTTCGATCTCTTCGGGGCACTGGATCTTTCCTCTTACTTCCATGAGCACTCCTTCACTCCGAGCAAGAGTTGCTCTGATACCAAGTGTGATAAACCTGCACTCGTTACGCACTCAACATGGCATAGAAAGGTAACACGATATGAGCTCAAGGTATACTCTTGTATTATTCAATCCAAAAGCGAGACAACATAGACACATCCCAGGACTACACCCTCGTGACGCCGCACATAAGAGGGTTCACCACTGGGCATAGGGAATCACACGTAGAGTGAAAACAAGGCAGGGCTTTGAGTCACTACTACTCCCTATATAGGTGCAATCGGTAGCAACGGCATGGTATAGCTACAAAGCCCTTACAGGGGGGGGAACCTAGGAAAGGCTTTCTTCAAATTCATACTACAGAAGGGGCTACTTGGAAAGATGAATGGGTAAAAGAAGGGTTGTATCTTGGACAAACAAGATAGGCCCTATTTGAAGTGAGAAGAGTGGAGAGGACCCATTCACTGAAGTGTTTCCTCCATGTGATATCTTTGCTTGCCATATATCACCCCGAGCCACAATAGAGCTTTCAATCTCTTGTTTTATGTTATTATAGGTTGTAATCATGTTTACAAGGCTTGCATAAAGACCCACTACATACTCATAAAGATCAATAAGAGCTCCTATAGATCATGGAGTCACTTCCTCTACTATCATAGTGATAGACTCCCGTTTATTCACATACAAAGTAGATCTCGTCCCCTGTAGTATACCAAAAAGATAATCTCCACACGTGACACTAGGCTCAATTTCCTAATCATGGCCAAGTGGCCTATCATGAAGCACTTCAATGAATGTTGCAAAATAATTGTGGACTCCCCATAATTGATGAATGTAAGCATGTACTTCCATCTAAATTATACTCTTTACCCAAGGACTCCATAACTAATTATTGCAAATAGCAAACTGCCTTTATACAGTAAAACAACCATGTCCTTGGATCCCAATATCAACAAAGTATCAGTAAGCTGCAGGTCCCTTCTTAATGCAAGCACAAAAGTAAACAAATCTTCTAGGGACAAAAGCCCAACATGATGGTTTGCAAATTAAAATCCATGCAATGCAATTAGTCAAACGATGATTCCACACAAAAAATTATGAATGCATTGAAGAAATTGTGCCTGGCCTAACTATAGGTGCCCATGTGTCATGCAAATGCAAACAAAGAGATACACACAATGGAAAATAAATTCCTAATGATGCTGACTAATGTGTTCAAATTCTTGGCAAAAAACTCCGCCCTCAGATTTGTAGTAATGGACGCACAGTGTCACGACAATGCTACGACTCATAATTGACATTGCAAAGAGCTTGCTTGTTAAAGGTGTGTCCTAACAACCACTCCATGCCTGCATCTTTAGTGTTGGGAAGCACATAGAAGATCATCGGCATGCTTTCAGACTCAATAGAAACTGCAGCCTTGCACTTTCCCAAGAGTGCATATGATTAGTCCTCCCCATATGGGCTGAGTTTGGCGGTAGTGGGATGTAATTGTGGCTTGCAAATTTGGGTCCAATGATCATGATTTAAGACATTAAAGACAAGTCCCTCATTGATCAATGCATTAAAAGTGCATATGTGCTTGGTAGTGACCATTATGCTTAGGTAAGCTGGTTCTACAACTTCCTCGTCCTCATCGTTCATCTCAATGATAGTGGCTACTCGTACATTGGTAGGGGAATTGATGCTAAGAGGCATATTCCATGGTGGATTCCATGAGACCACAGTGGATTCTATGAGTTTTTTATTCCACAGTGGATTTTGTGAGGTTTTGCGATGGATTTCGTAAAACTATATTTATTTGCCGGGGCTCGTACACAAGGTGGATTCCTTGTGCAAGAAGTTGATGGGGATGCCTGTCCTTTTCGGGCATCATGTTAATTTAATGTGCACACGGGTGATTCCATGGCGGGTGATTCCGCAAAATACATATTTAAACTAATGGATGTTTATGAGTTTAGAGTGCACTCGTATTAAATTAAGGTTAGGACAGAGTTCCAACCTATTTATTTATTTTGTAGCTGAAGACTACTAGGTATTCACTTTTGTCAGTTTAATTTTATTATTTTCTAACAATTGTGAATGCTTTAGTTGATGTGTAGAGCAGGCAGCGGTGGCGTTGGTGGGAAGCACTGGGTGATAGCGTGTATTCAAATTACCTAAAAGAAATTATCATTTTTTATGGGTGTGCGTCTTATCATTAAAGGTGTGTCACTAATATTTATTTGGGCGTGCTTATTTATTGAAGCACTTGATAAATATTTATTATTTTGTATACGCATAGATGCTTGATTTAAATATTTCATTATTGGACATTGTATTTGGGCACAGTCCAACTTTTGGGTTGCCCAACTGCTTTATTCTTTATTTGGACAAAAGCCAAAGCATGCTGATTGTAAAATTGGGCTATTTTTTAGTTTTGAGATGAATAAATTTATAAATACATGCCTTGTGAAGCGCTCACACAAGGCATGGGGGGAGATTGTTCCCAATTTGTCTCTTTTCTTCATGTCGTGCGAATCTATCTTCTTGCTTTTCGAGTTTAAGTAAAGTTCTTTTGCTCTTGGGGACCTTTCGGCGCTCGCTACATATGCATCTGGCATCCGATTTGCACACCAGTGGCATGAGAGCAAAGCCGAGATCAAAGGCTTCCAATCGCTTACCATCTCGCGCAAAGGGAAAGCTCCTGGAACAAATGGGCTCTATAGTCAGAACCGTCAATACCAGCATGTTCTTGGCAGTCAAGAACCCCCTATTGTGCTATTGGATCACAAAGGACCACTCTCTGGCGACGGCAGACCACTCGGGAAGCTCCTTTGCAGCAATGACTGCGATGGTAGTGTGAACTGAACGATGTCAAATCTGGGGTCAACATCCACTCATCCTACACGATTGAAGATTTGTATAAGCTTTTATTAAAAAGCTTAAGACTAAGCTTTATTAAAGCTTAGAAGTTTCATTAATAATCTCCTACATAACAACTTTTTCTATTGTCATACTCTTAAACTGGCCTTCAAGCTTCACCAAGCCCCTATTTGTACATGTACTCTAATGACAGAGATAATTTCCAGCAAACAGATTGCTATATGAATGAAGTATGTCAAGAATCATGTGGTGGGAGGACTTGCTCGAGTTGTTGCACCAAAAAAACACTATATACACGAGAGGAAGCTCACTCAAGAACACAAGAAGAGAGATGGAGGCCAAAACGTTTTCTTGTTGATTTCTTCTTCTTCTTCCACGCACTATACAATGTACACAAAGTATAGATAAGATACAACATAAAGGAAAGTGGCCTACTAAGTCAAATAGTGCATAACAGACTACACTAATCGATTGGCGCTATATCTTTGCCATATATAGGTAGGTATAACAAACTTGATATAATAAGTGATAAGTTAGTGGCCATGTGAGTATCATAATCACCACCAACGTACTAAGTGTAGACGTGCGGACCCATCTAGCCAGGTGGTCTATCATCATGTCTGCACGTGTTGAGCTTGCCATCTCAACACTCCCCCTCAAGCTCAACTATCTCTGCAACTCCAAGTAAGCTTCGAAACTTTCAAAGCTTCTCTGCATCTAATGCCTTTGCGAAAATGTCAACTATCTGATCTTGTGTGCTGACATATACCAAATCAATCTCTCCTGCAAGTACCTTCTCTCTCACAAAGTGGTAGTGCACCTCAATGTGTTTTGTCCTAGCATGGAACACTGGATTCCTAGCTAGTTGTATGTTGCTCATGTTGTCACAATGAATGACAACTGGACCATCTTCCTACGCATCCAAATCACCTAATAACTTTTGCAGCCAAAGCACCTCACATGCTACCATAGTAGCACCTCTATACTCAACCTCCGTACTCGATAAAGAAACTGTAGGTTGCTTTTTGCTGCTCCATGTAATTGCTGCACTACCAAGGGAAAACATAAATCCACTAGTGCATCTTCTGTCTGCCAGCCCAATCTGCATCTGTGTATCTAAAGACATGTATATCCTTACCTACCTCATAAAAAACTCCATCATGTAAAGTGGACTTCACATATCTCAATATATGTCTAACTGTATCCAAATGAGGCTTTCTAGGCATCTATATAAACTGATTAACAAGGCCAATAGCATAGCTTAAGTCTGGCCTTGTGATAGTCATGTAAATCAAACTCTCTACCATCCTCCTGAACATAGTAGGATCTTCTATCTCATCCCCAACGTTAACACTCAACTTCACATTTTGCTCCAATGGTACTGAAAGAGACTTACATGCTGTCATACCATACTTGGATAACATATCGAGGACATATTGCCTTTGTAATAGCCAAATACCATCATTACATCTGATCACCTCAATACCAAGAAAGTATCTCAACTCACCCAAATCCTTCATCTCAAACTTCTTCTTCAAGAAGTCCTTAACTTCAACAATCCCATTGTCACTGTCACGTATAATAATCAAGTCATCCACATAGATAACTATGATGACCAAACCTGCATCTTCCTTTCTCACAGAAAGTGAGTGATCATCATCAAAAATACAAAATCTAATATTGACAAGATACTCTCTAATCTTGTCAAACCATGCTCTAGGTGCTTGCTTTAGCCCATAGAGTGCCTTCTTTAACCCACACACATATGTGGGATACTCTAAATCCTCATAACTTGCTAGCTACTCCATATATACTTCTTCTTATAATTCACCATGCAAGAAGGCATTCTTAACATCCATTTGCTGCAAACTCTAACCTTTGGCTGCTGCCAAGGCAATCACACACCTAACAGTTGCCCTCCTAACAACTAGATTGAATGTCTCTTCATAATCTATGCCATATGTTTGAGCATAACCTTTTGCAACTAGCCTAGCCTTATACCTATTAACTAAACCATCTTCATTATTCTTTGCTTTGTAAACCCACTTATAGCCAATAGTTTTCCTACCCTTAGACAAGGGTACCGAATCCCAAGTCTTCTAATGTAGCCATCTCCTCATCTATTGTTGCATCCCAATGAGCATAACCAATAGCATCCTCAAAACAAGTGGGCTCAACATCCTCAACTAGTTTCACCATATAAGCATAATGGTGATCTACATAACCTTCAAAGCCAAACCTTTTAACAGGATATTTGACTCTGCTAGACATACATATCACTGGATCACTCAATGGAGCCTTTACATTACTATGGGCTCTCTGTACACCTGGTGTCCTGATTGAAGGAATATCAAGCTCATCATCCAAACTCTCTGAACCACTAGAATCTCCACCAAATGACTAGTAGATGCATCATTACCATCCATTACTTTCTTCTTTCCTTTGTCTTTGCCTGCAACACCAAATCTCATAGCAATCTGAGATTTTCACTCTACCCTGCTTCCGGTGTCTCCATAGGCATTATCCAAGAGAAAGAGTGGAAGAATGGGAGAGCTTCTTACCCATTGCTTGCTTGCTTGAACCTTGCTTATTTTTCTTCACTTCAGCCTTCAAAATCAGCCTCTCTGAGTGGTGTGGCTCTGATACCATATCAAGAATTGTGTGGTGGGAGGAGTTGCTTGAGTTGTTGTGCCAAACACACACTATATACACGAGAGGAAGCTCACTCAAGAATACAATAAGAGAGATGAAGGCCAAAACTTTTTCTTGCTAATTTATTCTTCTTCTTCCACACACTATACAATGTACACAAACATTAATGATGGACCACTTGGCTAGATAAGTCCTCACATCTATACTTAGCACATTGGTGGTCATTATGATACTCACATGGCCACTGACTTATCACTTATTATATTTAGTTTGTTACACCTACCTACAAGTAGCAAAGATATAACGCCAGTCAATTAGTGTAGTCGGTTATGCACTGTTTGACTTAGAAGGCCACTTTCCTTTATGTTGTATCTTATCTATACTTTGTGTACATTGTATAATATGTGGAAGAAGAAGAAGAAACTAGCAAGAAAACGTTTTGGCCTCCATATCTCTTCTTGTGTTCTTGAGTGAGCTTTCTCTTAAGTATACAATGTGTGTTTGGCACAGCAGCTCAAGCAAAGTCCCCCATCACGCGATTCTTGACAAAAAATCAATCAAACAATGGGATCTTCTGCAACAAAGAGATCGTGAGCCTATTTCACAATACGCTGAGCATTTCTGGAACGCCTTATTGCAACTTCGAATGCTTGAAGATGTACCTGAGGT
Organism: Lygodium microphyllum; assembly: GCF_053477565.2. Lineage (NCBI taxonomy): Eukaryota > Viridiplantae > Streptophyta > Polypodiopsida > Schizaeales > Lygodiaceae > Lygodium > Lygodium microphyllum. Next base: position 122,181,742 of record NC_141156.1, read on the forward strand.
GATCCACAAGTGTAAGTTTATGTCTAGTTTGCTTGGTCACTTCTATGCGGATGTGAACATGTTCAAGCCAATGACTCTAGAGGATGTGATTTCTTTAGCCAATGATGCTAAAGACAAAATTCGAGGATGAGAGAAGTAACCACAATAATTTCCAACTAATGGTAACTTCGGTATAAAGCAATTCAATTCTAACTTTCGAAGATTCCATCAAAATCGCTTTGTTCCTTCTCCTTTCCGTAAATCTTGGACACGACCCCTTGCTTTACCATCAAACACAAATCCAAATCCTAAGCCATCTTTCCAACCAAATCCCAATATACCTAAACTCCCAGACATTACCAATAATATTTCCAAAGCCAAGCCTCTAGTCTTCTACAAGTGCCACCAACCTGGACACCTAGTGGTGAATTGTCAATCCAAAAAGCCAACTATTCACATCAACTACTTGGGAGCAACTGAAGATGAAGACCATGAAGAAATGCTAGATTTCACGGAAGACAATAAAAATATCGGTACTACTTCAGATACTTTATCAGGTATGCCAGATCCTCATTCATTATTAACGATAAAATATCATGTTCATGGTACAGAAAAGATTGTTTTGCATGATGATGGAAGCACACATGATTTTATTTTCGTAAAATTGTCAAAGAATTGAATTTACGTACTCTTCCAAGTCATTATTATATAAAAGCTGCATTCTTAGGCACTAGATACAATGGTACACAAGCAGTTCATGATTTAGAAATTAAAACTTGCGATTATGTTGAGCGCAAAATTTTTTTAATTGTGCCTTTGCAATCTCGTGACATTATTTTAGGAATGTCTTGGCTTCATAAATACAATCCCAATATAGATTATTCCACACATTCAATGAAAATTCATTCTGATGGAAAACAAATCACATTACATAGTACGCACACCTTTGATAATTTTCCATTGCTTAGTCATACACAGGCTAAACGTGCATTAAGAAAAGGTAGAAAATCATACTTAGTATGGGTGAATGAAATTGAAACTAAGGAAAATCATATGCATCCTAGGCACACACAATTTCTTTCACAATTTAAAGATTTTTTTGCTTGATTTACCACCTGGTTTACCACCTACACGTCCTGAAGATCATAAAATAGAATTAATTCCTGGTTCACAACCACCATGTAAAGCACCTTATAGACACAATCAAATTGAGCAGAAAGAAATCCAAACCCAAGTTGAAGAATTGTTGACCCGAGGACTCATTAGGCCCAATAGTTCTCCTTTTGGTGCACTTATCCTATTAGTCAAGAAGAAAAATAATACCTATAGGATGTGCATTGATTATCATGCCCTAAAAAAGATCAATGTTAAGAATAGATATCCAATCCCTAGGGTAGATAACCTCATGGATAAACTACAAGGGGCCACAATATTTAGCAAGATAGATCTCAAATCTGGATATCATCAAGTATGATTGGATACACCTGATATTTTCAAAACTACATTTAGAACTCAATTTTATCATTATGAATTCCTCGTTATGCCTTTTAGTTTAACTAATGCACCAGCCACATTCATTCATATCATGAATCACATATTTTTGAAGCATCAACATTGTGTAATTGTTTTCTTTGATGACATATTGGTTTTCAGTAAGAATGAGAACGAGCATTATAAACATTTATCTTTGGTTTTCAAATTATTGAAAGAGAATAAATTATATGCTAACCCTGAAAAGAGTGAATTTTTCCAAACCCACATTGAATACTTAGGACATATTGTTTCTTCTGATGGTATTCAAGTTGATCCTAAAAAGATAGAAGCAATTTTGAATTGGCTGATCCCTAAAAATGTGCATGAGTTACATTCTTTCTTAGTTCTTGATAGCTTTTACAGAAAATTTGTGAGAAATTTTTTATTGTTTGCATTATCTTAACGAAATTATTAAAGAAATGTATTGTATATCATTGGTCTGATAATCAGCAAAAGTCTTTTGATTTACTGAAACATGCCTTAACACATGCCCCTGTTTTGCAATTACCTGACTTTAATAGACCATTCTTTCTAGTAGTCTTCACTGATGCTAGCGGATCAGGAATAGGAGTTGTCCTTATGCAAGATTCACATCCCATAGCCTATTCTAGTTGCAAACTTAAACCCTCTGAGCTGAAGTATTCTACTTATGATAAGGAAATGTTAGCTGTAGTACAAGCTTTACGCCAATGGAAACACTATTAATGGGATTTGAATTCATAATCAAAACTGACCAACAAAGTATCAAACATCTCCTTAGTCAGCCACAAATCTCTGTCCGTCATATTAAATGGGCTGCTTTTATTCAAAGTTTTCATCCACTTATCCAATATCAACCTAGAAAAGAGAATGTTGTTACCGATGCCTTAAATAGAAGACCAAGTATCCATAATATCTCTATTATATATTTTGATTCCCTTATCCCTATGAAAGATATCTATGACCAAGGCTCCAGTTTTCAACCTGATTGGAATAGATTAGTTGCAAATAACTAGATTCCAATAGATTCACTGTCTTATTTTGATGGATTTATGTTTTATGAGAAAAGATTGTGTGTAATTGTTCCATTTAGATCATTTGTGTTGCATGAAATTCATTCTCCTCCATATCAAGGCTATAGAGATATTATTTCTACTTTACATATATTGGTTGAAGATTTTTACTGGCCACAGATGGAATCTAATGTTTCTAACTTTGTATCTAAGTGTTTAATTTGTCAAAGAGTTAAGCGACACCATGGTAAGAAATATGGTTTGTTAATGCCTTTTCCAATTCCTGAACGACCATGAGAACATATTTGAATGGATTTTGTAACTGGTTGCCTAACACACAAGCTAATCATGATATGATTTGGACTATTGTAGATCGATTTAGCAAACAAGCATATTTCATTCCATGCAAGAAAACATGAACTGCATCTCAAGCTGCTCAATTGTTTTTGAGAACTATTTTTACTAACCATTGTTTACTAAAAGTTATTATTTCAAATCGTGATTCTAGATTTTGCAATGAACTACTTTGTTTGCTAATTTAGGTACAAAGATTGATTTTTCATATGCATTTCATCTTGAAACTAATGGGCAAACAGAAGCTACTAATAGTACAATATTAGATCTTTTGCGTGCATACACAATTTCAAAACCACAAACATGGGATACACACTTGCATTTACTTCAATTTGCATACAATAATACACTGCACACAGCTACACATAAAGCACCTTTTGAAATCATTTATGGACATAGGTTGCCTACACATGCTACATCATTATCAAACAAAGTTAAAGTTGTTGATGATATTGCTAATATGCATGCTACTATTTTTGTTGAAGTCAAAGACATGATTGCAAAAGCCCATCAATCATACTCTAAACAAGCTAACAAGAAAAGAAAAGCTACGAGTTTCAAAGTTGATGATTATGTTTGGTTACGCATTGAAAAAAGAAAATTGCACAGTGTTGAGAAACACCCTATTGTTAAGTTAGCCCCTAGATTTTATGGACCTTTCAAGATCATTCACAAAATCAATGACAATGCATTTAAATTAGAACTATTCCAACATTGGAAAATACACAATACTTTTCATATGGGTTTATTATTACAACCTTTTAGAGGCCAGTTACTTGTTCACCCTGTCCATGAAAACCCTCCTTTGTTAGAAGAAGAGACTGAAATCCTTGAACCTGAAACTATTCTAGACATTGACTTTATGACTACTAGAACTGGCCATAGATATTCTAGATATTTGGTAAAATTTAAAACTCATCTTGTTGAAGAGGCCCAATGGATACACGCCCGCAACCTAAGTGCTTACATGAATCCTATTTTCATCAGCTTGTCAATTTCTTCCTTGATAGTGCGGGCGTGCCTTGGATTCATGGGATACGGTCATTGCTTGATTGGCATTGCGTCAGGTGTCATGGGTATGGTGTGAGTCACTACACTCGGGTCTACCCCTTTGAGCTCTTCCATGGACCAAGAAAAGACATCTATATACTCTCATAAGAGAGAAATGAGACTTGCTTCCTCTTCCTCAGTCAAGTCATTGGCTATAAAGATAGGTAAGGGTGTCTCCCCTTCCCTGGCTAAATTGAACTCCTTGACCTTGGTGCATCCTTTGATTGGTTTGCTTGCTTCCCCCGTCATTTGGCTCCCAGCAGGATCACTACCCTATCTCCTTTTTTGAATTTCGTGAATTGCTTTGGTAGGTCTTGCGATTTTCGCTGCTGTTCTACATGCGTATCCTTAGGCAGCTTCCATCATTCCTCCCTTAACCATCGGCACCTTAGGTGGACGGGTAGGTCCCCTTTGGTGCATCTAGTCTTGGAAGGTTGAGGTATCTCATGATCACTATTTGAGTTGACTTCTGACTTAGAATCAAACTCTCCATCTTCAATAAAAGAGAGAGTCCCTCCTGGTGGTTCGCAACTTGAAAGGTGAGTCTGCTTTTAGCAGTGGTGTGGCACTTGCTTGGGCTAGGCTTTGCCCGCTCGTAGTCAATTGCACCTATGTGCTCACCCAACCAAGTTTGTCGATCACAATCCATGCACATGACCCCTCTCTCTATTCTAAAGGCATTTTGCTTGTGTGGTCTGGAGTCAACTCGTATTTGTTTGATTACATGTCTCCCAGTGTCGTATTCTATAGTGTCTATTTCCCTTTCACTCTCACACTGAAGGAACATTAGTCTTTATATTCATCGTTAGAGCTCAAGTTGTATTTGTGTTTTTGCGTCGTGCTCGTGCAAGCCTACAACAGCTTGCTCATTTGATTTTTCGACCCACTATTTCAGATCTTGCCATAGCGTTGGATGTTTCCTAAGCAAGTCTCCTAAGCTTAGAGTCACAGGGGTGGTCACCAATGCATTAAGGAGGTTGCTAGCTGCTTGTCTCTCTCCTAACTTTGCGATTTTTGGCCCAATGGCCTTGACTAATTTGCTGCCCTATAGCATTTAGACTTTGTCTAAGCAGCACTACTTATGGTGCAGTCGCATCCCTCGATTTTGGTCATGGGGGTGAGACTAGTGTGCTTACGCTTGAGAGATCATTGATCTCATCTTCTAATATGGGTTTAGCATCTTTTAGGTGCTCTTGGGCTTCTTTCACCCACTCCTTCACTTTCTCAATGGCTTCAAGTTGGCGCTTTGGGTTGGGATACTCCCTGGGGTACTCCCCGACCTTAGCACTTCCCTTTTTAATCGTCTTTGAAGCTGACGTTTCTACCTCTGCATCAATGACTTTCCTTCTCGCATGCAGTATTGTGGCACTTTCAGTTTTGAGTGTGACCTTAGCATCTGGTCTCTTCTTCCTCCATCTCCTCTGACTCTTCTTTTCGATTGAGGTTGTGTCAAGATTTCTAGGCCTTGGAAATGATATGCCGGCCTGCTTTGTTTGCGCGCAAGTCATGATATGCAATGGGGTAGGTGTGGCCTCCCCATCGAGTGTCTCGATACCGAACAACCCCAATGGGACCGATGGCTTGTTTGCCAAACTAGAGGATAGCTTCCGTCTAGGGAAATCAACAAAGAGATGAGTGATTTCACACTCAACACATCTTAGGTCAGCCTTGTCTCTCTCAAGGTACCCTAAAGAAATGTGTCCTGGGTGATGGCAAGTCCTTGGCTCTCAGGTCTGCCCTCCTAGGCCTCTACCTCTCCCTCTACCTAACACGATCATAGATACTGGATGGTAATCCATAAGGATTGCATTGCCTTCTTCGTCGTACGATACATAAGGGTGCACATAAGGCGCTTCGTTGTTCGGCTCCTCCACATAGTGGATTGGAGTGTCACTCGATGGATGGGTTATGTAGGGTCCATGTGGTCTAGGGATACCCATAGGGTTTATCTCCATCCTAGGGATGGTCTACTTAGTGTCATTAAGTGCTGGGAGGGCCAATGGGACTCCCCTTTGAAAAAAGTTTGGCAGCCTATTTGCAAGGTAGGGTTGACAGTAAGGCTACGAGTATGGGAGTCTCCGAGGTAATCGACAATGCATGGTGTCATGGCCGAACCTACCACAATTAGCGCAAGGTCATGACCTAGGGTCCTGACACTCGACTGGCAAGTGGTTTCCACCATAATACGCACATTGGACGTGTGGGCATGTTGGTCGTCTCATCATCTCCTGCAATTCGTTTATTTCCATCTTCATCTCTGCTAGCTCTTGTCTCGAATCACTGCCCTTCCCTTTATCCTGAGCACTTGGGTCTGATCTCTTGCTTGGCGTTGAAGCTCTCTCAGAATTCCTAGCACTGGACTCTTCTTGATTCGAGCTCATGGAGCTTCTCTCCTTGAGCTGGTCATCCACTCTAATAGCTTCTTCAAAGACCCTCACCACAGCGTGGTTGCTGCAGGCTTGAGTTGCCTGCCTCAGGTAAGTTACTGATGAATATATGTGTGCATCACGTGGGTTCAAAATAAGGTATTTTTAACATACCATTTTTATGCATTTTTTTTTACATACAGAAGGGTGTAATATAAAGGGTTTATCTACAGATTGAATAAAAAATGGTTATGTCTTATTCAAGAAAAATTCATAGATAAGGATATTTATGAATAGGCCTTGAATGCACATGATGTAAAGGATATACATATAGTAACTTCACCAAGTTGCCTACCAAGGCTTTATAGAGCTCTTGACTTCGTATTCCGTTAATGAATATTGTGGACACCGCTCTTTTGGTTAGTCTCTCGCCCATAGGGATTCTCTTGAAGAGGCTCCTCACATGGGTCACATAATCTTGGATGTCCTCTTTCTCTCTTTGCTTGATATTCATGACTCGCACTAGAAGGTTGTCAGAGTATCCTAGTTCAAAGAATATCTTAATGAAGAGATTTTTCAGGCCATTGAAATTGGCTCGCTCAGTAGCATCTAGACTCATGTACCAGGTCCTACCCTTATCGCCTAAGCACAAACCAAAAGCTTGCGAGCATTGAGTGAGGTCAGTGCGGCCATTGGCCTCACATACCTACTCAAGCTACTCTATAAAGCTATACGGGTCATCGTTCAGCTGGTATTTTTCTAGATGCTTCGCTACTACGGGAATTTTTGATTGGCTCTTAGAGCCTTGGCTGACTCCTTACCCTACTAATAGCGATGTTGCTAATGATGTAGCACTCTGCTTTGTTGTTGTGTTATCTAGCAGTCACTTCATCCAAAAGATCACTCAGCGTGAGATCTCCTTCTAGTGCCCTCTCATTCTCTTTTTTATTTTTGCCTGCTAGGGCTAGCACTCTCTGGATCTCTCACATTTCCATGCTCTGGCATAAGCTCCTAGTCTACTGATCTTGGTTGTAAGCAACTATGCCTTGTAGAGCTTCATGTGCTAGTTTTTTCTCTTTCTCAAGGTCCACTATGACGTCCTCTACAGGTCTTTTGCAATGTTCTATCTGGGTTTAAGCGTTATATTTGCTCACTAATTGCTGGATCGCCTCAGGAAAGAACACTATATCAGGGAATATGGGAATTTCCCATAAGTTTGGAACACATGGTCAAATCTTTGGATTTGTCATAACTTGAACACTATAACTCCAAATCGAGCGCTTTATAGCTCAATAGATTCCATTTTTCAAGCGCTTTCCAATGATAGGTCACATCATATGGTTTTGAAAAAACTTATGGGTATGTTATCCGAGTGCCACCTTTTTAGTATTCAAAAAATGGGAATTGGGAGATTCCCAAACTCACTAATATTGTGTTAAAGTCTCCTAGGTCAATTTCTTTGTTGCTTTTACGATTTAAGCTACCTTTTTCCATGTCTAAGATTTCTTGTTTGCCAAGTTGTCGATCAAGTTGATGAGGTCGGGTAGATCCACTTCCCCAATAGTGTCAGTCCTTGCTGCATCTGGCTTTTCAATTGTGTTCTTCGCTTGGTCCTACACTTGGGGGATTCGATCACCCGTCTATTTCTTGGGATCTTCTCTTACTGGTGGGTTCTTTCAAGTTTTTATGTCTGAGTGAGTTCTTTGTTAATTACAACTAGTCTTCAACTTACCTTCACTCTACGTACGTGTGTGTGTGTACTCTTTTTCGTGCATTGTGTGTAATCAGGCTTTTAGCTTCTTTTAAGTGTGTTTGGAGTGCTGGAAATCTGAGTGAGTGAGAAAAAAAAAGTGTGTAAGCAACTCTCTTGCACTCTCGTTTATGGGTTTGGCCTGATAGGTTTGTATGTTCAATTTATTGCCGTCCTTGCCCGATTTATAGGGTTTTCGTTGCGCCTTCCGCTCAGTCAAGATTCTTTTGGGGATTTACGAGTCCGCTTGACACCGCTAACGGGCCGGGTCGCTAGATAGTTGACTACCATCGCCTCTACACCTGCGTCTTGCTAATTCTTCTATTCCTCGTGCCAAAAAGGTGTTTCAAGTGTATGTATGGCCTTCTAAGGTTTGAGGTCTAGGTGGGTCTGGTCCAAAATTTAAAAATTTTAAGAAAAATCAAATTCAGCCCAATAGGTTTGAATTATAAGGGTTGAGTGTATAACTCGGATGGGCCCAATTGGCACAAGTGGATTGAGGCCGAATTTGGAGTTCATACGGTCCGAATAGTTGACATGCCAAATGTCTGAGGGCCAAGTGGCACCGAGTTAGGTAGTGTGTCCAAATGTGCAACTCAACTGAGCCGAGTCCAAGTGGTCCGAGTGGCTATGCATCCGAGTGAGCAAGGCCAAATAGGCTACGACAAGTAGGCCAAAGACAAGTGGTCGACGGTTGTCGACTCTAGGACTGTACCCAGAATTGAGGTGCTCGGACAGGCCGAATGTGGCGCATTTCTTGTTGTCGAAGTGCTGAAAATTTCAACAAACCGAGAGATTCAGGGCATTGTAATCATTGAGCACTTCTAGATCATATCTAGGGATTAAGGAGAAGATTTGAATATACCTGTAATGGGCAACAAACTCGTCGGTAGCAAGATCGGAGTGAATCCACGAAATGGAGCTCTCTCTCTCTCTCTCTCTCTCTCTCTCTCTCTCTCTCTCTCTCTCTCTCTCTCTCTCTCTCTCTCTCTCTCTCTCTCTCTCTCTCTCTCTCTCTCAACTAGGGTTTCAAATGAGCTCTCCCTTGGCCTCTTGGCTATTAAATCCCTTCTCGAAAAAGGTCTTGTCACATCACTCACTTGTCAACCTTAATCCCCTTGAGCACTCTTTTTTCCTTGCTTTTCTTGATTTGTGCCCTGTTTGGGCGTGTTTTACAGCAGCAAACCCTACGCTTTTCCAATCCGATTTCTTAATCCTAGCCTACTCTAAATGCAACAAGAATCGAAAGAAAAGTACCGAAATGATTTCTCCTACTCTTCTAATCATCAAACCACCAAAACAACCAAAATACTTACTTGTTGTGAAGATTAAAAACCCAAAACTTCCTACCTATCTCAAGCTCTGGTTTCATGGATGAAATGCTTACTTTGATACTTGATTTGAGGTGTGCAAGCACTCAAGCTTGAATCCGTTGGCCCCGAAAATGGAACCAAAATGTAGAGGCGAGCTCAAGCTCAACCACCAAGACCCATGGATTGCTTATTATTTCAAGTATTTCAAGCAAGCACCTATGGCTATCTCTCACCTAGCCAACACACCTTCGATCCTACTGAGATGTAGTGAGCTTACCTCAATACTCGAATGAGTTGCCCCCTCCCTCAAGCACACCGGTAGCTCCAAGATTCTTGATGCAAGCTCAAGAATCCTCAAGCCTTCACCTCCCAACTCCATCCTCCATAGCCGCGTGTGAGACAAGAGAAGAGAAGAAGAAGAGAGGAGATGGTGGAGAGCTTCACCTCCTTGATCCTTCACCCTCACACACTCACTCCCTCACACTCTCATACTCCCTCTCTCAAGCACACACAAGCAAGCAATGAAAAGAGAAGAAGAGAAGAAGAAGAGTCTCTTATTTACCACACACCAAAGAATGAGCTCTCATTCACTTTTTGAACTTTATATACATGCCCTAACATCCCATGGGCACCCATCTCCTTTTTTATGTGATTGGCCATTGTGGCAAGGTCCTCTTTTCTATTCCCTTCTACTTGGCCTATTTCTTTAGCCTATGCCTATCAATCCTTTTATAATTTTCACAGGAGGGATCCTGACACTCTTTTACAAAAGTTTTGGGACTCCTTTCACTTAAAAATGCGCTTTTGCCTTTAACTTGATTTTAGAGGATGTCCTTGCACCTTTGCTTGTTCTCCATCTTGCTTCTTCCATTTCATCTGCATTTCACTTCTTTTTCTTCCATCTCGAGCTGGGGTTATTACTTATACACAAGGCAAAGATAATGTGGCAGTGGTTGATTTATTGTCAAGAATGTGAGCATGCAAGGTATCTTCAATAATGAAACTTCATATCAATTTAATCGAAGAGTTTCAAGAGGTATATCTCTTAGATGAAGAATTCAACCACGTATTTTATAAATTACAGTATGGATCCATGGAGAAAGCTCCCTTTTTTGTTGGGGGTTAAAGGCCACCTGTGCGTAGCCTCCTACATTTACTTGTACTCATTGCTCGCATACCTATACACTGCACAAGTGGTGGCTGCCTATCATTATCACTTTAATATTTATTCTTTACATAAAAATAGAATAAGGGAAGGCAAGTCACATTTTGTGATTGTTGTAGTTTCCACACATCATCTTGTTCTCTTGCTTTGAACCCCCATAGCTCTTGCTTCTCTCTTACCTCCACTTTTTCTTTCACTCTTGCTCCACCTTTCAACTAGTATCAAAGTAGGCATTCGAGGAGATTCTTCAACATTGCATTTAGCTCAAGAAGAAGAGCTTGGTTGAAGCTTTCATAGCCCGAGAGGTCTACTAGGGTTTACCGTATGGTACCATGTGAGTGTAAGGGAGGGGGTTATTTAAGGGAATGAATGTACATTTTATAAGGTAAGGTCCCATAAATAGGGGGTAGATAAGGGGTATTTTCATATATTTCTTGCACGCAGGTGACGTCTCCTTATTATTACTAGTGAATCCCCCGTGTTTCATAGCAACCACACATAGAGGTATGCATTAGTCTCATTGAGCTTCCACTTGCCTTAGCTTGTTCCAAGGTTACTTAAGGCCTTCTAAAGGAGTGTTTGAGCATTGCCAAGTGCGCTATTGTGGCCAACATAGTTAGTTTGACATTATAAAAGGCTTGGTTTTGAGTACCATTTCAAGTGCATATGCTCAATCATTGACTTTGACTATAGGGCAAATCTACTATATACTCCCTGGATAGCATGTATTTAAATGTTTGTGGCTTGTAATGCTTATGGGACAAGTTTCTAACACCTATCTTGGATTGATTAGAGTTTGAATATCTCAAAAATTGAAGGGTTATTTGCTATAGAAAAGTTTGGACAACAAGTATTCACAAATTGAATGTTTATGTATTGAATGACTACATGGTTATATGCTACATGGTTATATTGATGCTACATGGTTATATTGATGCTTGGCATTGTTGTTTGTGCCATGTGTTAACCTTTTTTATTTGTTTCAAGAAATTGGAGAAAGAGAAGAATAGGCAAGCCACAAAATTTGTGAAAAGTTGATACTTTTTTGAAGAAATCCTTTGATGTATTGAGAGCTAGTCTTTTTTGCAGATTGTAATTGTACTATTGAAGCATTAGTATGGAAACATCGATTAGGTTCATGAGGAAGATTGGTCTATGGTCAAAGATAGACAAGATGCCTAAGGGTCAAGGAAAAACGCTAACCTTAGAAATTTTGTATAAAAGAGATTGAAAGATAATGGAAATGGCTATTCTTGTGAGTGCCAACTTTCGCTCCTTGCTTTCTTGTTCTAGCATATATATATATATAGAAGAGATTGAAAGATAATGGAAATGGCTATTCTTGTGAGTGCCAACTTTCGCTCCTTGCTTTCTTGCTTTCTTGTTCATATATATATGTATATACATATATATATATATATAGAGAGAGAGAGAGAGAGAGAGTTGAGAATCTTACTATGCTCTCTTTTGCATGATGAAGGCCGTAGAGGTTTGGGGAGTTTAGGAGGTACTACTTGAATCATGGAGCTTGCCATGTGTGTACATCATGCTTGGTGTATTGCCTCTCAAGTCCACTACAAGCAAATAATGAGTTTGTTCTACATGCAAGTGGTTAGGTAAGAGCTAGCCATACAGGCCTCATGGTTGAACCTATTGAAGGAATAAGAAGGTGTCCAAGGTTTTCATTGTTAGCGTGTGTAGCTTGACATTTTGGTTCCATTGCCAAAACCGAAGGCAAATTGACCATAAGTTACTTACATACATCTTTGCCATGGAATAGGAGGGGTGCTCAAACATCAACTCCGAAACATGTGCTAAAAATAGTGAGGTTTATTTTACAATATTTCATGAGATGGATATAAAAAAACTGTTGTTTTGCAAGGTATATGGTAAGTATGCAAGCTTTAAATGCACATTTCTATTTTATATTATCTTATCTTTTTGGGTGCATGCAGCCCTCGCTTCTCCTCGTTATTAACCCGCCTTCTAGGAGGGGACCTTCTAAAAAAGGTCTCCCCTCTCCACGAGCGTCCATGCAACCGTCCTTTCTCCTCGTTATTATTAACCCTTCCACCTCATGAGCTTCTCCAGGATCTCCATCGCCGCCTCTCCCCGTGCTGCTCGATAGCCCTAGCACCCCAGGCCGTCATCTCTGTCACATCCGCCATAGCCACCCGCCCTAGATCATCGTAACCAGTGCTCCATCCCATCGCTGGATCGCTGATTGTAGAACAGCAAAATTCCCCCTACTGTCGACACGCCTTCCTGCTTGCGCCCTCAACATCCCAAGCCCTCACCACTATCACATCCGCCATAGCCACTCGTTGCCATATTTGCCATCGCCTCTCGTTGCCACATCTGCTTGGACTGCCATAGGCGTGGTCCTCCAGATCGTTGCCGGACATTGATTACAGTGCTGCAGCAGTGCTCCACACCAACTCGACCTCGTCCGTACACTGCCAGCAGCCGCGTCGCCATCCGCCATACTTGTGCTGCTCCACACCATATTAGGCCACTACTAATAGCAACGCTACAACAACGCAGCAAGCACCACCCCACCATCACCATAGTCCTCTCCATCTCACTGTAATCTTCGTCATCCCCTCCAACACAGCCACCACAGTCATCATCGGCCTCCTCCCTATCCCTTCCATCTTCTCCATCATCCCCACCATTATCTTCATCATCACTATCCCCATCATCATCTTCATCTTTCCTTGATGAGATGGAAATATCATCACCATCACTGCCATTGACACCATCTATTGGGTGGGTGGGCACAGCACAAAAGAAGAGGTCCATACAAAGCGAGAAGTGAGAAGAGGGGAAACATCACTAGCAAGGGAGGGCAAGGAGGACAAAAGGGCAGTGGCTAGAAAGGAAGAGTCGCCCTTCGTGAGGAAGCATCACCTACGAAACAAGAAGAGTCGCCCAATAGGAAAGCATCATGGCCACAGATATATGCAGTCGCACGAAGGGCATCACCTACGAAACAAGAAGAGTCGCTCACTAGGAAGCATCATGGCCACATAGATATGCAATCGTACCTTGCATTTGTGCATTATTTAAATTTGGATCTAAATATTGGGGTGACTACGGGCTGTCCAACCCCTATCACTCCGCAGCGATTCTCAACCTACTCGATAAGAAGAGAGTGCATTGGCAAGAGAGAGAGGGTGAGGCTAGATTGTGTGTAGATAAGAGTCACCATTAAGAGAGTCACCGGTCGTTGCTGAATGTAGATACAATCAAGTCAATGTCAAGAGACATTGGTGGTTGCTGAATGTAGATAGAATCTCTGAAAATCTTGCTAATGATATGTTTGTGTATATATGTATATATAAATTATTTTTTATTTTAAAATGAATCGCTGTTATAATTAATTTTGTGGGCACCATGACACAAGTGATACTCAGACTCATCTCCATCTTTGTTAGGGGTAAAGGCGCATGTCTCTATATTGCCTTGTATTTACTTCACACACAATGAGTATGCACTTGTACTCTATAAGTGGGGGCATCCATAACTATTTCTTTATTCTTTAATTCTTTCAATGACTATTGAATAATGGAAGATCGGTCACACATTGTGACTATCTGCTTGAGTCCCAACATATAATGTCTCTCTCTCTTGCTCTCTTACTCCATTCACCATAGCTCTTGCTTCATTTTTTGTGTTTCAACTCTACTTTTCAATTGGTATCAGAGGTCTTGCTCCATCCACCATAGCTTTTGCTTCCTTTTGTGTGTTTTAACTCTACATTTTAATTGGTATCAGAGCTCTTGCTCCATCCACCATAGCTCTTGCTCTATCTTTCAAAACTGATATCAGAGCCAACCATTCGAGGAACTTTTTCATCCTTTGCTTCAACCTGGATTCAAAGCTTCAGCTCAAGGTTTTTCATGTCTTCCTCTCGAGATATGCATTGAGTCTTTCCTTCTTTCAGCTTGTTCTAACTTGGTCCTAGCTTGTCAAGGAGTTTCCTAGGGCATAGCTAAGCCTTATTGAGTGCTTTATTGAGATAAGGAGCAATCATTCTATTCATTTTGAGTGGATACAAATTATGCTAGAGAAGTCTCGATAGTTATGGTAGCTTGGCAACACTTTCATATCTTGGCCATAGCTTTTGCATACAACATTGGATTCACATATTTTATAGCTGAAAATAAAGAGCATGACAAGAGCTACAAATTTGAGCACTCATAAAGTTAATTTTGTATAGTTTTTAGACATACTTTGACACTTGGATTTAATCTACATTTGATGTACTTGGGCTTTGATTACTTTCTCTGAGCATTTATGTGTACTCACTTATGAGCATTGAAGCTTCATTGAGACACTTATGCTCTCGGATATATTTGTGATGTGCTTGGGATCTCTGAATGCTTTGATGTATATATCTTGTGCTTTGCTTGCTCACTTTGCATTTTGGATTTATTTCTAGGAGGAGATGTTTATACTTACTTGGCAAAGCTTAGTCCTTTGAGACAGTGGAACTCTTGGTTCATGTATATATTCTCTTGTATGCTATTGAACGTAGTTACTTACGTTCATGGGCTGATTTGATTCCATATGCTTTGGATATCGGTAGTTATCTCTGTTAGTAGTTTATTAGTGATGTTTATGCTTATGGGATGTATGGCTTACTAACAATTTGAGTTCATGATTATCTTTGATACTGATGGTCTATGCTTAGTCATTGCTAGTTGCATTCTTTGTATCCCGATTATTGCTAGTCGAATGTCTCTGGTAGTGGAAGCTTGCTTTCTTGGGTGGCTATTTGCCCATAGTTGGATTGACATATACTATAATTTTTCTTTATAATTATCATTTTCAACATTCTTTTGGAGAGCAAACATTGTACTTTGGTAGTCTATTGATTGTGGATAGTGGACAGCTTTATACTTTGGTATCCCATCATGTTTTACTTTTGTTTCCCATCATGTTTTGCTTTTGTCTCCCATCATGTTTTGCTTTTGTTTTGGCCATGTTTTATGGAATAATTTGTAGTCATTTACAATAGCCCATCCTCTTGGATTTTGCATTGGTATGCTATCATTATGGCTATTGTTGGAAAGCTTGATGGCACAAATATCACCTATTGGAAGACACATATATGGTAGGTGTTGATTCAAAAGAAGCAGGTTAGGCATTTGAAAACCAAGAGTGTAAAGCTTGAAGGCATTAATTAGGATATTTGGGATGAGTTGGATGAGCTATGTGAATACACTTTTATATTGTCATTATCAAGTTAGATTTATTTTGATGTTGTGGCATCTGAGGATTACACTTGGTAGTTATAGGAAAATATATGCAATCTTTATGACAATTAAGTCCTACTTCGTAGATATATTGGTTGAAATAAATCATGGACCTTCACACGAAGAAAGGGACTAGTGTGTCTAAGTATTTGAATGAATTTCATTCTATTTTCAAAGATAATCTCCCTCTCTTATTTTATCTTGTGATACTTATTAAGTCATGGGACACTTTCTATATATTGCCATGTATGATAAGCAAGGATGATTTGAAACTCCAAGATGGTTTGAAACTCCAAGATGTTGAGGGTGCCTTACTAAGGACATAAGTAGAAAGAATGTGGATGCAACTCATACTTCTCATGCATTAACTGTTTGGGGTAGACATTATGGTAAGAGTAATAATGATTGTCATGGTAGACAGTCACACAGAGGTCCTAGTCATGCAGACAGTCTTGCAATAAGTCCCATGGTCGTAAGGAGAGGCCTCTCTTACATATCATTATTGTGAGAAGCAGGGTCATATTCGGCCATAGTGCCATAAGATGTGTGGTGATAAGCATAAAGAGAAAGGCAAGGGCAAAGTATAGGAAAATTCTAATGATGATTCGATTACATCTTGTAGCTTATTCTCTTAATACTAGTCAGTTGGCTGATACCTCATCCTCATCCACTTTTTCTCAGTGTTGGCTGCTTGAAAGGCAAGGGCAAAGTATAGGAAAAGTCTAACGATGATTATGTCTTGTAACTTCTTCTCTTAATGCTAGTCAATTGGCTGATATCTCATCCTCATCCACTTTTTCTCAATATTGGCTGCTTGATTCCAGGGCTTCTTTCCATATTATCCTACATAGGGATTGGTTTCATTCTTGTTGTATTATAACAAGTTCTGTGAGACTAGAAAATGATGTGGCATTAGATATTATTAGCATTAGTGATAATAGGCTGAATTTTGCTTTAGGTAGCACTTTTGTTTTGCATAACATACACGATGTTTTATCTTTAATCAAAAGCTTACTCTTTGTTGGACAATTGGATAATGCTAGATATCATGTATCTTTTGGTGATTTTGCGAGAAAATTACCTGTGGGAGTCTCGTCTTTGTTCAAGGTATTAAGGCTAATAGCCTCTATCCCTTGCTTGCATTTGGATTTATTGACCATGTTTGGTTGTTGTTGACATATCACATGTATATTTATGGCATCGTTGCCTTGGGTACATGTTCCTTAAAGGGATGAAAATGCTTTCTCATTTGTAGTATCTTCCATCCCTTGACTACAAGTTTTGATTCATGTGGAAATCTTGTCTTTGCTTGAGGTGCCAAGGCTAATAAACTCTATCCCGTATCTGGGTCTGTTAACTATGTTTGGCTACGGTTGGCATACCACGTATATTTATGGCATCATTACCTTGGGCACATATCTTTGAAAGAGATAAAAATGCTTTCTCATTTGCACTATCTTCTACCTCTTAACTACAAATGTTTTTATTCATATGATCATTATCTTTATGGTAGGCAAATAGACAAATCTCAATCATAAGAAGTTTGACATTACATGTATAGGTGAACCTTTGGCTCTTGTTCATTCTAATGCACGTGGTTCCATGCCATGCCAATCAATAGGTGGCATGAAATACTTTGTAGCTTTCATCGATCATTATTCGCATAAGGTCCAGGTATATCTTATAAAGTAGAAATTAGATATATTGGTTACCTTTCAACGTTGGATTGCTCTTGTTGAAAAATAGTTTAGGTATAGTTTGAAATACCTAAGGTTCGATAATGGGGGTGAATATGTCTCTAAGGTATTTGAGTATTTTCGCAAGAGTTGAGCATTAAGTGTCAGAGCTGATCGCCCTTTACACCCCACCCTAGAATTGTATTGCAAAGCATATGAATAGAACAATTTAGGAGAGTCTCTATAGTATGCTTAGCCAAGTAAGCAGTATTTTTGGGCAAAGGTAGTTACTATTTCCATACACTTTATAAATAGATCCCTATGTACTACTATTGGTTGTCAGATTGTCGAGGAGGTATGGTTTTGAAAACCTTCATATGCTCATTTTCATATCTTTGGATATGAGGCTTTTTTCCATGTTCCCAAGGACAAATATAATAAGATAGATTTTAAATTAGTAAAATGCATCTTTCTTGGTTTCTTGGTTATGGGGATGCAAGTGAGATGGGTTATCATAGCTATATATTGTTGTCCATTGAGGAGAAGATGCATAAGCAGTTTGAGCATGTGATTGAGGTATGTAGGGTGATATTTCAAGAGGAGCCTCCTATTACCATATAGCCAGCTAGACAGCATAATAATTGATGTTTCAGTGACCTATGATTATGATATTAGAAAATATATACAAGTTTCACAATATATTTTGAGACGGTCTACTAGAGACAAATGTCAATCTGATTGATTTAAGCCCTCCATAGATTATATTATGATGGAAGATTCTCTTGATCCCTCTTACTTATGTTGAGGAGGCTATGTGTAGATGTGATAGTCACTCTTGGGAGAGGGCAATGCAGTCAGAGTACAACTCATTGTAGAAACACTATATGTGGGATTTTATTCCTTTGCCCAATGGTAAACATGCATTGCCATATAAGTGGGTGTATAAGTTGAAGAGTATCCATAGGTGTGCAAAGCCAACATATAAGGCCAAATTGGTTGCTAAGGATTTTAAGCAAGAGTATAGTGTTTACTTTGATGAGGTCTTTTCTCCTATAGTCAAGTTAACTAACATATGCTTAGTATTAGTATTGGCTACTTAGTTAGATCTAGATCTCTATTAGATGGATCTTAAGTTGGCTTTCTTACATGGGGACTTGCATGATGAGCTTCATATGTAATAGTTTAAGGGCTTTCAAGAAAAGGGCAAGGAACACCTAGAGTGTAATTTGAGAAAGGGCCTTAATAGTATTCAGCATGCACCTAGGGAATGGTATCATAAATTTGATGCATTTATATGATTGTAGTCTTACTCCTGTAGTGATATGGATTTGTGTTGCTACACAAAGAAGACTTGTGATGATGACAACTTTATTATCTTAGTAATTTATGTAGATGATATGTTGATTGCTGGGAGAGCTCATGATGAGCTGGATCCTTTTAAAACTTGGCTCAAGAAGAGCTTTGAGATAAAGGACATGGGGTAGGTCTCACATATTCTTGGGATGTGCATCACTCAATCACTCTCAGGGACTCCTTTACTTGTTATAGAAAGAGTATATACTAAAGGTCCTTGAGCACTTTCATATGTAGGATGTTAAGTCTATCGGTTGTCATTTACCTTCCCATGTGAAGGTCAATCATGCAAATTGTCCCAATTAGATGAGCAAAAGGTTGAGATGGCCAAGATCCCTTATGCATTTATAATGGGAAATTTGATGAATGTCATAATAACCATCACCTTGATATAGCATTTACAATGAGAGTTGTGGCACACTATATAGCTATACCTGGTTGATGAGATTGGAACACTATGAAGAATATCAAGAGGTAGGTAACTAAAAACACTATAGATATGAGCATTTTCTATAGTGGTCAGAATACTATAATTATGGATTACACTGACTCCGACTATGCATGATATATAGGTAGTAGAAAGTTCACCTCGAGGTATGTCCACCTTTGCTAGAGGTACTATTTCTTAGATGTCCAAGGTGTGAGATGAACCTTATCTACTACTAAGGCAGATTATATTGCAGTCAATGAGGCTTGTGAGAAGGCCCCATGTTTAGGTGTCTAACCTTGATATTACTGTTACTCCTACACTACATTTACATTTTAAGAGTGCTATTTAGTTGACTAAGAATATGGTCTTCCATTTGAAGACAAAGTACATTGAGATATACTATCACTTCATTAGGGAGGTGATAGAGGACAAGTCTATTGAGCTTGTCAAGATCTTAGATGATAAGAATCTTGTAGATCTCAACTAACAAGTCTATTGAGCTTGTCAAGATTTTGACAAATAAGAATCTTGCAAATCTACTCACTAAAAGTCTCTCAAGTGAATGTTTGTCTTCCTTAGAAAGATGATGGGCGAGATGACGTCTATTCCTCATCCCATTGTACTTATATACATCTACACTTTGTCACTTTTTTCTTGTTCTCTCCTCACTATAGGCACATTTTCCTTTAAGTGGAATGTTATTGGGGGTAAAGATACCTATACCTATATTTCCCTGTATTTACTTCACACATCGTAATTGTACACATGTACATTGCAGGTGGCGAGTGCCTATCACTGTCATTTTATTTTTTATTATTTCAGTGACTATTGAATAAGGAAGGGTCAGTCACACATTGTGACTATTGGAGCTCCCATATACAGTATCCCTCTCTCTTGCTCCATCCACTATAGCTCCTATTTCCCTTGTGTGCTTCCACTTAGGCTCTACCTTCCTTGTAGATTTGCTCACTAAAATTCTCTCAATGAAACGTTTTGCCTTCCTTAGAAATTCGATGGGCATAAGCTGAGATGATGTCTATTCCCCATCCCATTGTTCTTTATGTATATTTGTACTTTGTCACTTTTTTATTATTCTCTCCTCACTAAAAGCACATTTATCTTTAAGTGGGAGGTTGTTGGAGGTAAAGAAACCCATGTCTATGTTGTCCTATATTTACTTCACACATCATCACCACACACCTGTACACTCTGTATGTGGCGAGCGCCCATCACTGTCCCTTTATTCTTTATTCTTTTAGTAACTATTGAATAAAGAAAGGCCAGTCACACATTGTGACTGTTGGAGTTTCCACATTCTCTCTCTCTCTCTCTCTCTCTCTCTCTCTCTCTCTCTCTCTCTCTCTCTCTCTCTCTCTCTCTCTCTCTCTCTCTCTCTCTCTCTCTTACTTCATCCACCACAGCTCTTACTTTTTCTCGTGTGTTTCCACTCAAGTTCTACCTTTCACTCTCCACGATCCACATCCAACCTACTTTAATAGGGATGATTATGGAAAGAGGAAAAAAGACACAGTGGTCTAGTGTGTCGCTCATATGATATATGTGATACACACATATATACTCATGTGCTTATAGTCCACACAAGTAGGTCCTCACATACATGCACACAACACATATATTCCTAAACCATATAACCACTTCCATGCTTCACCCATGTGCAAACTTGTACTACCAAGTGTGTATGCATGAATATAGATGTTGCAATGCACACTTTTGACATGTAAGCACTTGTGAGCACTAGCAGGCATATGGGTGCAATATCCATTGGGGTCACTCTTGTGCATGTGCCCTTAACCCTCACACAACATCTCAACTCCACTACAAACCCATTCATTCACATTAGCACACACACAAAATGCTGATCATGCATCACTATTACGTATATGTACATCTAACATCACAACTACAAAAGTATTTGTTTATTTCACATTGCATGTCTATCTTCTCTTGAACTAAAAATGAAATAAAAACCAAAATATAACCAAAAAAAAAAGCAAGTGAGCCTTAACCAACACACACAGATAAGAAACAAAAACTAATACACTCCACCCCAACATTTCAACTTGCCTAGGGGCGTGAATGTAGAAAAAAATCATTTAGAATCAAAATCCCAATGCTCAGTACACAAGGGAAATGTATGCGCTTATGAAGTGGATATAAGCTTCAAACTCCGCCCACTAGTAGAGACACTAGTCCTACCACAACTCTTGGCCTATAGAATATATCCCTTAAAGACCTCATCAATCAAGTGATCCACCTAGTCAACCAAGAAACCATGGGGACTCCAGCTAGCACCATGGATAGGTCATGAAATTCAAGAGGTAGCTCCGATGATTTCCAAGTACAATCGATAACTTTCAGTATGCCATAAGCTTCTATGTCTCCAATATGGTCCCTGAGGTATTGCAACAAAAGCTAGTTAAAGTGAAAGGATATGGACAAATTACTCTCAACTATCTAGTTGACATCAACAGTGACACCAAGTTGTACCTTGCAACCATGCAAGCTGAAATGGATAACATTCATAGGATATTGTTCAACATAGGAGCAACTCTCTCTTCATATGAATCTTTCTCTAACATTGTGCATCGGTGATTTTTTTATCAGTTAGACATCCTCCAGGTTGGAATATATATTGCACAAACCATACTGATTGGGATGGGGAATACACCAACCCAAAAAGACCAAGCAAAAATCCCCTTAGTGGCCAAATAGCTAGACAAATATCAAGTTGGTGATGATCCTTATAGATTTATAGAATAATTTGAGCAAGTATACAAGGCAAACAACCTCATAGGTGATGCCAAGCGGGTGCAAGCCTTCAGGCTTTATCTAGGAGAGAAAGGATGCACCTGTTCATAGGATTGGATGCCATAGAGAAGGCCTCCTTTGTGTTGTTGAAAGACTTA
Source organism: Lygodium microphyllum (assembly GCF_053477565.2). NCBI lineage: Eukaryota > Viridiplantae > Streptophyta > Polypodiopsida > Schizaeales > Lygodiaceae > Lygodium > Lygodium microphyllum. The sequence goes on from NC_141156.1 coordinate 122,203,891, forward strand.
TTCATCAATAATTTTTCTAAGGATAGCTATGGGGAAAATCTCATGGTTTGGTTGATGAATATTGAATATCAAGAAGGAGAGATCATGAGAGACTATGTTTTCAAGGTCAGGAGTTTGTATAACCGTATACCCCTCGTAGAGAGACCCACACCCAAGGCTATTATAAAAGCCTTCATCAAGGGCATTTGAAACAAAAGGATTTATGAGGCCTTAGCAAAACTCAAGAGCAAAGGCTTCTCCTCAATTCCACAAACCGCTCCAAACTTTGATGTAGAAAGTGCTACCATAGCTCTGCAAGTCGCCAAGGAGACTATTGCAAAGATCACACTTACCTTGACTCCATTCAATAGTTAGCTATTGTCAACAAAGTCAAGGAATGGGTAAAAGCAACACAAGGTGGAGTTGTGGGAAGTAAAGTTGATGAGATAATTAGCTTCCCCAACCTATCTCATATGCCCAATGCAACTATTTTGGCAAGGACACAACAACCTAATGAACTCATAATTGAGCCATAGATTGAGCCACAAATTGAACCATAATCGATGGCACAAGAGACTTCTCTCCTCCCTGATGCAAGTCGATCGCAATATCTCTACAGAAATATTGAACCCTCCATGATTATTGTACTCGCATCAACCCAAGTTAATATTACACTCAAAATCCTACTTAAAGGTAGTCCCATGATTTAGCAAGGATTGAAAATTTGGGTAGAAGGCACAAATCTTGGCTAAACCCCCATGTTCTAAAGTCTAGCCTTAGTACACATGCGGCTTTCAAAACATTATGGGAAGGGGTTGACCAAAATGTAGTGCTTCTTGTGGAGACCCTTGGAGACACCATGCATTGAGGCATTATAGACACAAGAGTTGGTGTGAGCATAGTTAGACATATCGTACTTGTGAGGTGTCCGCTAGTCCCAATCCATGGCACACCTTTTAGTAGTCCATCAGTAGGTATTCCCATAAATGATGCCACCCGGTGCTCCCTTGGAACATTACGGGGTTGTCACTTAGGCCCTACCGAGTCTACTTCGCAACGGGAGAGTTCTGGCCGAATCCACTAGGATCGACCTGAAGACTTGGGTTCCTAAAATCGATGGGTCTCCTAGCAGCCAGCTAGCGTTAGTAATTTCGAGTTCCACTTTTTAGAGGATTACTCGATCTGAAGTGGACTTGCCATTGCACTCGATCTGAAGTCCTCTGATGATGGGTCATCTTTAGTTTTTTAATTACCTACAACACATTTATTGGAACATATACAACCAACTTCCTTAATTAGTCCATTAAGTCACATGTTCCTTCACATAATTTATCTCACTAACACGCATACAATTCGAACAGTAAAGCAAACTTCTTTATTATATTGGAAGTTTATTACAATTTCCATCATTCCGTCCCAGCGGAAGATACACAGAATTCCATGAGGACATTCTGTCTACCAAGATTCTACCCATATAACTAGTATTTAGGGTTCCAGGATCCCATCCTGGGTCACGAAGGGGCTCGTTAGATTCTTGGAACAATGCAGGATTTACAGCCAGGGCCCTCTCTGGCACCTACAATTCCTACTGCCCGAGACTATCCCTACTGACAGACCTTTTGCCTACGGAGCCGGTCTAAGCCTCTCGTAGCGATAATCATGAACCCCTTGGAGTAGGGTCTTGCCGCTAGCTTGGGGGTAGCCTAGCGCGATCCTTCCTTTTATTCTGTTTGACAATAATTTCAATCAAAAATCTAGATTCTAGCAAACACAAACAGTCCTTTCAAATATGTATCAAATATTGCAATGACAATCATCCCAACATGTAAATCATAGTTTCACATAGCCAAGGTAGACCTTATCCTAAGGTAACCTTACATTCTAATGAGGATTCTTCTCCCCATAAAGAAGTATTGAGTACACCTCTTATAACATGTTAAGCAAGGCATGAGTTTTCCATTTTGGATTTACTTATCCAACGTAAGAAAAATCCCTTAAGGAAATATATTGTGTCAATAACTCAACGAGATGATCTATAGGATTCCTAAATAGACAATCAGTTTCTATAACCTTCACTAATCAATTCTTAACCTCGTCGCATTTGATCATAACTATATTGAGTGCGCATAAAGACATATGTACAATAACCTTTGGCAATTAATTCTATCCTGATTCTATGCCTTAGTATCTCAACTATTCTAGCTACAAATCATAGTGATTAATCGTTTTATGCTTGTACTAATATGTCTTTCTAGATGAGTTATCAGTTTAATGTGTAAGTGAAGAATATGGAAGCTAATATCTTATGTAATTATCTTATATTAAAAAATGATAATCTAGTAATGAATAACCTGGTTTGGCAGCATGGCGACATTAGGAACTTCATCTTTACTCGCGCTCGCATTAGCCACACCCGATGTTCCATTTGTAGTGGCAACTCCTGCAACCTCGGGCACTCCCGTATTATTGGTAATACCTGTTGCTTGACCGGTTGCGTTGATCTCCATGTTTTTTCCACTTCATCGCTTTGGAGTCATCGTCCACGAGGAGTTTGAGAGATAGGGAAGGTGGGATAGATTTTAGATGAGAGAGGGTAAGAGAATATGGCTTAGTTAAAGATCGAGACAAGGGATTTGAGCTAACTCTCTTTCTCTCTCTCTCTCTCTCTAGCTTCTCGCAGCCTCTTGAAGGAGTATTCTTCTTTCTCTCTTCTTCTCTTTCGCAGCCTCTCGGGGTCTCCTTATGTCTCTCTAAGTGCCCCCCATGCCTCTTATTTATAGTGAATTGGAGAAGAGGGCTTGTGGTTGAGAAGTGGAGCTCTTTGTGGAGGGGGATCTTGGAAAGATCAGTGATCTGATGCTTAGATCATAAATCTGATGGTTCCATTGGCTCCGAAAGGGGAGTAAAACCCCCAAGACACTTGGTTAGAAAGCTCTCAGTTCACTCCTTCTTCTTTTCTCTGTTCGAAGTGATGTCTATTGCCTGTAAACTGCAATCGCGGCGCGCGCGATTTCTCCAGTCACTTTTCTTTCTTTTTCTTTTTATAAAATCTTCAAACTAACTAACACATTACTTGTTTTTTCCTTTTAAATGACATCTAGTTCTAGAAATCTCCATATCTCTTTTTTAAAAAAAATTAAGATAATCTCTAAAATATCTAAAATATTCTAGTCTTGTCCAAAAGTCTAATATTTTTAGACCATCCAAACTATACATACTATCCTAGTGATTAATATAACTCATAAGTTTCGTTCACGTTGTAATTTATGTGAAGGATGGCCACGGTCCTTGCCAATTCGAAAAAAATATCGAATTTACGACTCTTGATTTTTCTAAATAAAATATTTTAAATTAAATAAAAAATATTAATAATTAATGTTAGTTAGTTTTTACCTTAGTTAGTTTTTAGCTAGTAGTCTTACTAACTTATTAATTAACTAACTAACTTTTGAACTAACCAACTAACTTTTATTGTGTGGAAATATTACATCCTTCTCCCCTTAGAGAAATCGAGATGTCCTCATCTCGAGAGAAACTGTGAGTATTGTTGATGAAGAGCATCCTCATCTATCCATAAAGCATCTTCTTCAAGATAATCCTTCCATTGGACAAGGTATTCTCTAAGGTTTCTACTCCTCAATTTTCTCTCCCTTACATCAATTACTCTGTCAGGTTGTAGCTCAAGGACTCCTTGACTAGGTATTACAACTTGTTCATCATCAAGGATATGGTTAGGGTTAGCTACATATGCTTTCAATAAGCTGACATGAAATACATTGTGGATTTTTATATTCTCAGGGAGTTGTATCTTGTAAGCGCTTGGTCCTAGGCACTTGAGAATCTTATAGGGTCCACAATATCTTGGACTTAGCTTCTTAAACTCTCCTAAAGACAAAGAACTCTTCTTTGGATGGACGCGGATGAAGACCATGTCTCCCTCTTTTAAGACTCGTTCTTGCCTTTTTAGATCAGCATACGCCTTTTGTCGATCCTTGGCAGCTTGAATATCCTGTCTGATGATCTTGATTTGATCATCCATTTCTTCTAACATTTTTCTCGAGGCTTCTACCCTTAGAGTAGGATCGGAAAAATTAAGTGGCATACGACAATCTTGACTATATAGTGCCTGAAATGGAGTCATCTGAATACTTCGATGATAGGAGGCATTATAGGCAAATTCCACTAAGGATAGATACTAAATCCACCTTTTAGGTTCCTTGCTGCAATATGCACGCAGAATATCCTCAATTACTTGATTAACTCATTCTGTCTGCCCATTAGTTTGTGGATGATAAGCAGTATTGAAGCAAAGTTGGGCTCCAATGGCTTCAAATAAACTCTTCCAGAAGTGTGATGTGAAAAGAGAATTACGATCATTGATGATCCTTTTAGGTAACCCATGTAACCTAAAAATCTATTTTACAAAAATTCTAGCAATATCTGAAGCTTTGTAATTGCTTTTTGTTGGGAGAAGATGAGCGACCTTTGTTAGCATGTCTACTATCACCATTATTGAGTTATATCCTCCTTGTATAGAAGGTAACCCAACTACAAAGTCCATGCTAATAAATTCCCATGTCATCTGGGGAATGTCAAGTGGCCGGAGTTTTCCTGGTAACTTGATGCGTTCAGATTTTACCCTTTGGCAATTTAGACATTCTGTGACATACTTAAGTACATCACCCTTGATTTTTTGCCAGTAATAACTTTTCCTGACATCATTAAGAGTTTTGCATATCCTGGGTGTCCTGAAAAAGGAGAATCATGTGCTTCCCAAAGTATCCTTCTCTTGAGAGTCTGACTTGAAGGAATGCATAGTCTCATTCTGAAATAAACAAGTCCTTCATCTTCATCTATAGAGAATTCCTGATACTTAGTCTTGAGTTTGGGATCTTGTTCCTTATTCTGGACTTCCCAAAACAATTGTTGATAGTCTGGGTCCTTATTTGCTTCATCCTTGGTCAACTCGATGATAGGATTAGTCGGCATCAATACCATTGTAGCCAAAGTTTCTGACCTAGATGGTTCTTCAGTGATAAGAGCATTAAGGAAGGCTTTACGGCTAAGGGCATCTGCTACTACATTTTCTTTATCGGGTCTGAACTTAATTCCAAAGTCATATTCCTGTAGAACCTCGATCCAATGTCGTTGCCTCATATTAAGATCAAGCTAAGTAAAAATCCACTTAAGACTTTTATGATCTGTGACTAAGGAAAACTTATTTCCAAGCAAGTAATGTCTCCATAATTTGAGAGCATGAATCACAGCTAATAACTCCAGGTCGTGAGTAGCATATTTCAGCTCATGGATTTTCAATTTTCTTGAAGAGTAAGCTATAGGATGTCCTTCCTACATTAGTACACATCCCAATGCAAGAGAGCTGGCATTTGTGACAACTTCAATTTCCTTGCTTAAGTCAGGTAGCCTTAAGATAGGAGCAGTTACCAGACTATGCTTTAGTTGCTCAAAGCTAGACTGTTTGATTGGCGTCCAATTAATGGCAACTTGCTTCTTAAGTAAATTTGTAAGAGGTGCTACAATCTGAGCATAGTTTCTGATGAATACCCTATACCATCCCGTTAGACCTAGAAAACTTCTCACTTCCTTGATAGTGGTTGGGGGTGGCCAATCTTGAACATCCTTGACCTTGGTAGGATCTACTGATATACCCTCAACAGTCACTATGAATCCCAAGTATTCAATCTTTCTTTTGAAGAATGCACACTTCTTCTTCTTGGCATACAACTTGTGTGTTCTCATTGTCTCTAGGACCATGCGAAGATGTGGTTCACGATCCTCTTCCTCCTTAGAATAAGTTAGGATATCATCAAAAAATACAAGGACAAAGTCATCAAGATGGGGTCTAAAAATGTCCTGCATTAACCTGTTGAAGGTAGCTGGAGCATTTGTCAACCCAAATGACGTCACAATGAATTCGAAATGGCCGTATCTTGTGTTGAAGGCGGTCTTTGGAATATCTTCATCCTTGACTCTAATCTGATAATATCATGACCGAAGATCAATCTTAGAAAAGATCTTTGCTCCTTGTAGACGATCAAGAAGCTCATCAATCCTTGGGATTGGGTACTTATTCTTTACTGTCACCTGGTTTAGCCCTCGGTAGTCGATACAAAGACAGAGAGTTCCATCTTTCTTCTTTTGGAATAATATTGGGGCTCCCCATGGTGAATTACTTGGCCAGATATACCCTTGTTCTAGCAGTTGCTTGAGTTGCTCTTTTAGTTCTATGGCTTCAAGAATAGACATTTTGTAAGGTCTTTTTGCCACTGGAGCGGCTCCTGGAACAAGTTTGATCTCATGATCAACTTCTCTTTCCGGAGGTAACTCAGTTAGCTCTTCAGGAAATATGTCAGCGTAGTCTTTTAACCAGGATGGTTCTTCTTCTACATGACCATCTTGATTTGTCTTGTTAAGCTTGATCAAGTAAACAGGTAATCCTTTCTTCAAGCCTTTCACAATTCGAGAAGCTTTTGCTAATTGAACTTTAGGTTTCCCTATTTCACCTTGTGTAGTTGCTATTTCCCCATTCAAATCCTGAAATGTGACTTGACCTTTTCCACAATGGATATGAGCATCATTGGGAATCGGCCAATCCATTCCTAGTAAACATTCATAGGCTCCTAGGTTCATTACTCTGAACCTCATACTTGAAAGGTTTTCTCCTAGGTTAAACTCTACCTTGGCAGTTTGCTGTGTAGAAAGTACTTCCTTTCCATTTTCTAATTCCACAAGCAGCTTTGATGCATTTAAGTATCTATACCTATCTTCGTAGCACACTTGGATGAAATAAATGAGTGTGTACTTTCACAGTCAATCAAAACTTTAAATGATTTACCTTGGCGATTAGCCGGTGTTTGTAATACCGAATATTGACGATTTGGTTCTTTCCTGTGGAATGCAGCATGAACACTTGCTCTTTCAATGTCTTCTTCCATAGTAGGGTCTTCCTCCTTATTAGTCTCTTTTAGGGTAATATTTGACATTCTTCCTCTTGCCATAGCTACATGACCACGACCTTGGGGAGCTCTGCCTTGACCTCGAAATTGGCCTTGGTGATGGTTTCTACCAAGCTTTGGACAATCTCTCCTGAAATGTCCAGTCTCATTACAGTGGAAGCACCTAAGACCATCCCTATTTCCTTGGGTAGGAACAAAATTTCCAACTGCGTTGGATTTTGCCTTCTTCTTTTGTCCTTGGAAAAATTGTCCTTGGGTTCTTTTTGCTTGACCTTTGAATCCTCCTTTGTTCTGGTTATTGTAGCTCCAGAACTTATTGTTATTAGGCTTTGATTGTACTTCCCGCACAATAGGAGCAGCTCCAATCAAAGCATCCTGGAGGTCTATGGGATGCATTGATTCTAAACGAGTGTTCAGAGGATAATTTAGCCCATTGCAAAACTTGGACACTTGTTGAACAGTATTCATGGGGGGTGCATATTTAAGAAGAGAAACAATGTTGGAGTAGTATGCTTCCAAGGTCAGTCCTATTTGCTTCAAATTGAAGAACTCGTTCATCTTTTGGGTGCAATAAGCTAGAGGTAAATACCTTCCTCTTACAGCTTCTTTCAGCAAGTCCCAAGTAATGGTATTTTCAGGGACACCTTGATCTCGGCACCACTGCTTCCACCAAAGTCGAGCTTCGCCAATTAATTTTAGCTTAGCTATCATGGCTTGGTTGGCTGGGATAGTTCCAGCAGCAGTAAAATAATCTTCCATCGATTCGATCCAAATTTCTGCATCAGCTTCCACATTTTTTCCTTTCCCATCAAACTCTAGAGGTTTGACTTGCTTCAAAAGATTCCTTTTCTCTTGAGCTTTGTTGGGAATTGTTGTGGGTGCGAGATTCTGGGAAATTTTTAGCAATTCGTAAGTTAAATTTTACAACTCTATGTAGCGTCAATAATAGAGTTAAGTACTCAAAATATCTCTCGCTTAGTTTACTGAAACAACTCTCAAATCAACTCTCTTCCCATGCTAAAGTTAAATTGCAATTTCAGAGGTTTCAAGACAAAAAAAATAAAATAAGATTACATTATTTCTTTGATTGATAAAGTATCAATCAATCTTTTATTACAACGGATGTACAAGGTAATCAGATGGAAGGAAATACACTATTCAGATGGCTCGCAAGCTCATCTTATTTTCTCTCAGGAAAAGATTCCCTACTACAATCTAAGTATGACACTCTAATACATCCTTTATGAAGTAACTTGGATTCGGAGAGTAAATATCTAGGAATCTATATTTTTTAGGAAGTTCAGGAAATCCGTCTTTTTTGTAGTTGCGATGGCTAGAGCGACCTATGACTTTTATTCTGTTAGCCAAAAGGATCTTCGTAACTTCCCCATAGATATATTGGTTTAGTTTGATCTTCTTGCCTCTAGTATATAGGGTTGAGTTTACAGTGGCCTCATGAAATAGATAGATCTTAACAACTTTAAGATCTTCCATCCATTTTACCCTTTTCAGATTATTTTGAAGATAAGCCAGACGGCTTTCATCAATATAGCAATATCCTCCACTAATCATCCACCGTCTTTCACGATATAGAGGCGACGGGTTGTACAACTGATCTAGTACTCGCATCATCTGAATTCTCCAGGAAAAACTGGATGAATGCATAGCTGATATAAACATTACTTGAAAGATCAAGAATCGCTTCCAAGATTCGTTACTCTGCCATAATTCAAAAAATATATGTTAATAGAGAGAAGAAAACATGTCCTAGGCTATGCTTAGAAAAAATAATATTTTTCTTAAGCTTACGTCGTAATTTATACTAACGTGGGCTCTGATACCAACTGTGAGGTGTCCGCTAGTCCCAATCCACGGCACACCTTTTAGTAGTCCATCAGTAGGTTTTCCCATAAATGATGCCACCCGGTGCTCCCTTGGAACATCACGGGGTTGTCACTTAGGCCCTACCGAGTCTACTTCGCAATGGGAGAGTTCTGGCCGAACCCACTAAGATCGACCTGAAGACTTGGGTTCCTAAAATCGATGGGTCTCCTAGCAGCCAGCTAGCGTCAGTAATTTTGAGTTCCACTTTTTAGAGGATTACTCGATCTGAAGCAGACTTGCCATTGCACTTGGTTCAAAGAGAATGGGAGATGGAGGGGAGTGCGGTACGTCAACCCTTCTGCCCATAAGGCAAAATCCCATTCCGGCCCCCTAAAACAATGCAAGTCGATTCTACCTAATGACTACTTGGTCAATTTATCGTCTTCCTATTTCTATTTTCCGATGTAGAAAAGCTCCCAGCTAACCGGGACCACCCTACCATTGGAGGGACCCGTCGGGGGTTATGCCCACCCGCTTTCCTCTGATGATGGGTCATCTTTAGTTTTTTAATTACCTACAACACATTTATTGGAACATATACAACCAACTTCCTTAATTAGTCCATTAAGTCACATGTTCCTTCACATAATTTATCTCACTAACACACATACAATTCGAATAGTAAAGCAAACTTCTTTATTATATTGGAAGTTTATTACAATTTCCATCATTCCGTCCCAACGGAAGATACACAGAATTCTATGAGGACATTCTGTCCACCAAGATTCCACCCATATAACTAGTATTTAGGGTTCTACGATCCCATCCTGGGTCACGAAGGGGCTCCTCAGATTCTTGGAACAATGTAGGATTTACAGCCAGGGCCCCCTCTGGCACCTACAATTCCTACTGCCCGAGACTATCCCTACTAACAGACCTTTCGCCTATGGAGCCAGTCCAAGCCTCTCGTAGCGATAATCATGACCCCCTTGGAGTAGGGTCTTGCCGCTAGCTTGGGGGTAGCCTAGCGCGATCCTTCCTTTTATTCTGTTTGACAATAATTTCAATCAAAAATCTAGATTCTAGCAAACACAAACAGTCCTTTCAAATATGTATCAAATATTGCAATGACAATCATCCCAACATGTAAATCACAGTTTCACATAGCCAAGGTAGACCTTATCCTAAGGTAACCTTACATTCTAATGAGGATTCTTCTCCCCATAAAGAAATGTTGAGTACACCTCTTATAACATGTTAAGCAAGGCATGAGTTTTCCATTTTGGATTTACTTATCCAACATAAGCAAAATCCCTTAAGGAAGTATATTGTGTCAATAACTCAACGAGATGATCTATAGGATTCCTAAATAGACAATCAGTTTCTATAACCTTCACTAATCAATTCTTAACCTCGTCGCATTTGATCATAACTATATTGAGTGTGCATAAAGACATATGTACAATAACCTTTGGCAATTAATTCTATCCTGATTCTATGCCTTAGTATCTCAACTATTCTAGCTACAAATCATAGTGATTAATCGTTTTATGCTTGTACTAATATGTCTTTCTAGATGAGTTATCAGTTTAATGTGTAAGTGAAGAATATGGAAGCTAATATCTTATGTAATTATCTTATATTGAAAAATGATAATCTAGTAATGAATAACCTGGTTTGGTAGCATGGAGACATTAGGAACTTCATCTTTACTCGCGCTCGCATTAGCCACACCCAATGTTCCATTTGTAGTGGCAACTCCAGCAACCTCAGGGACTCCCGTATTATTGGTAATACCTGTTGCTTGACCGGTTGCGTTGATCTCCATGTTTTTTCCACTTCGTCGCTTTGGAGTCATCGTCCACGAGGAGTTTGAGAGATAGGGAAGGTGGGATAGATTTTAGATGAGAGAGGGTAAGAGAATATGGTTTAGTTAAAGGTCGAGACAAGGGATTTGAGCTAACTCTCTTCCTCTCTCTCTCTCTCTCTCTCTCTCTCTCTCTCTCTCTCTCTCTCTCTCTCTCTCTCTCTCTCTCTCTCTAGCTTCTTGCATCCTCTTGAAAGAGTATTCTTCTTTCTCTCTTCTTCTCTCTCGCAGCCTCTCGGGGTCTCCTTATGTCTCTCTAAGTGCCCCCCATGCCTCTTATTTATAGTGAATTGGAGAAGAGGGCTTGTGGTTGAGAAGAGGAGCTCTTTGTGGAGGGGGAGCTTGGAAAGATCAGTGATCTGATGCTCAGATCATAAATCTGATGGTTCCATTGGCTCCGAAAGGGGGGTAAAACCCCAAGACACTTGATTAGAAAGCTCTCAGTTCACTCCTTCTTCTTTTCTCTGTTCGAAGTGCTGTCTACTGCCTGTAAACTGCGATCGCGGCACGTGCGATTTCGCCAGTCACTTTTCTTCATTTTTCTTTTTATAAAATCTTCAAACTAACTAACACATCACTTTTTTTTTTCTTTTAAATGACATCTAGTTCTAGAAATCTCAATATCTCTTTTTTAAAAAATTAAGATAATCTCTAAAATATCTAAAATATTCTAGTCTTGTCCAAAAGTCTAATATTTTTAGACCATCCAAACTATACACATTATCCTAGTGATTAATATAACTCATAAGTTTCATTCACGTTGTAATTTATGTGAAGGGTGGCCACAGTCCTTGCCAATTCGAAAAAAATATCGAATTTACGACTCTTGATTTTTCTAAATAAAATATTTTAAATTAAATAAAAATTATTAATAATTAATGTTAGTTAGTTTTTACCTTAGTTAGTCTTTAGTTAGTAATCTTAATAACTTATTAATTAACTAACTAACTTTTGAACTAACCAACTAACTTTTATTGTGTGGAAATATTACAGTACTCCAAGCTTGGGCCAATCCACCCATTGAGCTAGAGCAATTTAATGTAATAGTAGCTGATGGATTCAAGGTTCCATTGGGAGTGCTTAAAGATTGGCTAATCAAAATTGCTAGAGTGTTATTCGAAGCTAACTTTCATGTTATGAAAGGAGTAGATTATGACTTACTGCTCAATCAACCATATACATAGCGTGCACACCTCATCAAGATTGGGGCAATATTTTAGTCTTCCTAGTAGGCAATCAGAAGGAAGTAGTTTGCATTGAGATGGAATCTTGGAAAATAACCCCTATTGACCTTCATACAAACTCAACACTATTGAAAGGTGATTCTCATCACACAACCCTCCGATTGACCAAACCATTGGCAAGATATATTCCCTCCTCAGAGGATGATTAGGATTGGATGCATATCCTTGCTATTTTAGAATTATTGATGACAAAAGAGGTAAGAGTATCAATCAACCATGAGTGCATGAATTTGAGGGATGCACTGCCATTTGCAGATCATTTACTTGAACCATCCGTGGGACCCAGCTTAGTGCCTCTCTTCACAATGACCCTTGACCTAGCATCTATTACATTCTCGGCCTATACAACCCCCACAAACCAACTTGCATTGCATAAGATTTTGGGCCAGTGGAGGCCATGTTTTTGCAACTGATCTGATGTTTATTTGACTATCTTTGAATATATTTTAAATGGCTCCACATGGCAATGGAAAGATTTGCACCGAGTCTTGTTTAATTTTCACAACAACCTCTTCATTTCATTAATGCAAGAACAAGGCATATACACTAAAGAGACAAGTGACTCTGAGGATTATCAGTCAATTTAGGACGATGAAGATTTTGATTGAGACTTACTGCACTTAAAAAGTCTACTCATTGATGATGGGATTGTTAGGATCATGCCTGAATTAGAATTGCTAGATTATCTCAAGGTTTTGATCATGAACAAACAAGGCATGCGATTGATGATTCATGTCTTGAACTGGAGCTATTCTTAACCAAAGATAACCAAGGCCAAGTACAAGAGGGTATCATGACAAGCTCTGACTTTGATTCAAAATGAGATTGTGTTATTGACAAAATTTCCAACAACCATCACAATCTTTAAAGTCCAAAACTAAATTTTCAGACTACCTGAGAAGAAAATACTTGAGGCATGATCCATGTAATGATAAGTCAGAGTCTAGGAACTAAAAAGACTATATGACCCACCACCTCGCTTCACAAAATTTAAGAAAGCAATCGAATAATTGTATTTCTTGGAGCTAAGCAAGAAGGTGCATCTAGTGAACCCATTGACGAGGCCAATGAAAGTCAAAAGAGGTAAATATTGCCAAACCAAGGGAATCCCTTAGACCATGATTGATTATGAGGGCTATATTTAGAGGTGTTGGGAGAACTATTGGATTTTTCTCATTTTTTATTTTTCTCATATAGATGTGCAAAATGAGAAAAATGAATAAACTATATGAATTTAAGTGGACAAAGCTATAAGAGTCCTCACCTAGTTGAAGTTCTTAGTACAATTGTCCGAGGTCCTAGGTCAGGTAGATAGGTTAGACCACCACTTAGGATAACCTCTTTTGAGAAATCTTTTAGTCGGTCTGTGTTGAAGCAATTGGTTAGCAAAAATATTTTTGTAATGTCCCCATTACTTAGTTTATTCTAATGTGTGTATACATTCCAAAGAAAAAATTGATTCATGTGGCACATTTATTTTTAAAAGAAAAAAAATACTAGCTCTAATTATGAAATTGACTCTCATTATGAAGATAATTGATAAGGCATTATATGCCAGTTCATGGAAGAAAGATTTGGGAGACCCTTCCAAGACTAGCTTATTAAAGCTATGTTTGTAGTATATAACAACAAAAAAAGAACTAGCCTACTGCATAGTCACTTGGTAGTTAAGCGCACTTGGGTGACGACACTGCCGGGATGGGTGACCTCCCGGGAAGATTTTCCTACAAGCTAGTGGGAGCTTCTTGCGCACAGCCAATGACACCAACGAAGCCTTCGTCTCTCGTTGCCAAGTATACCAAGGTCTATGCCTTGGTCGCCGCCTTGGTCCTACGCCTGGAGTGATGCCTGGCCATGCGGCGCACAGTGTGTCCTTACCCATATGTTCATCAATTTCTACCTTTGCACTGCCAAAATGGAGCCCCTCCCTAACATCGTCAAAAATGCTAAAAGAAAGCGTTCTCTCTTTTTCATTGATGATGTCATCAAAAAACGCAAAAAAATCAAGTGTCCTCTCTTCTACCCCCCCCCCCCCTTACAAAGCCATAAATTTAGGGCTTGGGGATGACCAGAAGAGCGACAACAAGCAATCTTGATGAGGATGAGACGTTGATCGAGGAGGAGACTCTATTCCACGAGATGAAGAGACATCATTCTGTTCAACCCAAGGAAGGGGATACGCTAAAGGACTCTCATCCTCTCCTACCCTGATCTGAGGAGAGAAGACACTAAAGAACTCTATCCTATTCTATCAAGCTAGGAAACTTGACTCACTTTTGTAGGAGGGAGGGAGACCAATAAATACTGATGACCATTGTACTTGGTGAAACAAGACTTAAATGTGCTATTGATAGAATGAATTGTAGAATCCCTTACTAAGGTCCAAAAGGTCCATTCCTATAAATTCCACCACTTGGAAGCTAATAATACCATCATTAATTATGGTGGATCTCTGTCCCACCTTATTGCTCACTAGCTTGGCAACCTTGATGGGAAAGAAATTAGATCTATTTTGCCACAAAGTATATAGGACCTAGAAAGTTAACAACAAGAAAGGGGAGAACAATCAAGGTAGAAGAAAAGACAAAGGCGAGAGGAAAGTGATGGGGAAGAAGATAGAGCCTTAGTAGATAAGCTTATTATCATCCAATCTAAAAAAGAAAAATTAGAACTCCAAAGGCAGCTCTCTAAGAAAAAGAAAATGACCTTTAGAAGAAGACAAAGGAACTCTCCATAAAAGAAATATCATTAACGGAGGAGTTCCATAAAGAATTACAAGAGAAAGAAAGTTCCTTATAAGAAAGGGACAAGGAACTTAGCAAGGCAGATGCAACAACAAAAGAAGAGCTCCGAAAGCAACTATAGAAAAAATAATCCCTTCTTGCAGGAACAAGATGGAGAGATCAAAGAACTCTATAGAAGAAGGGAAGAAAATATGAAATTAATAGATGAGATAAGTAAGCATAGGAAGGAGCTAAACTATGATAGCTAGAGTATGCTCAAGAGAAAGGGAAGTTCTACCTTCAAGATAGGGAGCTCATGCATAGAAGGAACCATGGAAAACCTCCTATGAAGACCTATAGCAAGCCATGGCCTCCAAGTTAAGCTAAGTGGTTGAATTTGTAGAAGGGGAGGCACAAAGATTGCGAGGCAACTTTCATGAAGCTGTCAATTGACCTAGGTACCGTGTTATATGGGGATCTGCAACATAAAGTCAAGTTAGATGTCTACAAGTATCTCTACAACAAACAACATGAAATTTATAAAGAAGCATTGCAGTAGAGAATTCACATCCCATAAAGGAAAGACCTTGTTGGACTCAAAATCTAGCTTGCAGCATCCATTAACATGTTGCTAGAGAGCATGGAACAAATCAAGGAAGTTAGTTTATTGACTTCAGTGCCAACAAAAGAAGCCCTAATCTAATATCTATAGGAAAAGGAAGTTAGTTTGTTGACTTCAGTGGCCAACAAAAGAAGCCCTAATCTAATATCTATAGGAAAAGGAATATGGGGACTAGGACCTTCAAGCCATTGAACTTTTAGAATATGAGTCTTCCCCTCTCAAGCCACCCATCACCTTGGATCTACCTTCTGCTATAACACCAACAATAGACCTTCTAGATCTGCCACCATTTGATGGCTTCACATCACGACCTACAATAGAGCAGACTATTGAACAAAGAGAGGCTTATGATGTTATGGTGTAGGAGCTTAAGGCACAATCGAAAAAGGTAATAGATCATCCCATCTGAGCTAACCTCTTAGAGGAAGAGGAGGAGAATACGATGAAACCCCAGAGGATAAGCTTCAAAAGTATAAGATGCAAAAATAGTTTAAGGATATTGTGATTTTTTATTTCAAGTTCAGTGAGGTCAACAAATCTAAGGAGCTCCTGGCCCCACTTGAAGTATGGATACTTATTCGATTTATAGAAAGTTGTGCCAAGAAGTGGACTTGTTATAGTTGGACATCACCACCTTCAGAACAACTGCCAAATGACAGGAGGTGCAAGCAAATGTCTCACCATGAACCCTCGAGCAACATGGCCGGGACAACCAAAATGGAAGTGCCCAATCCTTAAGGGGGAGATATTAGCTTGGAACACCTTTATTTACTCTAGTGAGCTTGGTAAGGCAAACCCTCTTCTTTGTCTTCCTTATCCTTGTTGTTTGCCACCCCGCAAAGGATTACAATAAAAAGGATCATGGGAGGTACAACTTCCCAAAAATTTTGAACGCCAAGGCCGTTAAAAAGAAAAAAATATACTTATTCCAACCACCTGACCTCATCCCTTCATTCAGGCAATTTGTAAAAAGATTCACCAACTGTCTAGATCTTGTCTTCATCACGACCTGCAATTACCTATGCCTTCTTGTCATACTACTCCAACAACCCACCATACCATATGAGGAGTAGCCTTTTGCCACTCTCCTTTGATGTCAACATAGGAATTGATTGAGTAGTTATCATATACCTACATCTTAAGTCCTCATTACTACTATTCATTATGTTGAGCTATTAAGGAACATGGTAGAGAGTAGGTTAGCCTTGTGTACACATTCGTTCTTCCACGAATCATGTCTATAGTTGTGTAGTTCATTGAAGGAGTATATGCTTAGTATAGGGTGTCTTTAGCGTGCACTTAGACCACTTATTGAGTGATGTAATACTTGTCATTTTTGCATTTATTTACCACCCAAAAAAAAGGATAAGGAAAGAAAGAAAGAAAGAAAAAAGAATGGAAAAGGAACAAGAACACACACACAGCACCTAGGGGTCCACCCTTGCCCACTTTCCTCATATCACAACCTCAATACCCATCAAGGGCAGGACATCCCAAGCTGGTTTGGCAGACTTATCACCTTAGGATTAGCACATCACAATAACATCTCACAAACTCGATCCTCAAGTATGAGACAACATTCCAAGTTCACTTGAAACTCATTCAATCTCCAAGTTTCCCTGTATGAGCACCTCACACCACTAAGTAGTCACACCGTTAGGGAGAGCACCATGACAAGGACATGAAGCCCATGAAAATCCATCAGGCATCAATGGCCCCATGACCCCAATTTGTAAAAATTCATTCATCATCAGCCACCATTAATTCCATCTTTACCACACAGTCATAGGAACATAAGCAATCCATGACCTCTTCATTGATCGGCAACTCTTCAGGTTCCTTTGGCATTAAGTGCCATGGAACTGGCACTCCCATAGGAGGGGGGTAAAATGTTAACTATTTTGATTGATGAAAGAACACGGATAAAGAGAAGAAATTGCAAGCCACAAAATTTGTGGAAAGTTGATGCTTTTTTAAGAAATCCTTAGATATATTGAGAGCGATATGCAAATTGCACTTTTATTGAAGCAGGCCCCAAGTTACCAATTTGGTAGCACACTAGTAGCATAATAAAATTATCATAGTGGTATCATCTAGAAAAAAAAATGGTAGCTCCAAACTTGCCAATCTGGTAGCACACTAGTAGTATGTGATATCACACCAGGAGCACCTAGTTGCCAACTTGTAGCACCTTGGTAGTATACTAAATGTGGCACACTAGTAACATACTAAAACTATAGTACTATTAGAGATAATAGCTACCAATCTAATGGAGATGAATATGGAATGGGAGTAAAGAATTGGTACAAAAAGGGAAGCAGTGGTGGGATGCGAGGTAAAAGCTTTGGAGTATAAGAGGTTCCAGAGCAGATAGTTGAGATACACATGGTGATCTTTCAAGAGGAGCCTCCTATTATAGTATAGCCAATCCTAGTTAGATAGCCTATTGTAGTTTTTGATAATGTAATGGCCTAAGGTTTTCTTGTTGTGCAAGATCATGATGTTGGACAGAGAGGACACACCATATAGGCCCCACAGCCAATTTTGAGATGCTCCACTAGAGCCACATATTGTCCTAATCATTTTCAAACCTCTATACATTATATCATGGTGACAATTTTTTGTGAACTTCTCACTTACGAGGAGGCTATGCATAAAGGTGATAGTCGCTCTTAGGAGACATCCATGCAATCTAAGTATGTTTCATTGTAGAAAAACCATACATGGGATTTGGTTCCTTTGCCCAATGGGAAATGTATGCAAGTGGGTGTACAAGTTGAAGAGTATCCCTGGCCATCCTAGACATCATATAAGGCATGTTTGGTTGCTAAGGAATTTGAATAGGAAAAGGGAGTTTAATTTGATGAGACATTCTACCATGTGGTCAAAATGACCACCCTATGCATGATATTGGCCTTGGTTATGGAGATGGATTTAGACTTGTACCAAATGGATGTGAAAATTACTTTCCTTCATGAGGACTCGCATGAGGACATTTATATGTAACAATCTAAGGGCTTTGAGAAAAAGGGCAAGGTTGCACCCTAGATATCTAAGAAATAGTATCTCCAACAAAAGTGAAGACATAGCCAGAGGTAGACTTTCTACTATCTAGATGTCTTACATAATCGCAATCTATGTAGCCCACAACTCTAGTATCTTGGCCAACATAATAGATACATATATCAGCAATGACCTTAAGCCTCATGATAACCTTTATGGCTTTCCAATGTGACTTTCCACTACAATGGCTATATAAGGTCTAGTGGCTATCATGTCATACTTCAATCTTCCCACTATGGATCTTGGCTATCTCAGCCTTCTCATCATTTGACTAGGGATAATCTTCCTGATTGACCTTCACATGAAAAGATAATGGGGACAATCTGCCCGACTGATCATGTATATGGAACCACTCAAGGACTTTATGAATGTACTTCTTCTATGATTGGTAGAGGAATTATTTAGAGCGATTGTGTATAATGCACATACCAAGTATATGAGAGGCATACTCCATGTCCTTCATCCCAAAGCTCTTCTTGAGTTGAGTCGTCAAAGCATCTACCTCATCATGAATACTTCCATTAATCAGCATGTCATCAACATATAATACCAAAATGATAAGGCTACCATCACACACCTTTTCCTGTAAAGATACAGATCCATATCACTATAGGAGACAATGCACGACCTTGTCTACTATCAAGACTAAGTACATTGTATCCACTAAGGCTTCCAAGGAGGCCTTATGCTTGGGCTATTTAGACCTTGGTATGAGTATTACTCCTATATTGTATTTATACTTCATGAGTGGCATTCAATTGTTGGCATGTAGTTCGATCTCTCATGTGAAGACTAAACATATTGAAATCCATTATCACTTCATGAGATGGACTATTGAGAACAAGGAGAAAAAGCTTGTCAAGATCTCAATTGATGAGAATCCTGCATATCTACTCACTAAAAATATATCAATGAAACATTATTATTTCTATCTATTCCTCATCCTGTTGTACTTAGATGTACATTTTATACGTTTTTAATTTTTTTATTGTTTTCTCCACACTCAAACATATTTGCATTTAAGTGGGAGATTGTTGGGACTAGAGGCCATCTATGCCTAGCCACCTACATTTTCTTATACTTAGTACCCATGCACCTATAGATTGAAAGTGATAGCCACTTATCAATGTTGCTCTATTTTTTATTCTCTGCATGACAATAGAATAAGGGAAGGTATGTCACATTTTGGGATTGTTGGAGTTTCCACACATCATCTTGTTCTCTTGCTTGGACCTCCATGGCTCTTTCTTCTACTCGTACTTCCACTCTAGCTCCACCTTTCAATTTTTTGCATACGAGTGGTCTCATATGGCTTCATGGGAAGATTGTATTCTGTACTTTTTAATGGAGAAGATGCATTTTTTGTTAAATATCTAGGCATTTAGGTGTGTTTAAAACTTATGGTAAGATATCTAAGAGTTTTTATTGAAAGGGCCTATGGAAGGATGTCAAAGAATTTGTTTAAATGTGTATTTCATGTCATTGAATAAAGGATAGTATCCAAAATATTGATGGTTTGCTATAGCCATTACTCATCCCCAAAAGTAAATTGACACATATTATCATGGATTTTATCATCACCGACTTACCTACTACTAAGAAGGGATGGAATAGTATCTATATTGAGGTGGATAGACTCACAAGGTAGCTCACTTTATCCCTATAAAGACACTATTTATAGCATATCAAGTGGCAAGTAAATTTATGGAACATTTTTCAGGAAGCAAGAGTCACACATACACACACACAAGGAGGGAGGCAAGAGATTCCAATGGACAAAAATTTTCCTTAAAGTACGAAGAAAACTCTTCTTATCCCATATCTTGGAGAGAATAGGGATTCCTTAAATGTGGGAGAAAGAGATCTCAATGACTTGAAATGAAATGTGAATGGATGCATGATTGAGAAATGTTTGTATGAAACCTCATATCTCCATGCCTATATCCTCTTGTGTCTTCTTTGAATTAACTCTTCTTGTCTATCTTGACCTTTCCAAAAAAGGTTGCCGTGATGTGTGCACATCAACGTCTTCTCCAACAATAAAGGGTGGAAAGTTTTGATTGCATCATTAGGGGCAATTAAAATCTATTAATTTATTTCCTATTGTTGCATGATAATGTGCTCTCTTCATCAACACATGTTGTTCAAACTCTTCTCACTTTGCCTTCATGGTCAGGTATTCTTCTCTCTCAGGACCATTGAAGACTCCAATTGCTTGTACTTGTAAATTTTGGCACACAAATACAATGTTACCTCATCTTCTATGTAGGGAGTGTAATATGAAGAGAGAAGTTCTTCTTTTTACTAAAAGAGCATATGGCTCTTGGAACAATCGACATGATCCTGAAGGGTTATATGTTCTAAAATAGTGAGAGTATGCACTACACTTGCCTCCCTTTTTTCTATAGGAGCACATGGCCTGCAACAATCAACATGATGCTAAAGGGTTTTATGTTCCAAAATAGTGAGTGTATGCACTACACTTATCTTCCTTTTTATGTTGCTACTAGACATTTGAAACAAGAATCTTGAAGAAACTCTTCATGAGAATATTTGCAAGGTTATAATCCATATGAATCTTGACAAGCTCAATGCGCTTGTCCTCAAGCACCTCCCAAAAGTGATACTTCACTTGAATGTGCTTTGTTTTTGCATGAAAATAGGGTTCCATGCAAATTGAATGGTACTCTAAATATCATCATCTAATAATAAATGCACCCTTCCTTTTAAAGCATATGCACATATATCTAGTGTTGTTCAAGTATCTCATGATACTCTTTACCTACCATCTCCCAATGCTTCTTGCCAAGGTTTGCTATATACCTACAGAAAACTCCCACTACGTAGGCAATATCTGGATGTGCAGCAACCATGGCATACATCAAGCTACCAATTGTGGATACATAAGGAGCCTTAATCATTTCAGCCTTCTACTCATATGTGTCCTCCTGGCTAAGTTTCAAATATGAAGGAAATGGAACACTAGTAGCCTTCCCCCTCTCCATATTGAAATGCTCCAGTATTGTCCCAATGCATTCCTTCTTAGATAAATAAAGTATTTTTTGTCTTGATCTCACATAATACAGATAATAAGAATGTGGCTAGCATTTTCAAGTCTTTCATGTTAAAGATTTCATGCAACCTTTTCTTTAAACCATCCACATCCATAATTGACTTCATAGAAATCAACATGTCATCCACATAAGGAATCAAGATCATAAGGCTACCACCAATCTTTCCTTGTAGTTAGGAAATGCAACAAATGGAGATACCTTCAACTTGTAGACCCACTTGTATGCTAGTGCATGTGTGCCCTTAGGCAAAGAGACTAACTGCCATGTAGCATTCTTTTCCAAAGTATCCATCTTTGACTACATACCCCTCTTCCACTCATGATTGTTATCCCTAATCGTAACATTTTTATAATGAGAAGGCTCATTACAATTCATGATCATGACATAGTCTAGAGAAGAGTGTATTTATGGCCCGAGGGATAGGAAAAGCCATTGATAATGAGGAAAATAAAACATTTATAAAGGAATTTTGAGATATCAAAATTATATTTTGGGATGTGCAAAGAGAGAGTGCTCTAGGTTAATGAAAGCAAAGCCTTAGTAATGGAACTCCCTTTTTTGAAAAATCAAATATTCATTTTCTAAAGTAGATATAAGCATCTATGTTATCTACAAGATTGAGTAGATCTATGAAAATTTGGCTCAACAAGAGCCTTTGGCTACTCCATCTATTTATCCTATAAGACAAGGTATTATCCACACCATCTTATGGCACTCCCACCTAGCATTAGTAGGCTATCCAAGTCCTACATCCTATGGAATAAGTTGTACAATATGCTCATGTGTGGGTTTTCCATCCTCTTGAAACACCACTCCATGGATCTCAACTATTTTGATATCTTATCTTCATTAAAAATAATATCATGGTTGCTAACTGCCCTTCTAAATTCAAATCTCCCAAGTGATAGCCCAATTCACCTAATCCTTCGTATCCAAGAAAATTGCATTTCTTGGACTAGGAGCAAGCCTACTTTGCTTGTCCCTAGGTATATGCATAAATGCCTTACATTGAGAAACACACAAGTGATCATAACTAGGTCTATTGCCAGTCCATAAGTTTTCTAGTATGTTGCCATCCAATGGCTTGCTAGGAGACCTGTTGATCAAATGCACTACTATCTTTATGGCTTTAGCCCAAATTCATTAGTGAGATCAACATTAGAAAGTATACTACAACTCCTTTCTTGAATGATTCTGTTCATATTCTCAACCATACCATTTTGAGCAGGATTCTAAGGAGTTGTCAACTTTCTTTTGATACCACAACTTGCACAAATGTTCATAAAGACATGCAAGGTGTACTCTCCACCATTATTAGTTCTCAAGCACTTAAGTTTCTTTCCTGACTGATTTTTTGCAAATACCAAGAACTTGTGAAATGCACCCAACATATCACTCTTCTTGTGTGAACAGAATAAGCTCAAACCTTCCTTGTGGCATCATCTACAAAAGTAACAAAGTATGATGCTCTACCCAATGAAAACATGGTTATTGGACCACACAAATCACTATGAACCAAATGAATACATTTTGGTCTTCTACTCTTACGACCTCTCTTATACAACATTATTGGTTTCCTTTCAAAGAGACAATGCTCACCAAAACCAAGATCAACAAAATTTAAACAAAGAAGATAGTTCAAATGACACAAAGATATCTAGTGATTAACATAAATGCCAAAAAATAATGCCACATAGCAATAGATTGCTATTTAATGACAACTACAACATGATCTTTAACACTAGAAACGTGCAAAGGATACAAAGTACTAGATCTTGGCCATTTGGCTACAACAAGAGATTCCTTTGTAAATCTCCACACATGATCACCAAAGATCCCTCTATAACCACAATCATTAAGCTACCGTACATTGATTAAACAAGAGATGTTCAGAATCCCATATGCACAGTGAGGAGAGTGATACTACCCTAAAGTTATATAAGCATGTACTTAACACTCATTTCAATGTAATGGTACAATCAGTCTGAATCACTCGAGATTGTGTTTATGAGTCCAAACTAATCTATCTTGGAACCTAATTCACTTGAGTTATAATTTCTCATTCTAATCATGTATCGTGTGTTTGATTTGCATCCACCATAGCTCATCTAGTTCTAGGTCCATGATTCTCAACATGGTATCAGAGCCATGATTGAGCTAGGTAACTAATGGTGTGATTTCTAGTGTCATGCATGTGGAGAGCCCCATGTTTCATCTATTATGGGCAAGATGCACTCATAAATGGATTGATTGATTTTGTTTCTCTGTGTTTGTATCGTAACAGGTAGGATTGAAAGCAGTAGCATCAGGACACTCAGAGCAAGGTCGTATGTCACAAATTTGAGAGGTTAAGTGGATCTATTGTCCTCGACACACAGATCACAATCCCTTATCCTTATCAGTACCTGCTACAATGCTGCTACAATGATGTGTAATATTTCCACACAATAAAAGTTAGTTGGTTAGTTCAAAAGTCAGTCAATTAATAAGTTAGTAAGATTACTAACTAAAGACTAAATAATGTTAATAGCTAACAATTTTTATTTAATTAAAATATATTTTAAAAAATTGAGTGTCGTAAATCTGATATTTTTCTCGGATTGACAAGGACCGTAGCCACCCTTCATGGAAGTTACAATGTGAATGAGACTTATGAGCTATATTAATCACTATATTAATATGTATAGTTTGGATGGTCCAAAAATATTAGATTTTGGGCAAAACTAGTATATTTTAGATATTATCCTAAAAAGTTATGGAGATTTCTAGAACTGGATGTATTTAAAAGAAAAGACAAGTGATGTTTTAGTTAGTTTGGAGATTTTATAAAAAGAAAAAAATAAAGAGAGGGATTTGTGAAATCGCACGCACTGCAATCGCAGTCTACAGATAGAAAACAGCACTTTGAACAGAGAAAAGAAAAAGGAGTGAATTGAGAGCTTTCTAATCAAGTGTCTTGGAGTTTTACCCCCCTTTCGAAGCCAATGGAACTGTCAAATTTATGATCTGAGCATCAAATCACTGATCTTTCCAAGATCCCCCTCCACAAAGAGCTCCACTTCTCAGCCACAAGCCCTCTTCTCTAATTCACTATAAATATGAGGCATGGGGAGGCACAATGAAGAATAAGGAGATCCCGAGAGGCTACAAGAGAGAGGAAGAGAGAAGGATACTCCTCCAAGAGATTGTGAGAAAGATCTTGAGAGAGAGAGAGAGAGAGAGAATAGTTACCCCGAGAGGCTGCAAGGGAAAGAGTTAGCTCAATTCCCTCTATCTCGATCCACGACTTAGCCATCTTCTCCTACACTCTCCCATCTTGAATCTAATCTACCTTCTTAATCTCTTGAGTCTACTTGTAGACAATGGCCTCCAAGCAAAGAATCTCGAATCTACTCTACCTTCTTAATCTCTTGAGTCTACTTGCAGACGATGACCTCCAAGCGAAGAATGTCGCATGAGGATGGCAATCCTACAACCAGCCCCGACAAAGTTTTGGGCGAAGGCATCACTGTCAATCCAACTGCGATTCCAATCGTGAGTAATGTATTTCTAAATTGATATATGCTTTCTTTGATTCTCTTATGAGTTACGTTAGGCCCCATACTATGGTGCACGAGTATAGGTCATCGGAAAGGATAAATTTCATCTCACCTACTCAAAAGATGGAGTTTGTGAAGTGCATATATCAAGGGAAGTTAATTGCACCTAGTTGCATATGGCTTATTTGCTGGTAAAGCAATTACAAGGAAGAATTAGTCAAGGGTTATAAATAGCCTAATTGCTAAAAGAATATGACATTAAGAATCATGAATAGAAAGTACTAATTTAAAGTTTAGATACTTCAAAAGTACTTAGCCTAAGAGCCCAAATATTAAGAAGAACTAGATTCTAGCTCAAGGCAAGGCCTATTGGAGTCTAATTACTTGAGATCATCTCGCACTTATCTTATCAAGTATTTACATGTTATGACTATAACATGTTTTGATATATGAGGATAATTTCCTATTTGTCTCATGACTTGACTAAGAGCTAATACAAGAAATTAATCATAAGGGTTAAAACTAAGATGTCTTCAGATTCGTTGGATAACGACGACTCTTGCCAATCCAAATTCAAGGTTGGGTTATCGATCAAGGTAAGTGACCTATAGAACTTACATCATGAATAGTGTTTGAACCCTTAACATATGCCCTAGCCAAAGGAAGGAAGTGTTAAGAAACATTTTTTCATAGTATTACTCTTAGATCCCAAGGGGGAGAGCAAATATACGATGGAGATGTTATATCGTCTATTATTGCATTGTTTGGAAAGAATGCAATTGGTTTTTTTGTTATTTGATCAAACAACATTCTAAATGCTTTTACATTTAACTAGTTGTTAGTTTGTTATTTGGATGAGTGTTCCAAGTGCTTATGATTTATGCTAAATGCATGGCAAGGGTCTATGATAACAAGTTGCCATGGAGATAAAGGAATGTTTTCTTGGAAAATGATATTGCGCCGAATGCCTTGTTTGTGCTTAATTCTTAAAGGATTTAATTAAGGAAGGATCGTGCTAGGCTACCCCCAAGCTAGCGGCGAGACCATACTCCAAGGGGGTCATGATTATTGCTACAAGAGGCTTGGACCGGCTCCATAGGCAAAAGGTCTGTCAATAGGGATAGTCTCAGGCAGTAAGAAAAGTAGATGCCAGAGGGGGCTCTGGCTGTAAATCGTGCACTATTTCTAGAATCTAAGAGCCCCTTTGTGACCGGGATGGGATCCTGGAACCCTAAATACTAGTTACAAGGGTAGAATCTTGGTGGGAAGAATACCCTCGTGGAATTCTATATATCTTCCGTTAGGTTGGAAAGATATAGAATTTGTGGTGCCATGTGATTTGGACCAGTTACTTCTATTGGATAGAAGGGATACATAATTTCTCTTGTATGGGCAGGAGACAAAGATTAACCTGAAGATAAGTTAAGGAACTTGTTTGAGCCTGTTTGTCAATAGATTGCTTGCTCTGTATTCATGTCTATGCTATAAATTACACAAACAAACCATGTTCCCTAAAAGGATTAATTAAAGAAGTTGATTTTAAGTGTCGCACATAAATGTGGTAGGACCTAATTAGAAAACTAAAGCTATTGAGAGAAGCGGGTGGGCGAAACCCCAGACAGGTCTGTTCTATGGCAGTGTGGTCCCAAAGAACTAGGAGGCTTATCACAAGGATTTATTGCCATTCGACTTTAGCTATTGTTAAGTTAGAACCTGATTCATGCCGTTTTAGGGGACTAGAATGGGACTATGCCCTAGGGGCAGAGAAGTTGAGTAGCTCATCCCTCTCGTTTCCCATTCTCTTTGAACCAAGTGCGGTATAGATTTGCATCGGATTGGGTATCTTTGGATAAAGTAGGATGTCAAAAACACAATGCTTGAATGCTGTTAGGAAACCTTGGTCCTAGCAACCTAGATTTCAAGTCGATCCTAGTGGGTTTGGCCGTGAACAATCTATTGTGAGGCAGATTCGAGAAACCCTAGGCGACAAAACCCATAACATTCCATGGGAGTGCGGGACAGTGATGCTTAGAATCGTTTCTCGATAGACCGCTAAAAGCATGCCTGGACACGTTACATGGTGCCTGTCCATCTGATTTCGGCCTCTGAATTTTTTGCCATAGCTGATTGCCTTCCCAGGCTCCAAGAAGGCATGGGTTCACGCACGCCATGAGCAACAAAGACTTGTCAACACTGTGTTGCTCTTCCAATAATACCACTTTGTGTACTCCTTGTGACAGATTAAATACCATGAAATCAGTTTTCTTTTCTTTGGGTTCTCATATGTGCAAGAAACCACTGCTAAGTACATCGACTTATGGGGTAGGTTTAGGCACCTGTGCAGGTCGAAACACAGGCTCCTTTCGAGTTTCCTATATGCGTTTTAGTTTGTTGCCTTGAAGATATACCAGAGACGCTATCAATCTGACTCTACCCCAAGCTTAGCTCAACTTATTTAGAGGTGAATAGAAGCCAAGTACTTACAGAAGAGGACGTTTTAATTCTTCGCAGAGATAGAGTTAATACAGAGTCAGCAAGAGCAACTTATGTGAGTACAGATAGGGTCAGAACCACTGGATCATTGAATTTTGACGGTTGTAAAAAGGACAATCTTCTTATTTGTAGAGCAATGAAAAAATCTGATGGTTGGCCAAATAGCTGGGGGCTAAACAAGCTAGGAGCTATAGGAACATTAATGAAAGGTTCAAAAACAGGATGGACATTGGAGTGCAAATGTGCCATTGCTTCTCAATTGATTCTAGGCCAACAGATTCCCTTCAAACTCTGGTTTTCAATGGCTTCTTTGATGGAATTATCTTTCAAATGGACTGGGTTTCTCAATGTAATGACTTCTAATATTGCATTTACTTACAGAAGTGTGTACTCCAAGAAAGCAATGACAACGATGGACAACACAAGCATATATGCATGTATATCAATCATAGCATTTATTTTATGTATACCACTAGTAATATTGATTGAGGGCCCTACCTTAATGTGGCGTGGATTTTCTAATGCCATTGCTAAAGTTGGTATGACAAAAATTTGTGACAAACCTTTTCTGGATTGGAATGTTCTATTATCTTTACAATCAGGTGGCAAAAAACACTATGGAAAGAGTTGTACCTCTCACTCATGCTATTGGTGATGTTTTAAAGAAAGAAAAATGAAGGACAAGGTGTTGTATGATCTTAGAAGAATATCCAATGTAATGTCAAAACATGAGTCAAAGCCATATGAAATACCAAAATCTATGTATTCCAAGGTTTATGTCATATCAAGCTACATCAATGTACCCATTTGCATCCATCTCAAACTCACTGAGAAAGAAGATCAAAAGGATCTCACAAGAATACTGAAGCAAAAAGAGAAGTACCACACATCAACAAAAGGAATAAAGAACACAACAAAGGAAAAGAGCATGAAGACAAAGACAACCAAGAAGACCCAAAAATTTTAGAAAAGCAAAGAATGCCAA
Organism: Lygodium microphyllum; assembly: GCF_053477565.2. NCBI lineage: Eukaryota > Viridiplantae > Streptophyta > Polypodiopsida > Schizaeales > Lygodiaceae > Lygodium > Lygodium microphyllum. Next base: position 122,232,281 of record NC_141156.1, read on the forward strand.
AGAAGCATAAAGAAGATAAAGAAATTTCTACTGCTGACAACAAAGAATTTCCCATAGTGGATCTCCCTTAGTGGATCTTGTTTCCCATAGTTGATGTAAAAACCCTACCAAAATGTAAGTTTCAAGCCTTAACTTGACTAGGCTTCCAAAGAGCTAGTCTCCTAGTCCATGCTCACATGTAGGGGGGAAAAAAGCTAGCAAGGGTAGAGACTTATCATTTAAGGGGGGTGTTGAGAAAATCAAATGATGCTTGCCCATAGAGGCTAGATGTATGCCCTAAAGAGGCTAGAAGATAGACAAATGATGTATGCTCTAGGAAGAGATGTTCAGAATCCCATATGTGCAGTGAGGAGAGTGATACTACCCAAAAGTTATATAAGCATGTACTTGACACTCATTTCAATGTAATGGTACAATCGGTCTGAGTCACTCAAGATTGTGTTTATGAGTCCAAGCTAATCTTTCTTGGAGCCTAATTCACTTGAGTTATAATTTCTCATTCTAATCATGTATCGTGTTTTTGATTTGCGTCCACCATAGCTCATCTAGTTCTAGGTCCATGATTCTCAACATTGATATACCAATTAATTGAAAATATTGTTAAACTCATCGAGGTGATTAGATATCAAAGCCCCTCCTCTGGAGACCAATGAGTTAGCTAATAACTTGCAAGGTTGCACTTTCTTTTTCATATAGGTCAGGGAAGCTTTTTCCATGCACAATATGCACTTGTTGTGTCTTTTACATTAAAATACATGGACTTTGAGAATATCAACATAATATGGAGTCTATTAACTCATCCAATTCATCCTATACATCTATAACTCATGTAAAATGATTTCAGCACTTCCAAATGTATATGAATTTTTTGTAAGTAGTCCCAAGTATTGCAACTATCTTCTAAGGCATAAAACAACCCATCAAAGACAAGAGACATACAAACTACCTTCACAAATCAATTTTAGCTTGCATAATCTTTGCAAATTGAGCATAAACTAGTGAATCCTTCAATATGATAAACTTGTAAAATATTACACGGCGCAGCGAACAAAATCTGAGAAAGAGATAGAGAGTACACAACAAATAAGAGGAGAATCAGTAAATTCTTTAACTCCAAACAACTGATACAAAGATGGCTCTATCCACCCGTGCGCTTCCACTGTGTGAAGCTTAGATGGCGATCTAGACAGAAGATAGGTGAAGAGCTTAAGGCTAGCTGGAACAACAACTCTGACTGGGTGAAAGATGAGTGAGTGATGGCTGCGAAGGGGTTTAGCTTTTATAGCCTGCGAAGGTCGTTAGGTCGGCCAGCTGACCCCGACCTACCATATGAGCCTCCACTAGTCGGCCAAGGAATATTCCAGGGAATATTCCCTTTACCATCGGGCCAGGGGCACTGCCCCCGGACCCCCGCCAGGGGGGCCGCTGGCCCCCCTGGGACCCCCCAGCCAGGGGCTGCTTTCGCGGCCCCCGGACCCCACAATAGGGGCCCCTTTTAATTCCCTTACACCGCAACTCGATGCAATGCGCCTCGAGTTGCTACCAGCTTAACCACTCTGTCTAACCCAAAGATTAGACCCACAATGGTCACCTTTTTGCCATCCAGTCACATAGACCTCATCTGATATACAAGTCAGGACTCCACCAATGTTCGGGCTCACACTTGGCTTCTCCTCATAATGGGGGCCTTACAACTTTGAGCACCATGGATCATTGGTAGCACCTAATAAGGGTGGGGCATTGATCATATCTAACAAAACTAATCCAAGTATATGTGCAATTTGAAGCCAAAAGTATTTTAAGAGCCTTTGAGTGCAAGCTAGTCACATTGTCAACTAATTTTTGAACCTTACAAAAAGGCTTTTGTAATAAAATAGATGTTGTATAGTTACTAAAACATTAAAAAAAGGTAGGAAAATGGTATAAGTAGCCCAATTGAGAAAAATACGTCAATATAGTTTTTTAATAGCGTAAATTGTTTCTTCTTACATTCGAATCAACAACACAGTCATAGACATCACGATCTCCACAAATCACTAGTAAAGCCTCTACTTAAGGCCCTAGCTTGAGACCTCTACTTAAACCCTTTGCTTTCAAAAATCAAACCCTTTGGTTTAAGAGAAGTTGCCCCCTTCTTAAGAAATCCCTATGCTTGCATACATCAAAACCATGTACCAATACCTTTTCTTGATTATCCAAATACAAGATTTTTTGCTTCAATCCTAGCCATTTTAATGGTTGTCCAAATCAATGCCAAAATGGGCTACCGCAACCCCAAATTGAGCCTTAATGGCTTTGAAAGGTAGAGCAAGAGTAAGAACATAAGTGGAAGTAAGAAGAAGCAAGATATATGGAGGTTTAATCATTCAAAGAGAGGGCAAAACGCTATGTGGAAACTCCAACAATCACAATGTGTGACTTGCCTTCCCTTATTCTATTAACATAGAAAAAATAAAGAATAAAGCGATAGTAATGGGTGGCCGCCACCTACAATGTACATTGTACAAGTGTGCATGTATTATGTACAATCTAGGTGGCTATGCACACATGGCCTTTAACCCCAACAACCCCTCACTTAAAGGTGAATGTCCCTTAGAGAGAGGAGAGAATAAGAAAAAAGTGGCAATGTGCAACATGTACATATAAGTACAATAAGATGAGGAATAGGCACCATCTCATCCTACACCCATCAACTTCCAAAGGAAGGCATAATGTTCAACTAGGATAAATGAGAAAATATACAATATTCTCATATGTAGATATCTTGATCAGCTCTATCTACTTGTCCTCAATCACCTCTCTAATAAAGTGATAACATTCTATAGAATGAGCTTTTGGCAAACTTAGTCTCTATTCCAAAGCAACTTGCTATACATGCACATCATAAATGCCTGATTGTCTTAACCACTCATGCAGCTCATTTGCACTTGACTTTACATGTTGCTTCAAAGATGATTCTAAACTGTACATTGAATGGGAAGCTTTATGTATCACACTAGATGGCTAGATATCATGCTGAAGACTTTTGTCTTGTCTATAGTTATCTTATTCTTCATACATATGTGATTCGTGAATAAAACTTTGAAGATGTGATGAAGCATTGAGCTATTGAGTAGCAAGTGAGAGATGCCAAAATTTAGCTCTCAAGTGATCTGAAACTGAATCAAACTCAAAATTGGTGGTATCTTCATCTAGCAGGCCTTTCTCAAACAATAACTCCTCTTCACGCCTAAGGGAGTCTAGAACTATCCACCAAGTACTAACTTCTATTATTCATCACTCACATTGACAAGTTCATATTCCACCATGGAGATTTATTATCCTTCTTAATTGTGAAACTTGCAGTATCAATCACCTTGCTATGAATTGGTCTAGTTACCCTTGTTGATGTGGCATGCCAAAGCATATGCACAAACAACATAGAGTGTATTGAGTGATTGCACCAGTAGAAAATGTAAGTGAAGATGCTCATGAAAGCTCCATAAGAAGAAACCATAATAATGATATTTCTTTGAATACTTTGTAGCATGATGCCGCATTGTATGCCATTTGTAGAGTATAGAAGTCATCGTGTCAAGCATAACTCACGAGATGTTCCTTGATAATTGATCCCCCAAAAAACTTTGGTGGAATCCTCTCCAAAGCTCATGTTGCTAAATCATATACTAAAAAACGTATTTCCTAGAATATTAAGTGTTTTTAGAAGCTTAACAGTAGCTTCTTTGGTCAAGAAACTATGATTTCCATAAGAAATATCAAGAGAATAGTTAATGTACATAGATCTACCTTAGCAACACGAGTCTCAATGGTTCCAATATCCCCTGAAAGGGGAAAAAGGAACAAAGGCCCTCTCTTCAAGCACTCTAGCATAAGCCTGCATGGTTGGAAGCCTATTTTCAGAGCACAACAACATGTCAATTGCAACAATTGCACTAGATTCAATCTTTCATTTTTGCACCCTATGAGACTAACATGATTGTGTTTAATGCTACTATCTATACCCACATTGGTTTGCACTCCCTGTTGGGGCATTCATGACCGCTTCTGTTATAGAGTAGGGTCAAGAAGATGAAATGATACTCAATGCTTGTTCTAATTTTGATCATTTATGAAGAAGAAAAGTGATCAAAGAAGATCTAGGACTCTCATTCCTCACTACTCCCAAGGATTTTCCACTTCTATGAATAGATCTTGCCTTTCAACTTCAAGAATGAAGCCACTTCCCCCATGAGATTATTGGAGCCATCCAAAAGCTTTGCAAGTGATCAATCTTGAGAAAAAAAAGGAGTATTATATGCTTGTTGCAGTTGTGGTGCAATAATCCTATTGAAATCTATTGTCCATAGTCAAGAATAGAGCACAAAATGCATTGATCAACCATAACATGGGTTGCTCTAAACGTATTCAAAATGGTTAAGGTGTGAAGAATGAAGTGAAGAAGGATTCTATGCTAGCCATTCAAGCCCTTGATGCACAAGAGAGAAGATATGAGGTTGGCTCACCATGGAAGCTCAAAGAGGAGCTTGAAAAGAAAAGAAGAAACCCTATCTTGAAAAGTACATAGTGTTTTAGTCTCCTCCAATCTCTAAAGCACTCTTTTGGTCAAGTATCCTTCAAAATAAGCTCAAATTTGATGATGACCTACCAAAATGGGCACAAGACCACCATGTTTGCCAATATCCTCTTCAAATGTTTTCAACTATAGTCATAGTTATTTGTAAAAGTTTTCCCCAACCAAACTAGACACAACAACCAAGATTGTAACCATAGTTACTTATTCTAACTATTAATACCATATCCTTAGCTTGAAAATGACCTATTGGTTGGATCTAACTACTACACTGATACCAATGAAACGAAGAAAATCTAACCTAGCTTAAATCTAACTAGAAATTCAAAATGAATAACTCTAACTACAAGAAAATGGTTGGAAGCCATAGCCTAAATTGCATTAGTGATGGGACCTAAAATGGGCCGGCACTGGTTATAGCACTAGCTGAACCTCATGCTCATGACACACAAACACCCTTACGGCCTCGCAGACCAGGAGCGTCTATCAAATGATGCTGAAGGACAAACTGCCATAAAGCTTAATTCATGCGTTTATAGTTTATAGTCCAACGTTTCCCTTAAACTCCTCGGAGGGAGAACCCTTATACATTGGCAATACCACGATCACACACACATAGGAGGCACTCCACCGACTAATAGTCGGAGCTCCACTGCAGCTCTCCTACATCTCAAGGATTGACCCTTTGATGCGCTGCAAAACATATAACACAAACGAGCACAAACTCCTCTCTTTTATATTTCTCATATTTCCAAGAGATACCATGCTTCCTCACTTCACAGTCCCTTAGGAAACCGACCCTCTACCCTACTGCAAGGGATAACCTCACACTCTCAAACGTGGGTCAAAGTCCTAAGAAAACAATTGCTATGCAATCTAGGAGATTTTTCCTTCGATAGCATGAACCATGCATAGTGCATAATGTGAATGGTTTAGTGCACAAACAATAAAAAATCAGCATTGTGTATCGTGCAAAACTAATCTTTTCATGATTTCCATACTAACGTTTATGTATTGAAACGAGGAGAGACACCGAGCCTTATGCTCATGCTGCCTTTTTCTTTATTTTAAAACAACGTCCTATAGCCATGATGCAACACATAAATCAGATTTAAGATTGTACTTTGACGCTCAAACTCCCCTCTCACCCTACCATTTAATGTTTTGCAATCGTTGATAGGTGTAAGAGTCATTTTATGTGTATTTCTTTGTAGAGAAAGCAATAGATACTGACAAAAACATGAAAATGAGGGTAAACCGAGGCTAACCTCGTGCTCTACCTTCATTATACATTGCACAAACACTTATGTAATTTTCTGGAATTTTTCTTTTATCGTTTCCTAATTTTCTCCCATTTAAAACCCATTTTTCATCATTTTTTTATATTTTTCCTCTATTATTTTCAAGAAAAATGATAGAAATTGAAATTGATGGTGGGTTGTGGCCCTTAGGTTCTTTGACAGTAAAATTTCAGGTTTTATTGATGTTATATCTCATGTTTCCCCTTTATTTTGCAAAAAACCCCCATTTTACCTCTTAAACGCGTGTTTTACGGGTTTTATACCATTAATTTCAGTCATAACACTTATAATTTTCTGATTTTCTGAGCATAAACTGATCAAACTCATAGCAAACAACAACAATATGCATAATCAGCCCATGGGAACAATATTTCATCACCCAAATAGCATAAAAACTCATTTTTTCTTCTTAGAAATTGAATTACCGCTTAGGCTTTGTGTCTCGGGATCTCGATTTTGCTATGGGACTGCGTGTCAGCCCTCATTAAATGTCCAGCATCTTCAAAATCAGCATTCTTCATATCTTCATCCATCCGGAAGTAATCCGGTCTCATCCGGACAAGCTTTCCTCCACCATTCTTTATTGTCTTCATCCACACAAGAACAGCCCCTTAAGGGAGAGAGGAGGAGAGAGAAAGACTAGATTTCCATCTCTTCATTTCCACAGCCATTTCACGGGTGAAGACAGGCGATAAGACCAGCAAGAAAGGAGAAGATCAACCCCATGATTGGTTGTATGGGTTGCTTTCAGCTTGCATACTCTATCTCCATCATGAGAGGGCGCACAAAACAGCTGCCATGTTGCTCCACGTTTTTTCTTCATCTCTCATTCTCTCTCCACGTTTTTTGCTTCATAAGGTACATAATTTTTTTTTTTGGGGGGGGGGGGGGGGGGGGGGGGCGGGGGGGGAGATCCAAACTCAAAAGGCATGCCCAATTTTGGCCTCCCAAGTGTCCACCTTTTCATATCTTGACCATTTTGTGGCCATTTTCCCGTCCGGGCTCCAAATCGAGCTCTGAAAAATCATGGGCGTCCATCTTGACATCTCACATCGGTTGGAAACTCCTGACAACCCGCACAACAGTCTGAAAAATTATCAAAAATCAACAAGTGTCGCTCGGGTGCCTCTAAAGCACTTGACGCTTAAAATCGTCCTAGCTGGAGCCACCGCCTTCGACGTTGAATATTTTTCCCTTGATATTCGTAATTTTTTGCCATTTTTAAGTACTTCTCGACATCAAAACTCCACTCTCAATTAGCCTAAGAAAATAGACAAATAAATACAAAATGGAACTAACTCACCAAAGTTTGATTCATTCCAATGGCAAAGAGTCTCTATAATAGCACTTTCTCTCCTATTTATAGTCATTTCCCAAGTCTAAATAGTGCTATTTAGAAGGCTAAGCATATGCCATTTTTTACAAGGCTTTTTTCTACATTACAAAACCACCTTCAATAGAGATAACATTGAAATATACCTTAGACAAAGAGAGTATGTCATAGACTTACATAACTTATCCAATTCATCCCAATCATATCTATCCCAACCTTTTGGCTTTATACCCTTTCTTTTCAATGGCCTAACTTGCTTCTTTTGCATCAAGACATACCAGATTTGTGTCTTCCAATATTAGAGGTTATTGCCATCAATCTTTCCAATGTTGAAAATAACACTATCAATTAATGCATGAGAATTACCTATCATAATGATTGCAAATGACTGCGAAGTACAAGATATGCCAGGTTACTACGATTATAGCAAAATCAGCCCAAAATTGAGCCACAAGGATGGGCAAAAGGGTGGGAATAAAAAAGAGGGTATAGCTATCCACAAACTACAATCAAGTGAGTGCTAGATCAAAGTGTTTGCTCTATAAAAGAATACTCAAAATAGTAATTATAGCATTGTTGTAATAAATGCAGTGATGTATGTCAATGCAACTACGGGAAAAAAGACAAGATAGTAAGCTCCCATTGCTAGGGATATCCAAGTAGCAACCGGGATATATAGAATGCAACTAATAGTGAATAGGCATAGGCCACTAGTAGCAAAGACTGTCACCAACAATACATCCCATAAGCATAAACATCATGCATGTAAAAGATCTCAAGAGAAACTATAGAGATCTACTAAATGCACAACTAACTAAGTAAATAGCAATGACAATTAGTACATAACCAATGTACACATGTATGTCACTAACAAAGGTAAGTGTTGGTGTCCAAAGCATATGAAATCAAATTAGCCCACAAGCACAAGTAATAGTATCAAGTAGTATGCATGGGACATATATATAAGTCAAGTGAGTCCCAGTATCTCAAAGAACCAAGCTCTACCAAGTAAATACAAGTGTCTCCCATTGGAGAAAATCTAGAATGCAAAGTGAGAAAGCAAAGATCAAGGCATAAGTGTCATAGCATCTAGGAAGCCCAAGTACATCATACATACATTTGGAAATATATACATCCAATGTGCCTTCAACCCATAAGTGATTAATCATTGCAACAACTATTTAAAGCTTAAGTACATCATGTAACTCAAATCCAAGCCTCCAAGCATGTCATAGGCATATTCAAGCATGTAGATCCATTCTAAGCATCATTGTAGCCAAGAAGCATACCGGAAGCATATGAAGACATAATAGGCATAAAGTTTCTTAATTAAAATGCTTGTTGTCCATATCATATATAGCAATAAAACCTTATCAAAGCTGAGCTATGAAAGATCAATACAGCCCAAATATCACCTCAATACACCCACTAATGATCGTAGCACTAATACATGAGCATACAAGCATTAAGGAAGCTCAAATAGTAAAGGAGATGGCTATCCTAGACCTATATACAATAGTTTGACTATGGATCATAGCAATGATAGACTAATAGCACTCAAGATTGAGGCTTAAGATCAACCCACCAATGTTGGGATATGTGCCAAAGTATTTTCCCAACACTTTGGGAGCTCCAAGAGGTGTAGGTGAGATGATTACTACTAAGAATATGGGCTTGGATAGCCATGTGCAATTCACATTGATGATGTTGATGGGCCTATTGTTGAGATATCGAGCTCCACTCGTGATACGCCAGGGTGACCCTTGTGTATTTATGTCACCGACTTGTCAGTTGCAGACACGGTTGGTACACCGCCCATGAATAATAGCTACATGATAGCTATCCTTATCTACTCTAGTTCGTGGCTCAGTTAGTATGTCACCTTAGTTAGTTGAGTTTGGTTTGAGACCCATATATAGGGTTCTTCTATTTCTTTGTATGAGAGTTCTTTTGGCTTCCACAACTAAGAAGAGGAAAATTGTTTTCAGCCTCCACCCTTGTGTGTATTCCCCCATTGTGCAAGCAAGAAAGCTACAAGTGAGACTCCTTCCTTCTCTCCCACAATCTTGACATGGTATCAGAGCCTTGTTCGTGGTAAGGAGCTCAAGAAAGCAAGCCAAACTCGCGGTGTTCTGGTAAGAGGAGCAGCGTTGCTTTCATTTTCTGTTTTGGGAGCAGATCTCTACAGGTAGCACAACCGGAAAGTGTAGGAGTGCATTGTCTCAAGTTGAGACGCCCTTCGCGATGAAGCAAGAGGGCAGTATATGCTGCAGGTAAGGGCTTTAGCCCTTGGCGACCTTGTTTTTTTTATTTGAGGCCATTTCGGGGCCTGTTTTGGAGGCGGAAGTTTTCTGCACGCACTCAGGAAAAAGCCCATTTTTATGCTATGCAGCCACTGTTCTACAGGTCGGTGAAAAGTTACTGTAGAAATTTCATCATATGCTTGTGCGCGGAGACATTAGGAGTTACAGAATCATCCCTGTTGCCTGTTGATGCAAAATCGTCACTAGGAAGTGACTGTGTGGTCAAATACCACTTTCGTCAGTTTTGCAGATTTGCCTTTGTGAGGCTAAAGCTGTGTTCTTTGCAGTGACATAATTTTTTGCAGTGTTCTGTAATGGCATCCGATTCTCTCTCATAGATTGTCACTGAAAAGCTTGACAAGAACAACTTCCAAGCATGGAAGTTTAGAATGACGAATTTCCTTATGGGAAAAGGATATTGGGAATTTGTTGCAGGAAATGAAGAAGAACCAGTTCTTCCTGATGTTCCCAATCAACAGCAAATGCAGGCATTTAAAGCATGGCATGAGAGAGCCAGGAAAGTTATGTACTAGCTGTCTATCAGCATTTCAGACTCTATGATTGTGCATATTCAAGATGCAAGTATGCCAAAGGAGGCATGGGATACTTTGTCAAAAATGTATAGCACAAATATGCAAGCCAGGAAAATGCAGCTCAAGCAAGAGTTGCATAATGTGCAAAGAGAAAATATGAGCATCAATGACTACCACATGAAGGTGAAGAAGATTGCAGATGCACTTGCTTCCATTGGGTCGCCAGTGGAAGATGATGATTTAGTTTCTGTGACCTTGACTGGTCTAGGAAAGGATTATGCACAGTTCCGAACATCCATTTCTGTCCGTGAAAGATTTCCTAATTTTGAGGAGTTGATTGCTCTTCTAATTTCTGAGGAGCATAGAAATGGTGGTGCGTCTTCTTCAGGAGGAACTTCAAAAGAAGCTGTCTTCTACTCAAATGCTGGAAGAGGTAGAGGCAGAGGTAGAGGAGGCCGATATGGAGGCCGTGGTAGAAATCAGAATATGCAGCAAACTCAAGAAAACCATTCCTATGGAGGAGGACGTGGTAACTCTAGAGGCAGGGGGAGCCAAAGAGGTCGTGGTGGATGGCAAAGAGGCCAAAATGCAAACAGTAATGTTGAATGCTACTACTGTGGTAAAATGGGTCATATGGCTAAAGACTGCTATAAAAAGCAGAATGACATCATGAATGGAAAACTGCAACAAGGGAATTATGCATCTTCTAGTAGACAGGGTGATGACAGAAATGAGCACTTGTTTATGGTGCAGCACATGAAAAATTCTGTGACAAGTGCAGAAGAAAGCAATGATGTATGGTATGTTGACTCAGGTGCATCAAACCACATGACAGGTCATGCAGAATGGATGGAGGATGCAAAAAAAATGGAAAAACCAGGATTTGTGGAGACTGGTGATGATACTGCACATCCTATTGTGCAGATTGGAAAAATTCCTTTGTCTATGCAAGATGGGAAAAAGAAATACATGTCTGATGTATTTCATGTCCCGAATATCACCAAGAATCTGGTTTCTGTTGGTCAAATGGTTGAGCAGGGCTTGCAGGTCAGATTTAATCCTCATGGATGCTTTGTTGAGGATATGAAAAATAAAGGTCGTTTGATTGCAAAAGGAAAGAAAAATGGCAAAATGTTTACGTTGGATGCAGACATGCCTGAATTGAGTGCAGCAATGTTTGCACATGGGACCGGTGTAGTTGCAGATATTGATATCTGGCATAAACACATTGGTCATGTTAATGTACAGTGACTTAAATCAATGCAGGCCCAAAATATTGTTGCAGGTTTGCCTAAATTCAAGGTTGCAGAAATGCATAAGGTATGTGAAGCCTGTCAGTTTGCAAAACAGGCAAGGAAACCATTTCCTAGACATGTTCAAGAGAGTAAGAAGCCATTGGAATTAATCCACTCTGATGTGTGGACTACTAAAGCTGCATCTCTTGGAGGCTGTCATTATTTTGTTAGCTTTATTGATGACTATAGCAGAAAAGTTTGGGTGTATTTTATGAAAAAGAAAAGTGAAGTTTTTGGGCTTTTCAAAACTCTTAAAGCTATGGTTGAAAAAGAAACAAGCCTGCAAATAAAATGCCTAAGGTCAGATGGAGGGGGAGAGTACCTCTCAAATGAGTTTGCAAGGTTCTTGCAGGAGCATGGCATAAAGCAGCAATATTCATGCAGTCATATCCCACAACAAAATGGAATTGCAGAAAGGAAAAACAGGCATATTGGAGAGGTATCTCGTGCCATGCTCAATGAAAAAGACTTGCCAGATTTTTATTGGGCTGAAGCAGTTGCTACAGCAGTCTATATAATGAACAGGACTCCCATTGCATTAATACATGGGATGACTCCAGAGGAGAGGTATACTGGTAGGAAACCAGATATTTCTCATTTGAAAATTTTTGGTTGCATTGCCTATGTACATGTGCCAGATGAGCTGAGATCCAAGTTGGATCCAAAAGCTGAGAAGTGCATCTTTATTGGTTACTCTCTGCAGCAAAAAGGGTATAGATGCTATAACCCTTCTACTCGTAAGTTTACAGTGAGTAGAGATGTTTTTGATGAGATGAGTAGCTGGTATAAACCAGAAAATGTGATTGATGATGTAGATGCACAAAATGGTAATGCTGCACAAAATTCACAGCAGCAGTCACAAAATATTAGTGGACCTAGAGCGTCCTCTAGCAGTGGTTCACATTCTTCGCCATGGACAGGCAGATTGAGATCAGGAGAATCTTCTCAAAGCAATGCAGATAGTGGTATGCAGGTATCACGAAAAGGAAAAGAGAAGGTTGATCAGCCCATGTTTGATGTGAATGCAGGTCACTCTTATGTGGATGGTGAATCCAGTGGCTCAGAACAGAGCATTGATGATGAGTTGGGTATTCCTTCTATTGTTACACCTGGAGTAAGGAAGACCAGGGATGTTTTGAGAGCACCTGGGAGTGAACCTACTTTGCGCAGATCTACGAGAGCTAGGTATCCTGTGGATAGGCTGAAATATGATGGATTTACAGCCATTCACTATGCATATATGGTCAAAGTGATACAGGAACCAGAAGCCACTTCTTTTGAGCAAGCCATGGGAAAAGAAAAATGGGAGAAAGCCATGGATGAAGAAATGGATGCCTTGGAAGCAAATGCTACATGGGAATTGGTACCTTTGCCTAAGGCTAAAAATGCAATTGGCTGTAAGTGGGTTTATAAGGTGAAGCACAATGCAGATGGTTCTGTGAACAGATACAAAGCAAGATTAGTAGTCAAGGGGTATGCACAAACATATGGCATTGACTATGATGAAGCATTCAGTCCGGTTGCAAGGATGGCAATCGTAAGAGCAGTCATTGCTATGGCTGCATCAGAGGGATGGTCTTTACATCAGATGGATGTAAAGAATGCCTTCTTGCATGGTGATTTGCAAGAAGAGGTCTATGTGGAGCAGCCACCAGGTTATGTGCATGTTATTTATCCTGAGTTTGTTTGCAAGTTGAAGAAAGCCTTGTATGGCTTGAAGCAAGCACCTAGAGCATGGTGTGACAAGATAGGACAGTATCTTGTCACTATTGGCTTTCAGATTTCCAAGGCAGATTTCTCACTTTATATGAGAAAAACAGAGAAAGGTATTATGCTACTTGTCATTTATGTTGATGATTTGATTATGACAGGTGACAGTGATGAAGATATCCATCATGTGAAAATGCTATTGAAGCAAAAGTTTGAGATGAAGGATTTGGGAGAGCTGCGTTATTTCTTGGGCATTGAGGTGATTAGATCACCAAGTGGGATACAGCTCTTGCAGAGGCAGTATGGATTGGACATGCTGTCCAAATATGGGATGACAGGCTGTAAGCCTATTTTAGTTCCTTTGGAGCAGAATGCGAAGCTGAGCACAAATGCAGGTGAGCTTCTAGAAGACCCTACTATGTACAGACGCATAGTAGGAAGTTTGATTTATATGACTATTACCAGGCCAGATTTGAGCTATGCTGTTGGATTGGTAAGTCAGTTTATGCAGGCTCCAAGGAAACCACATTTGGATGCTGCTAGATGCATACTCAGGTATGTGAAGTCCACATTGCAATATGGACTATTTTATGAGACTGGGGTTCAGATACAGTTGCATGGATACACTGATGCTGATTGGGCTGGTAGTATTTCTGATAGACGATCTACCAGTGGATATGTGTTCTCTTTTGGGAGTGCTACAGTCACTTGGAGCAGCAAGAAACAGCCTACTGTTGCCTTGTCAAGCACAGAGGCTAAGTACAGGGGTGCAGCAATGGCTGCATGTGAGGTAGCTTGGTTGCATAAGCTACTTTATGATATGCATCAGTCTACAGATGGGCCAGTTGTCATTTATTGTGACAACATGAGCAGTATACACTTGGCAAATAACCCAGTCTATCATGCTAGAACAAAGCACATTGAGGTGCATTATCACTATGTGCGAGAGAGGGTTTTACTAGGTCTTATTGATCTAGTTTATGTCAGCACAGAGGATCAGGTAGCTGACATATTCACGAAGGCATTGGGCGCAGAGAAGCTGCGCAAGTTCAGAGACCTGCTTGGTGTGCAGGAATTGGGATTGAGCTCGAGGGGGAGTGTTGAGATATCGAGCTCCACTCGTGATATGCCAGGGTGACCCTTGTGTATTTATGTCACCGACTTGTCAGTTGCAGACGCGGTTGGTACACCGCCCATGAATAATAGCTACATGATAGCTATCCTTATCTACTCTAGTTCGTGGCTCAGTTAATATGCCACCTTAGTTAGTTGAGTTTGGTTTGAGACCCATATATAGGGTTCTTCTATTTCTTTGTATGAGAGTTCTTTTGGCTTCCACAACTAAGAAGAGCAAAACTGTTTTCAGCCTCCACCCTTGTGTGTATTCCCCCATTGTGCAAGCAAGAAAGCTACAAGTGAGACTCCTTCCTTCTCTCCCACAATCTTGACACCTATTGCCATAGCTAAAGGTAATGACCATTAAGAAGCACTCAAAAATGCTTCAATTGAGCCTTTGGAAGGCATATGACAAGTGGGCATAAGCCTTGAGCAAGTTGAGACCTAGTGCATACCTTGGGAAGAAGAGACAATGGCTACCATAAAACCTTGAGGTTGAAAGGTGAGTGGAAAGTGGAAATACAACTAGAAGCAAGAAAATAGTAAGAGCTATGGAGGTTCAAGCAAGAAAAAGAGAGATCAATGTGTGGGAACACCAAAAATCACAATATGTGGCATACCTTCCCTTATTCTATTTGTCTCACTAAAAGAATAAAGTGACAGTTATGGGCGCCCACCACTTGCAATGTTTAGGTGTGTGGGCTTGTATACAAGTAAATGTAGGCAACTAGGCACATGTTGCCTTTAACCCCCAACACAAATGAGGAACTAGGTAGACTACTCAAGGTGTGATTCATAGGCCTAGTAGATCATGCTAAATGGATTTCTCCCATCATAATAGTGCCAAAGAAGAATAAGAGACTCAAGATTTATGTGGACTACCAAAAGCTAAATAAGGCAACAATTCTAGATCCCTTTACTCTATTGTATCTTGATAGCATTCTACATGAAGTGGCTAGCCATGAGGTTCTTAGATGAATTCAATGGGTATAACCACGTTTGGTTAGCTTTGGAGGATCAAATAGAGACATCATTCATCACTACTTGGGGAGTTTTTTTAATGTATTGTTGTGTCGTTTGGCTTAAATGAAGCTTCGACCTCCTTTCAATGGGATATACAATAAATATTTGGTCCATACTTGATGACAATCTGTGAGCCGTTTAGATTACTTTAATGTATTTAGAGATGTACTCCTACATCTTTGTCACTTGTAGATCTATTGAATAAGGTTTAAGGAAGTTACTTTGAGACTAGATCCCATGAGAGTGTGTGTTTGATGTCAAAGGAGGCATGCTATTACACCATTGATTTCACAATATGGAATTGTGGTGGATTTTTGGGTGGAAGATGATGGTTGTTATTTAGGAAAAAACCACTATCTCTCCTTCTATTGTCATGAGATTTTTGGGTCACATTCATTGACATGGCCACTATGTGCAATTGTTGGTCCATGTGGCCATCAAGACTAATCTCATAGCTAATTCCATGCATAAAGGATCTTCCTCTACTTTCTAGTCCAACCCACAAGCACCTCATCATTTTGATGTATTCCAATGTTTGATTGCACTACTATTGAGACATACTTGTAACACACCAACCTTACAAATAGTGGCTCATGCACATCAATGGCATATGAAATGTCAAATTTAGCAACACTGTCATACAAATTCAACAGGAGCCAATCTCCTTAACCTTTGCTCTATGTTATATAAACTCCTTCACAAAAGCTACTCTCTTGTCTAACACAGTCTCACTGTTAGCATATCAAATGACATGCCTATTGTTGTAGAGTACAAAATTGTAGAAATTGGTTACATTAGGATTTACCTAGTACCCAACATTGAAGAAGAACTTTAAGTCAACTCATAGATTGTCAAAATGCCTCAATTGATAAAGTGTTCAATTTGTGGCTACTTAAGTAAAGAGAGTAACGTGATTTGGATTAGTATAAACTTCCTAAAATGCTTGTTAAATCATTCCAATCTCAACCATGTGTCCAATCTTCTCTATAAAGATCTTGGTTCCCCTCTTTGTTTGATGTTCCTATTAGAATTTGTCTTCCCCTTCCACTTGTCATTCTTACTATAGTTTTTTTCTTTAATTTTCCTTATATCTATCCTTGAAATTCAGTAGTTCAAAGATAAGAGATGCACATCCTATCTGCCATGCTTCGACTACACATGATAGAAGGACATATCTTTGTAGAGCAATTGCCTATACCTTGTCACCTTCTCCAAACCTAGGTTGACCACATCGGTAGTTGCCTCCACCCTAGCACCTTCTCCAAACCAACACTTCCACGCCTTCAAGTTGCCAAACATACCTATGCTAAAAGATTAATGCCAAGGGCTTCTATCTTTATAGAGCAACTGCCTACACCTTGGCACCTTCTCCAAACCTAGGCTAACTAGATCAGAAATTTCTTGCACCCTGGCATCTTCTCCAAACCTACACACCTTCAAGTTGCCAGACTTGTGCTAAAACATCAATGCTAGGGGCCTCCTGTCACTTGTTGCAAACTTTTCTTATCTCAACAAAATAACTTATATGTAGGCCTCCTCAAAAAAGAATCTACCTCTCTTAATAGCACTTTGAGATCCAATAACAAAGATAATGGAAGCTTTGCAAGTATCTAAAAGAAGAATTTGCCTCCTAATAGTGCTTTGGGATTCAATAACGGAGAGAATGGAAGCCTTGCAAAGAGCTAATATCTTTGCAATTCAAGAGTGCATTATTGCTCGTCACTCTTTTAAGATAGTCATTAGCTAGCTTTTGAGTTCAGCCACATCACCACATCAAAT
Source organism: Lygodium microphyllum (assembly GCF_053477565.2). Classification (NCBI taxonomy): domain Eukaryota; kingdom Viridiplantae; phylum Streptophyta; class Polypodiopsida; order Schizaeales; family Lygodiaceae; genus Lygodium; species Lygodium microphyllum. The sequence continues at coordinate 122,249,244 of NC_141156.1, forward strand.
CTTGATTAATAAACCAATGTTTCTTGAATTGGATTCATCCCTCATCTTGTTGTTTTTACTCCTCTATCTGACTTATGTCTAGTTGGGTAGAGCACTTCATTAAATGTAACAATTAAGTGTTGCTCTTCACATTCCTTATCTGAGATGTGCTTCATAAGGTTGTCTAAAAGCTCATCATAGTACTTGCCAATATATTCTCGATCCTCTCATATTAGTGGATATGCTAGGTATTCCTCATGTTCTTTAGACAACATGCCCATCTCGACGTGGATATAGATGCATGCGAGTAGCTTCAACCTAACGTGAATTCTGTAAGGCAATTTATGGCATTCCTATTTTCTAAGTGAGCTTGCTCTACCCATTTGTTTCAAGGGTCCTAACCATTGCTTTAGGATTTAGCACGGTAGGAAGTTTAGAGTGAGATAGACAAGATTAAACAAGTGCAAGATTGCTTATGCTTTCAAGTTTTTTATATTTATCTAGAGGCTCCTGTGGGAGCTTAGGATTAACCACCAAGACCCACAGATTGCTTAATGTTTCAAGCATTTTAAGCCAAGTGCAATGGCTACCTCTCACATAGCCATGCACACTCTCACTCCTACAAGTGTAGTGAGCTTATCTTCATGCTCGATTGAGTTGCCTCCTCCCTCAAGCACTTCAATAGCTCCACAATCCAAGGTGCAAGCTCAAACAAGCTCGATCCTCAAGCTCTAAGCTCTATGCTCCATTGCCACGCGTGTGAGACAAGAGAAGAGAAGAGAAGAGAAGAAGAAGAGAGAAGAAGATATAGAGCTTCTCCACCACGGTCCCTCACCCTCACACACTCACTCCCTCACTCTCCCTCTCTCATGCACAAGCACAAGCAAGCAAGAAGAAGAAGAGAGCTAGTTTTGGCCACATACAAGAATGAGCTTCTTCATTTACTTTTTGCCTTTTATACAAGCCCTAATCCCCTTTGGGCATCCATCCCTTTTTTAGATGACCAACCATTTTAGCCTAGGTCCTCTTTTCCTATTCCCTTCCTATTTACATTGTGCCTTCACATATGCCCATCTACATTTACAAATTGCATAGGAAGGAGCCTTGCGCTCTCTTACAAAAATTTAGGGTGCACCTTTGTATTTAAAATGTGCATTTTCTCTTTTGCACTTGCCCTAAACTTTTAAGGTTGTCCTTGCGCTTTTGGCATTTTTTCCTCCTATTTCTTCTATAGGGCCACCTTTTTCTACTTTGCTATGTGTCTTTTAATTTTCATTTTACTTTCTTTGCACTGGGGTTAACATTACCCTCTCCTAGCCAAGTGCTAGTTCCATGGCACTTGCTAGCACTTATTGATGAGGCCACGAGTGGTTGAAGGGTTTCCATGTGGATTGATGATGGGGCTTTATGGAGATTGGATGTGGAGAAGAAGCATCACAAAATGGATGTGAGGTTGTGGAGGCTAAGAGTAGATTGATTGGGTGATGGGGGCCTTTGAAGTCGATGGTCAATCACGGATTGCCAAATATACCTGGAAAGGAAAAGGAAGTGCACTACCTGGGGGTGTGCCTACATCACCATGTAGTGCGGGGTGTGCATACTAGTGAAATTGGGAGTCGGGTCAAACCTCATGGAAGCCTATGGTGTTGTTCCACACTTAAGAACCCAGTTTGTGTACAAGGGGAGGTGTTATGGGTGTGACTTAGGGAGATAGGTCTAATTGTAGGTGAGCGCAAACTCCCTAGGTGTATCATCCTGCCCTTGATGTGCCCTAAGTGTGAAGTGGAGGGACAAGGAAGGCTAGGGGGTTAGGCACAATGTCAGCTGACCAAGGCCACCAGATGCACCTAATTTGAGAACCCCTAGTTGTAGTGTTTGTGGCACTCTTATGTTACATGATAAATCTCTTTGTTCATTTCCTTTTATTTACGTGGGTCTTTTCTTTGTTTTTTTTTTGGAGACACATTGGGAGGGAGCACAGTAGTCATCCTCATGATGCTCTTTAGTAGCTACATTTCGAGGGGGCCTAAGAGATTTGCTAAGGAATGCATGGTTTTGCATGTAACCCTTTTGGTTAATTCTTACATTGAGAGGGGTAGTAGAGAGAAAAAGATGATTACACTTTGAGAACCTGCTATCTCTCATATCTTCCGAAAGGCTCATGCAAAAAGCTAGCAAGAGAGCAGCCCTTAACATTAGGCGGGTCATTGCACAGTTGTTTATCCCTAGATTGACATCAAAATAGAGGGGTGGGCACCCTTCTTGGGCTATAGGTTTTTTATAGTAGGATTCACAAGAGGTAGAGGTAATTACAAGTGGTAAGCGGGGTCAGGACATGACATGAACTCAACCAATAAGTAAGTGATGGAGGGTCAGAGGTCTTATGCCCCAAAGGTTAAGCATTCTTCACAGTTGGTGGCATTAACATTGTAGATCAAAGGGAAATCATACTTGTTATGCTTTTCCCAATCAAAATCCACACCTTGGTACCTCAAGTAAGCCATGTAGGTGGGATCATCCCTTTCATATGATAGCATGTTATAAAAATCCATCCATGCCTCAAAATTGTTGTCCTAGCTCTTTCGGCACCATTTAGGTTGGGATTCATACCCTTTGACTTTTATTAGCTCTTCCATGACCTTATCCTCCCAGTATTTTTCAGGCTCTCTTCTCCATAATGTGGGATTTTTAACTCTCTCACTTAGCCATCGCTTCTCTGACCTTTTTGAGAGCTAGGTGGCTCCTTCAACCACTTGTGGAGGCATCACTCGATTCAAGGCAGAAGGATAGAAGAATTAAAATTCAAATGGTCTACACATGTTCTCCCACAACTCCTAATGGTTCAATTAACATGTTCTTCTTGGGCCGCTATGGTTGGTTGCTCTTGGTGCTCTTGCTCTCCAATTCCAAGCTGCTCTAACTCTTCCCTTGAGAGCCCTGCTTGCATCAGAAGTTGCCTTTGTTGCGTCAAGATTGGGCTAGTGCTAGTTCTGAGGGTGTGCTCTTGGATCCCATACCTTACGACTCTCCTTGAGATCTCCAACTTCCTCTTTAGCCCTTCCATGGAGTCCTCACTTCCAACCTGAGTTACATGAAGCAGTGTTTTCATGCAGGTGTATTGCTAGACTTCTAGCCTTGCCTCCACTCCTTCGGCCCTTACTTCTGCCATGATTCTCCTACTCTTTGTTATGGCAAGGCATTTGGCCAAGTCTCTAACCCTTCCAAGATTCCTTCCTTTCCGGGCCTTGGCCTTCTCCTCCATCTTTCCTTGACTAGATCAGCTCTCTTGTGATAACATTGTCACCACTTCCTCTTTTTCTCTCCAGGTCACCAACATCTTATCCTTGTCTTGTTTGTGATGGTTCAACTCATCTTTCACTTATTCTTGCTCTTGGAGAGTCCCAAGGAGTCAGTTTTCTAGCTCTAGCAGCCTTTTAGTTGACACCTTGCCTTTTGGTACCCTAGCCTCTTGCAGTTCCTTCAACCAGTGGTTATTTTTTCCGTCTCTCCTTATGGAACTCTACATGGGCCTGTGTCTTCACCCTTTTCATCTCCTCGATGAGCCCATCTTTGAGTTTCTCTAGTTGTTCAATGTGCTCTTCCATGTCCTTTTGCCCCTGTATGAAGCTTAAAAGTCCATTTCTAGCCCCATTTCGCCCTCTACCTTCTCCACTTGAAGTTCCTTTGCACTCTCTTCTTCCTTCTCCACCTCCACTTCCTTCTTTGCTTCTAATTTCTTCTTTAGATCATTCACATGATTTATGATAACTGGTTATCTACTTTGTCTTCTCTAGATGGTAGGCAATAAACGCATCCTTCTCAATTTTAACTCTGCCATAGCGGTCTTCTTGTCTTCCTTCATCTTTTCGAGTTGGCCTAGGAGCTCTTGCACATATTCATTGTAGTTGGTTGTTGCTTGTATGGCTAATGGCATGGATGTTGTCGATGCTTTGACCTTGGACTTCTTTGGGTCTTTTCTAGATTGTGTGTTCACATCAACAAGTCTCCTTGTCCCTATCACTAGGGCTCCACCACTTTGGCATTGAGCCAAGTTGCTTTATCCAGTTTAGTAGGTACTGCACCCATGCCATCACATTTATTTGGTCCACTCCTACTTCTAAGGTCTCTACGGTAGTGGCAAGCATGGCAATCAAGGCTGGTGGTGATGGGTACCTAGGGGCCTTTTCTTTGCCTGGCACAATGGGCCCTTGAGCTCTTTCCTATGATGCTGCTGGACTTGGTTCATCACTTAGGCTTCTCCTTGTCAACTCTTAGGGGCAGGAGGCTTGCTTTACTGAAAACCTCAAGGCTAGGGCCATTTTCTCATCATCTTCTCTTTTCAGCCTTTCCTCATCCTGTATTTGTTTCTTTTTTTGTTCCTCTTCTGCTCTTCTGAACTCCTCTTCCACCTTTCTTACTTGCTCCTTTTCTTCTGCTTGCTTCTTTTTCCATTCATCTTCTAGCTCTTTCAACTCCTTCTACGTGGCTTCTAATTCTTTGTCCCCTTTTGTTCTGGTTTTCTTGTTCTTCCCTTAGATGTTCAACTTAATTTTTCTTTTTTCTCCTTGGCTCGATGGGATTGAGCCCTCCTTCCCTTTCCCACTAACAGTTCTCTCACTTGAATCCTATTGTTGTTGTTGGACTTGGAGTAGAGCCTTCTTTCTTTTTTGTGGCTTGCTTTGCTTCTTCCTTCTGTACTCTCATGGCCTTTTCATCCCCCAAGTTTCTAGTGGAGAAAGAGACTGGGGTGCTCATCTTTGTGGGTGACTACACACGTGATTCATGGGCCAATGAGTGCTCAAGGTTCTTCCACCTCTTCTTGTCTTTTTAAATCTCCAATGGCCTCCTAGATGATGGCAATCCAAACCCTATGTTGGAAGCCTTGGCTGCTAGCTTCTTCCTTGTCGTCTTCACTGTGGAAGCTCTAGACTCCCCTCCTATTACTCTAGCTCATGTGGCCAGCACTTTCGCTGAAGATTCAATAGTCTTATGCACATATCCATTCCAATTTATTTCATCCAAAGACTTAGCCACGAGGCTCTTGACTAGTGGCACTCCAATCCTGCTCATCAAGGCATTGTACCTTTGATTGGAGAATAGAGTATGGACTATCTTTTCCTGCTACATGATGTCGAGGTTGGGGATGTTGGCTAAGATGACTCCATCATTTTTGTATAATTGGTCTTGTCCATTCCTAGCATGCCATAAACATCTCTATTGGGATGCCTCTTGGGCTTGTTGACTAGCCCTAGATCTCTTTCCACCATTTCGGGACTCAACTCAACTTCTACTCTATGAGTCTCTTCTCCTTGCCTCACTATCACAATGCCATGGTTCCTCTTAGCATTGAAAGTTCACGGAAACTCCATGCACTTGCTATAGTCAATGGGTTGGCTAACCTTCTCCATATATTTACTAAGATTACACTTGTCGACAATCTATTTTACTACTTACTCTTCCATTGCCATGTCTTCTAGGTTTTGGATGCTTCTGAGCTTAAGTTGATTAAAAGCCCTTGTTTCCATTATTAGTCCATATTTGGCCTACTCTTCTTTCATGAATGGAAGCTTGCTACCTTTGTTGTGCCTTGCCATCTTGGGTTCTTGACATGATGCAACATCTCACTATTAGTTCACTTGAAATGACTTTTTGCAAAAATATAAGGGGATCATGAACATATGCTATGGAAAGGTGAAATACTCAAGTGCATAATGAAATTTTTTGCAATCCACACAGTCCAAACAAGAATTTCATGAAAATTTTCCGTAAGTACAAATTGACTTTTATCTATCCTTCTCCCTTTTAAAATTCGATATAAGGTTCAAGTCATGTCTTCTTTTCCACCTTATCACCTCCCCCCCCCCCCCCCCCCCCGAGAGTGATGAAAGTCCTTCCTAAGATTGGAGGATGAAGGGTTAAGGGCATTAAGTGTATGCTTGCTATGCTTTACTTTGTCATGAGCCAATTGTAGAAGTTTGGGTTATACTCCAAGTGGACGTGATGGTCCTTGTCATGAGGTCTAATGCCTACGCATGTAATGTAGGTTAGGACATCAATTATAGGAAGTCACCAAAGTTCATCCTGCTAGTGATGTACAGTTCTTCCTCGATCAGTATTCAATCGAAATAGATGTGGGCCATAACGTGTTCCTCTAATGGTTGATTGTTTGCAGCCGATGGCCAATACTCGAATGAGAGAGAAGCTACATAGGTTGGATTGTACTTAGAGGTTTTGATTGACCGCCGGCATTGGTTATAATTTGTCAACCCTCTTATTCCCATTGAGATGAAGAACGTACCATTTACGTAGAAAAGAAGAGTCAGAGTCAACTAGCTTTTTTAGCTCTTTTAGCTTGTGGCTTATTGCAAAGACTTTGCTCCTACTATAGGATGTGATCAGTCATTGTTTGTGAGTTTGCTCTCAAGAGATCTCAATGGCGATCAATTCCTCAACTACAATGGGAATCTTGACAAACATGAATTTAGATTCTTCATAGGTGCACGGCAAGGAGCATATATCTATTACTAACAGCTCGTCTAGGAGGCCTAAGTCTAGCCGTTCATAGCTCCTAGGTAGTGTGGTGAAGGTGGCATCCAACCATCAAATGCAGGTGACTAACTCACCTCCCGTATTTATGGCTAGGTCCGATGCTAGGGTAAGGATAGATCTATGCTCATAGGAGGGTTTTCGGCTTGCAAAAGGTTGGGATTTGGCTGTTGGACTAGATAACTTAGGAATTGATACATGCTTCATGGATTGATTAGTAGGGTGTTTAGCGGCCACTTATGCGATGGGTTGGTCTTGGGGCTTAGGTGATGCGCTACTTTTTCCTCGTGGAGCAGTTGGGAAATTGGGAGTGTTAGGTTGAGTTAGTTTAGGGGCAACTGATTGTGGTTTTGGTCGATAGACTCATTGAGTTTTTATGGGTTTGGTGCTTTTTGAGTCAATTGGTTTCTCATTCCTGGCTAGCTTACCATGTTGTGGAGATGAGGTGGAGGACCTAGATTGAGAGGCATGCGTGCTGCTCGTAGTCTTGGGTAACCAAATCCAATTGTTGCCTTCGTAGTAGCCTTGAGCACACAATAGGTCTTTGGGCACCCATCGTGGCTTGACTATTCATCTGCTTTTGTAGCACTAGCTTTGTCTCCTAGGCCCATGATGTGAGGTTATGTGGTTACATTTCGTACGATTCTAGGCAGCTATGGTTGTTCTTTGGGCACCCATTTGAGTTGTTGCTCAGTGGTCTTGGGTGTGTCTCCTTTAGGTTGTGACCAGTTTGACTTGGCAAGGTGGGACAACAAGTCACAACCCCCCTCCTTGGACCTTACACTAGGTTCCTCTACCAATGGCACTACAGGCTTCGATGAAGCCATGTTGCCCTTACTGAAAGTCGTCACTATTCAAACATTGAATGGCGAGGTGAATGTGCTGCAAGTCATAGTTGACATTGCAATGTGCTTGTTTCTTGAATGTGCATCCTAGCAGTGATTCCTTTATCGATGGCCTTAGTGTTAGGCAACACATGGAAGATCATAGATAGGCTTTCAGTCTCGATAGAGACCACTATTTTGCACTTTGCCTATACTGAGTAGGATTGTCCCCCAAACTATTTGAGTTTAGCATTAGTAGGCTATAGTTGAGGCTAACCAATGAGGGTCCACCAATCATGTTAGAATATCAAGCTCGTACTTGTGTGTTGACCGACATGAGCTGGACACAGCTAGTCTGGCTAGATCAGCTAGGTGTATTAAATAAGTCGGTGTTACTTCTAGTGTGAATGGTATTTATGACCTTAAGTTGTATATGCACTATGGGTGTGTGCTAAATGAATAATAAGAAGAATAGAGAGTGTAAGCATGTGTCTTCACTCCGTGTTTCTCTCCTTCCTGCTTCCATGAAATCTAACATGGTATCAGAGCCATGAATGGGCTCACTAGTGGAATGCACTCAAGAAGAAGACTTGAAGAGTGAACTGAAGAGCTGGAAAAAGAAGAGGACTGACTGTCATTTCCATCAATGGTCACACAGAGGTATGTACTGTGAAGCATTGGAGTCTCATTGCTTGAAGCAAGAGTTGTGGCTGCTAAGGAGTCTTCCAAGGACTGATTGAGCACCAGTGAGTGCATTATTACTACAGTAATGAGCAAGATGTGCAGCAGCACAGATCTGCCCAGCCAGCGTGTTTGTGTCTGTTTTTAGGCTAAACTCCATGGCTGAGATTCAGCACATGGACTGCTTACCAAGGCTCTATTGAGCATCACCAAGAGTGTGGCTTGTCTGGAGATTCACCAAAGCTCCGTTGAGCATCAACAAGTGGGCAAATCTTATCTGAATATACTCTGAACAGTCTGTGTGGACTGTGCCTATGAACAGGCTGCTCTCATTGGCTAAGATTCAAGGAGTATAGCGCTTGTCAGGTGGCATAGAGCTTGGATGCATACCAAGGAAGGTTCTTGAAGGGTATACCTTACTATTGCTCTTGTGGGAGCTCATGTGGTAGCTGTAATAGAGGTGTACAGATCTGAATACACAGGGTTGAACTGTCAATGAACTTACAGTGACATTATACACTTGGGAAGTCTGCATTTTTGGATGCTCTTTGGCATGTACATTGAACTTGGATGTAGCACTTGATGCTTGGTAGAAGACATGTCATATTTCTTGGGTATTTTGACATAAACTTGGAGCTTGAAATGGCCTGATCTGAGAGCCTATGATAGGCTAAAAACTGAAAAAAATTTGCAGACATAAAGCACAAATTGGTTATTTCTGAAGAACTAGTTGGCTGGGTTTGTTCCACAGGTACTTGAAGACTTGGTCTATGACTGTTGAATGCTTGAGCATTGGAAACGGAAGTAATGCAAATGGTTTATGGGTTTTTGGGACTGAAATTAATCCATGTTACCAGTGCATTGGTTGTTTGAAATCTGGGAATTTATTTACAATATTCATATATGCTGGTTATATATTGTTTTGAGGTTCTATGCCTATGCATGGCTTGACACATGTACTAGCAGCAATCTATGGAAGTTTGGGACATGTATGACATGTATACTACTCAGTTTTGGGCTTGAAATCACTGCTGGTCACTCACAGAATTACAGTTTTTAGACTGCATATATGTACCCTGGCAGTGAGGTTGCAGGAGTTCAAACCAAAGTGAATACATAGTATTTGCACTGATTGTTTTACTCACAGGTTAAGCCACTTGGTTGTGAGCTGTTTTGGACTATTAGTGGGCTGAAATACCCTAGTTTTTTACTACAATTAATTACAGAAAACTGTCATAAACAGTTCCGAGCTAAAGTTGAACCGTTAAGAAGATCTTGGTTTGCAAGTAGTCAGGCAAGGTCTGCAACATGGCAAATGCTGATAGAACTGATAATGTAGCCCAGATTGTGGGAGAAAAGCTTGATAGCAACAATTATGCAATATGGAAGTTCCGCATGGAGAAATTTCTGATAGGCAAAGGATACTGGGACTTAGTGACAGGTGTTGAGGCTGAACCTGAAGTTCCAGATAGGAATCCTACAGCTGATCAAAGACGAGCGCATCGAACCTGGACGGAAAGAGCTCGCGGAGTGTTACATTAGCTGTCATTATGTATCTCGGATGCTATGGTGATGCAAATCATGAACTGTAAATCCCCAGCAGATGCATGGAACATATTGGTCAGATACTATGGCACAACTACGAGTGCAAGGAAGATACAACTGAAGCAAAAATTCAACAACATAGAGAGGAAGAACAGATCCATACAGGACTATGTCACGGAGATTAAAACCTTAGCAGATCAGCTCGCATCTGTTGGCTCACAGGTAGAAGATGAGGATATGGTTGCAGTGACCTTAAATGGCTTGGGTCCGGAGTACAAGTCTTTTGACACTTCAGTATCTGTGCAGGCTGAGATGCCTGATTTTAATGAGCTGGTTGCATTATTGATTCATGAAGAGGTGAAGCTTGGCTTAGCTACAGGGTCAAGCACCTCAAAGAATAAGGATGCAGTTTTTTATTCGAATCAGCGTGGTCATGGTAGCCATGGTAGAGGCTATGGATCTGGCAGAGGAGGCCAGCAGAATGCATCCTATAGTAATAGCAATCACCAGTCATCAAATGCAAGAGGTAGTGGCAACTTTCGAGGCAGGGGGAGATCTAACTCCTGTGGCAGAGGCTCATGGCAGCAGCAGCGTCAGTCAAACAATCCAAATAAAGATAAGGATTGTCACTACTACGGAAAGTATGGGCATATTGCAAAGGATTGTTGGAAGAAGTAGGGAAATCAGAAGGGCAAGCAGCATGGACATTATGCTACATCCAGTTAGGCAGATGACTCTGGTGATAGACTGTTTGCCATGCAGTATGTCAAAGATAAGGCTGCTGAAAAATCATCTGATGATGTAGTATGGTATATTGATTCAGGGGCATCAAACCATATGACCCCACACGGTGACTGGTTCACTGAGATGGTTGCAGATAAGCATGGCTATGTTTGCACAGGAGATGATACGCAGCATAGCATAGAGCACAAGGGGAAAGTGCCTCTAGTTGTACATGATGGCAGGAAGAAGAATCTTCATAATGTTTTGCATGTCCCTTCGATTACGAAGAACCTATTGTCTGTGGGCCAGATGACAGAGCAGAACTTGCAAGTTCGCTTCAATAAGCATGGTTGCTTTATTGAAGAGTTTGGCAATGGATGCAAGTTGATCGCGAAAGGCCACAGAAATGGAAGAATGTTCACTCTTGATGCTACACTGCCAGAGCTGAACTCCGCTATGTTTGCCCAGGGTTCTGACACTATCAGTGACTTAGAGATTTGGCACAAGAGAGTGGGGCATGTCAATTTGCAGAGGCTGCAGACCATGCAGAAGAAGCAGCTGGTAACAGGGTTACCTAGATTCCAATATTCAGATATTGGTCATGTATGCGAGGCTTGCCAGTTTGGTAAGCAGTCACGATTGTCGTTTGTCATGCATGTAAGACAGAGTACACGACCACTGCAGTTAGTGCACTCTGATGTTTGGGGACCAGCTCATAATGCATCTGTGGGGGGTTCCAGATACTATGTATCTTTCATTGATGACTACAGTCGATATACCTGGCTTTACATATTGAAAACAAAAGATGAGGTCTTTGCTGTTTTTCAGAAATTTAAAGCACAACTTGAGAAGGAATTTGAATGTTACATCTCTTTCTTGAGATCTGATAGTGGTGGGAAGTATGTCTCCAATGAATTTGCTGATTTTTTGGCTGAAAATGGCATTCGTAGGCAGCTTACCTGCAGCTACACTCCGCAGCAAAACGGAGTAGCTGAAAGGAAGAACAGGGTTCTGATGGAAGCTGCTAGGGCCATGATGAATGAGAAGCATATGCCGCTCTACTATTGGGCAGAGGCTGTTGTGACAGCTGCATATATTCTGAACAGGACTCCCACTGCAGGCATTCATGACATGACACCATTTGAGAGGCTCTATGGCTACAAGCCGGATGTAAGACACATGAAGGTCTTTGGCTGTCTTACTTATGTGCACATTCCAGATGAGAAAAGGAAAAAGCTCGATCCCAAAGCGCATAAGAGTGTGTTCATTGGATACTCGCAGGAGAAGAAGGCATACAAATGTTATGATCCCTCTACCAGGGAGACTTTGGTAAGCAGGGATGTCATCTTTGATGAGTTGGTCTCATGGTATGTCTCACCAGTTGCAGTGCCATTGGATATGCCTTCCACTCATATATCTATAGTTGAGTTGCAGCAGAACACTGATATGACAGGACCTAGTAGTCAGCAGACAGTATCCCCATGGACAGGGAGATTGCGACACTTATCGTCCACTGACACTGGTATGTCAGTGAGGGGGAGATATTATGATGTCTTGGATAGCAAAGGAAAAGAGAAAGCTACTGAGGATGGTATGACGCCACCTGGCAGAATGACTTCTGGATATGAGTCTGCTGATACGTTAGACAGTGAACTTGGCATTCCGACTGTCTATACGCTTGGTACGAGGCAGAACAGGTATATTCCGCCTCATGAGAGAGGGGAATCAAGCAGTGCACCACAGCCTAGACGATCGCAGAGGGTCAAATACCATGTTGACAGGTTGACGTACTCTGGTTATTCTGCAAAGCATTGTGCATACATGACAAAAGTGATGGAGATCAAAGAACCAGGTACTTATGCTGAATTAGCAAAGGATGAAAATTGGTGCATGGCTATGAACGAAGAGATGAAAGCCTTGGTTGAAAATCAGACTTGGGATTTGGTACCACTGCCTGAAGGAAAAAGGCCTGTTGGCTGCAAATGGGTTTATAAAATCAAATGTAAGTCTGACGGCAGTGTGAAAAGGTACAAAGCAAGGCTGGTCGCTAAAGGATATGCTCAGCAGTATGGCTTGGATTATGATGAAACATTCAGCCCGGTTGCAAAAATGGCAACTATACGAACTGTTATTGCCTTGGCTGCTGAAAAAGGCTGGAAATTGCAGCAAATGGATGTTAAGAATGCATTCATCAACGGTGATTTAGCAGAGGATGTATACATGGTTCAGGCGGAAGGGTATGAGCACCCTGATTTTCAGCATTATGTGTGCAGGCTGAAAAAGGCACTGTATAGGCTGAAGCAGGCTCCGAGAGCCTGGCATGCGAGGATCAGCAGTTACTTGCAGAGTCTTGGATTTGTTGTTGGCAGGGCTGATCACAGCCTGTTTACAAAGAAGACTGACAGTGGCTTGGTAGTGCTGGTCATATATGTTGATGACCTGATAATCACTGGAGATGATGACATGGAAATTCAGCATGCTATGAAGATGCTGAAATCTGAATTTGACATGAAAGATCTGGGAGATCTGAAGTATTTCTTGGGTATTGAGGTTGTACCAGCTGAAAATGGCTTATGGCTGATGCAGAAGCACTATGCCATGGAAATGCTTAAGAAGTATGGCATGGCTGAATGCAAACCGCTGGATACACCTCTTGATCAGAATGTCAAGCTAGACATGAACAATGGGGCTGAAGTAGAAGATGTGACTATGTACAGGCATATGGTCGGCAGTCTGATTTACTTTACCATCACTAGGCCTGACTTGAGCTATGCAGTAGGGCTGATAAGCCAGTTTATGCAGAAGCCAAGAAAGCCACACTTGGATGCAGTTAGATGCATCATGAGGTATGTTAAGTCCACTGTAGACTATGGGTTGTTCTATGTCAGAGATAAGCCCTTGACACTGATCGGATACACAGATGCAGATTGGGTAGGATGCTCAACTGACAGATGATCTACGAGTGGCTATGCCTTTGGCTTTGGTAGCGGCATGATCAGTTGGAGCAGCAAGAAGCAGCCTACGGTTGCTTTATCTAGTACTGAGGCAGAGTACAGGGGGGCTGCATTGGCAGCATGTGAGATTGCTTGGCTGCTCAAGCTTATGGCTGACTTGGATATTCAGGTTGATGCTCCAGTGAAACTGTTATGTGATAATCTGAGTAGTGTACTCCTGGCCATGAATCCAATTTACCATGCCAGGACAAAACACATAGAGGTACACTACCACTTTATTCGTGAGATGGTCCTTGCAGGAAAGGTTGATCTTATGCATGTGAGGACTGATGAGCAGGTAGCAGATATCTTTACCAAGTCTCTGGGTAAATATAAGTTTTGTGGTTTTAGACAGCTACTTGGAGTACATATGCTGTCTTGAGCTTGAGGGGGAGTGTTAGAATATCAAGCTCGTACTTGTGTGTTGACCGACATGAGCTAGACACAGCTAGTCTGGCTAGATCAGTTAGGTGTATTAAATAAGTCGGTGTTACTTCTAGTGTGAATGGTCTTTATGACCTTAGGTTGTATATGCACTATGGGTGTGTGCTAAATGAATAATAAGAAGAATAGAGAGTGTAAGCATGTGGCTTCACTCCATGTTGCTCTCCTTCCTACTTCCATGAAATCTAACAAATCATCACCTACAAGGATATTAAAGTTTTCTTCCTCGTTAATAAGTGCATTAAAGGCATGTGCCTTCTGGGGGATAGTCACTAATATGCATAGGTAGGTAGGTGCTATTTCTTCCTCATCCTCGTCCTCTATCTCGATGATGGTGGCTACTCTTATGTACAAGTCTAGCATTGAAGACTCGTGTAGTGGATGAATTGGAGGGTAGTACTTCTTGAGGTGATTACCATTGAAGAAGCCTACTCCCTCTCCCTCAAGGGTCTCGAGCTCTACATTGCCAAATCAACTAATGTTGCAGACTTTTAAAGGCCCCAATCCTTTGAACTTCATCTTTTGCTTATGGGCCTTTATAGAGTATAGTAGCACTAGGTCGCCTTGCTCAAAGTTACATTGTTTCATATGTTTGTCAAACCAGCTCTTGCATCTTGCCTTTTCGTAGATTAGAACATGGGTAGCTAGGAGTCCGAGTCTCAGAAAGGTATTCTAGCTCTACGAGGTGTTCCATCCATGCCTTCTTTCCATCCCATCTCTCTTGCACTACCACTCTTAAGCTTAGAATGAAAAACTCCACTAGTATGATTGCTACGGTCCTATAGGTTAGCTCAAATAGTGTTTGCATATGGTTGTCTTGTAGGTCCAAGGCACTACCATGAGTTTATTTTCCAATCACTGCGTGAGGCAGAAACTACCTTAGTTAGGACATTCACTAGGATCTTATTTGTGGATTTCACCTAACCATTAGCTTGAGGGTAGTATGGTGATGATTTTGATCAAGAATGTGGATAGTAGATGGGCAATCACTTCATTAATGAAGTGCATGCATTGATCACTAACTAGGTCGATGGGGCAGCCGAATCACAAGATCACTTACTCCCAAAGGAACTTAGCTATGGTCCTAGCGTCATTCTTCTTGGTGGCCTAAGGTTTGACACATTTTGTGAGATAATCTGTCGCTATAATGATGTACTTCGCCTATGAGTACTGCGTTGCAGGGCTAATTGGCCCAATAAAGTCAATTCCCCACTTTTCAAAGGGTTGCCGTACTATTACTAGGGTCAACTCCATCTTGTCCTTACAGATGGGTACTTTGGTCCTTTGTCATTTGTCGTAATGTTTCATAAACTTAGTAGCGTCATAGAATAGGGTGGGCCACCGCAACTAATATTTCAGCACCTTGCATGCTGTATTGTCTCTATTGAAGTGTCCTCTAGCTATTCCACCATGTGCTTTAGCAAGCATGTCATGCATTGCATGCTCACACACGCATCTTCGCAATAAACCCATCCTATCTTAGTCTATAGATATGGTCAACAATTAATTGATAGGGTTGAATCTTAAGGATAAAGCGCTTTAGCCTAGCCTTCTCTATAGGTCTCTCAGCAATTCATGCTCTAGGACTTGGACTATGTCATTTGCCCAATACGACGTTGATTGGCCCTGAATAGGTCTCTCTCACTAGACATGCTAAATAGGTGCACATCAAGCAAGTCATCTACGATGCCTTGTCTAGCAACTTCTCCTGTGGGTATGTGGGACGTATGGTCTACCATGTAATGCTACTTACCCTTGCGTAGAACCACATAGAAGTCAAATTCTAGAAGTAGAAATAGCCATTTAGCTATGTGTCTTGTAGCGCAAGGTTTTTTACTAGATAAAGAAAATCTTGATGATCAATGAAGAAGGTAAAGGGCATAGCCAAAAGATAAAGACGAAACTTCTTGACAATGAATACCATGGCTAGGCCTTCTCGCTCTATTGTGGAGTATTTCATCTCAGTATCTATGAGTTGTCTGTTAGCAAAGCTCACATGATAATCAAGATTATGTTCATAAGGTTGGCACAAAATAGCTCCCACGGTGAACTTTGAGGCATTAATGTGCACGTGGAATGTTATGATCCAATTTGGGGCTCGTAGGATCGGTGCGGTCATGAGAGCCTTTTTTAATTCCTCATATGAGTGTTGGCATTTCTCGGTCCACTCGAATATGATCAGTAATTTGTAAAGGGATCTAGTGATCAATGCATAGTTCAAAACGAATCATCGATAGTATATTGTGTATCCCAAGAAGGACTGAACTTCTTATAGTTCATGGGTAGTGGTAAATCAATAATGAATCTAACTTTGGAGAAGTCAATGGCAATGCCATTCTTAGACACCATGTGCCCTAAGATAAATCCGTGTTTTACCCAAATTTGACATTTCAAGGGGTTCAAGAAGAGATTGTACAACCTACACCACTCAAAGACTGCATGAAGTTTATCTAGGTGTTTCCTCCAACTAGAGTGAACACATAAATTGTCAATAAATACCTCCAAATCTTGCCTAAACATGTCTTTGAAGATGGCACATATGAGGCGATCAAAGGTAGCTGGTGCATTTGTCAGCCCAAATGGCATGATTACGTAGGCAAACACGCCCCATTCTATTGCAAACATTGTCTTATGCCTATCATTAGGGTGTACCTGCACCTGGTTATAACCTAAGAAGCTATCTAGGAAACTATAGGCCTCTTTTCAAGCTACTCTTTTGAGTATGTGCTCCATGTAGGGTAGTTGATAGTTATCTCTCCTTGTCGCAGCATTGAATTTTTTATTGTTTACACACACTTAAATTTTTCCATTCTTCTTCATGACAATCATTATGGGTGATACCCAGTCCATGTGCTCGATTTCGTAGATGAATCCGGTCTTCAACAGCTTATTTATCTTCTCCTTGATGGCATGTGCGTGCTTTGGATTCATCAGGTATGGCCATTGTTTAATGGTGTTGCATTAGTAGTCATCAAGATGTTGTGGGTCACAACCCTCAAATCGACTCCTTTGAGTTCATCTAAGGACCAAGCAAATACATCTATGCACTCTCGTATGAGAGTGAGGAGATCAACCTCCTTGTGCTCAATCAGGTCATCAGCTATGAACACGGGTCGAGGATTTTTTCCTTCCCATGCCAAGTTTACTTCCTTGACCTTAGCAAGTCCTTCTATTGGTTCATTTGCTTTTTCTTGCCTCTTCACTACTAACAAGATCACTACCCTGTCACCCTTTTTGAACGTTGTGAAGTGCTTAGGTAGGTCTTGGGGCTTCCATTGTTCTTCGGCTTCTGAACCCCTTTGGTTGCTTTCTCTTTTCCTTCCTCAACTGCCTAGATCTTAGGTGGACCGACAGGCCCCATTTGGTGCAATTGGGTATTAGGTGGTCGGGGTATTTCTAGGTCGCTCTCAAATCTCACTTCTAACTCAGAGTTAAACTCATGACCTTCGATGGAAGAAGGAATTTCCCTTGGTGGTTGTGACTCTGAGGCCGATTCTGTTCCAAGGAGTGGTGCGGCAGAACTAATCTAGCTTGCTCATAGTTTATCACTCTTAGGTGGTCCAACCAACTATGGTTGCATCCCATTCTAAAGACTCCTCTTTTGATCCTAAAGACATTGGCTCTTCATGGCTTGGAGTGTGCTTGTATCTATTGAATCACTCAGCCATCCATGTCATACCCTATTGTCTCGACCTCTTCCTCACTTTTCTCATTTGTAGAGTAGCATTCTTCATACTCATTGTTCAAATCATTACCTTCTGAGACTACTCATCGTCTCCTAGGTTTCTATTCTCAGCCCTCTTATCATCTACGATCAGTGCCCAATTGTACATTAGGTTCAAGTCATGTACTTTAGTCCACCACCACTTCGACTCGTGCCCATGAGATCCTTGAGGGGTTTGAGCTTGGTAGTTGGGTTACATGCTAGCTCTCTTGTCAAGTATTCAAGGATCCCCTAGAGCTCAAGTTTCTAAGCATAATGTGGGAAGAGATAGGTGTTGGTTGTCTACCAGAGCTCCTGGCCATCATGCAAAGTGGTATCGATGGTGGCGGGGGACTTACCCTTCGACAAAGCTGAGATGTTGTGGCTTTATGGGGCTAGCTGGGTGGCTGTCCTTGAAACCTACTTATAATGGTGGCTAGCAAATGCATCTAATTCCGCTCGTCCTCAAAGCAAGGGATATACTTCATTAGTGGCTTGTAAGAATTCCTAACCTATGAGACTCCTTTCAAGATAGCGAAGATGGCATCTAGGTCGACTGGCGTGGTCTTCAAGGTATCCATATCAAGTCTTACAGCCTTCGATCTATCTCCTAAGAATATGAGACCATTGCCCTAATCTTGTATCATTCATGAATTTTGCATCCACCCAAGGTTAGCCTAATAGGATGTCATAGTCCACTCCCTTCATGATTATGAAGTTCACTGAGAACTGGATTTCCGTTATCTTCAAGGGCTAGTCTTTCAGTATCCCAAATGGCCTAACTTTCATTTTGTTGGATAGCATGACATTAAACCTTGCAATCTCCATAAGTGGGTTACCCCAAGCCTGCACGATTTCATGGCTAATTACACTAACTCCTACTCCTAGGTCTACAATCCCCTTCCTAAAAAGCATTCATGTGTAAGGACTTAAGCATTGAGTTTAATGTCAAGCTAGGTATCTACATGGCTGCATCATGATAGAGCAAGTCGATTGCTCCAAGCTCATTTGTTCTTTCTACCCACTGCTTTAGCACTTGCCATAAGGTTGGATTCTGCCTAAGCAGTTCTCCCAACAAAGGCACAGTCACAGGGGGCCGAAATCAACGTCATGAGCAAGTTGCCAACCTCCTACTTTTCATTAGGCTCTACACTCTTTTGCTAATGATCTTGGACAATTTTCCTACTTGTGGCGTCTAGGCTCTGTTATGCAATGCTACGTGGGGTGAAGATGCGTCTCTTGATCTTAACCAAGTAGGCAATACTGGTGTGCTCACACTAGAGAGCTCATCAATCTTGTCTTCAATAATGGGTTCAATATCCTTTAAGTGTGCTTGGGCTTCTCTCATCCACTCCTTGACCTTATCAACCACTTCTAATTTGACCCTTGGATCAGGATATTCTCAAATCTTGGCACTTTCCATTTCTGTTGTCTTAGGAGTAGACGGCTCTACTTTTGCATCTGTGACTTTCTTTCCCTTTGGTAACGTGGTGGCACTATTTGTCTTAAGTGTAATCTTTGCCTTAACCCTCTTTCTCCTTCTTCTATGGCTTTTCTTACCTATTGAAGCTACATTGAGGTTGCTAAGTTTGAGTAATGAAATACCAGCCTGCTTTGCCTATGCTCAGATCATGAAATTCAACGGAACTGGCATAGATTTGCCATCAAGTGTCTCAACTCCAAACAACCTCAATGGTATGGATGGTATAATATCTAAACCAGTGGAAGGTTTTTGCCTAGGGCACTTGGCGTACAAGTGTATGATCCCACACTCAGGATATCATAGGTTGGCCTTGTCTGGATTGGCTTGCTCCTTTTTGGGGCATCAAGACAAGATGTGCCTTGGGTGACCGCAAGTGATGGGTTCTCGATTCTGTCCTCCTAGACCTCTATCTCTTCCCCTACCCAACACCATCATTGGAATTGGTCTGAAATCCATCAAGATCGGATTACCCTCTTCATCATATGAGACGTAATGGTTCACATATGCTTTGTCCTTGTTCACTCCTCTATATAATGTATCTGGAGCATCACTCGATGGATGGGACACAATGGTTCTAGGTGGTCTACGTATCCCTATGGGGATAATATCCATCCTATGGACAGCTGACTTTGAATCATTGGGTGCTGAAAGAGCTAGTAGAGCTCCCCTTCTAAAATGTGGTAGTCTATTCCCTAGATACTAAGGCTAATTATATGGCTGTGAGTATGGCAATCGCCTTGCTAATCAGCAATGCATTGCATCATGGCCAAACCTACCACCATTGGCATATGATCTAGATCTAGGATCCATGCACTTGGTCGAAAGGTGGCTTCCTTCACAATGGATGCATTGCACATGAGGTCATGCAGGACTTCTCATCATCCATTGAAGCCTAGCCAACTCTAACTTCACGTTTGCCAATTACTGGATCTAGTCGGCACTCTTTCCCTTGCCTTGGTTGCTCTAGCTAGATATTTCACTAATGGTCATACCTCTTTCTGAGGTTCTAGAGGCAACGTTTTCTCAATTTGTGGGTCTTGAGTTTCTCTCCTTAAGCAAGTCATCCACTCGTAAGGTTTCTTCAAAGACCCTAGGTAGCACATCCCTTTGCAGGTTTGAGTTGCTCAGTAAGGTCTTGTAAAGCTCTTTGCTTTAGATTCTGCTTAGTGGAGACTACTCATTTGCTAGGTTGCTCTGTGACTGGGATTCTCTTAAAGAGACTTTGCACATGGGTGATGTAGTAGTGGATATCCTCCTTGTCCTTTTGATTGACATTCATTAGCCCTGACGATAAGGTTGTCAGAGTATCTTGCCTCTCAGAGAATCTTTTGATGAAGAGACTCTTGAGGTTATTGAAGGTATTGCATTTGACATTGTCTAGAATAGTATACCACATATGTCCTTTGTCTCTTAGGCAAAGTTCGAAAGCTTGTGCATGTTGAGCAAGCTCCGTGAGGCTATTTGCCTTGCATACTTGCTCAAACTGCTCCACAAAGCTATACAGGTCATTGTTGGGATGATACTTGTCGAGTTGCTTAGTAGCCACATGTATCTTGATTTAGCTCCCAGAATTCGGGGTGGGTGATTCTCAGTCTTGCTAGCAACAAAGTTGCTAGGGCTGCTCCGCTCTACTCTGCAGCCATGTTGTCTAAGAGTCGCTTCGTGAGAAGCTTGATCAATGTAAGATTCTCTAATGCTCTCTCCCTCTCAGTGTTTGGTCTTGTTCTATTTCAATTTTGACGAGTGCTAAGATGCATTAGCCTTCGCGCATTTTTATGTCTTGCCTCAGCTTTTGAGCTCACTATTCTTGGTTGTAGGTAGTTATGCCCTATAGCAATTTCCTTGCCAACTTTTGCTCTTTCTCAAGATCGGCTATGATTTCCTCGACTGGGTCTACCGTGATACTCCATTTTAGTTTGCAAGTCATACCGAGTTATCATTTGCTAGATGTCAAGACTGGGAATTCTCCCAAGTTAAGCTCATCATTTTCAAGCTTGTGTTGTCTCCTAACATGTTGTTGGTTTCTTGAGCAACTAGGGTGTCAATCTGATTGATCAAGTTAGGTAGAGTTGTGTCCCTAATCATGCATATTGTTATTGCTCCCTAAGAGACTTGACGATTCAACTTTCCTTGTATTTGGTGATTGGTGTCCTTGGCCACTATTCGATGTCTAGGGGACTCCTCCTACTAGTGGGTTTGTTTGGCTTATCTTATCTTGCATGAATTCCTTGTTATTTGAGACAATCCTCAATGTTACATGCACTTAGATGCTAGTGGGGTGCTCCTCAATGTGCACTATGCAAAATCAAGCTTTCAACTTTTGTGGTGCATGTCAAATGTTTAATTGATGCAGTGTGCAAATTCAATGAAAACAATATAGTGCAGCACATACTTTTCCAAATCCTTTCGTGTGGGTGATGACCACTCGAGCTAGTTTGTTTTGGTCTCTAAAATATTCTAGATGTGTGGTCTAAGGGGTAGCAAGTTCGGTCCATTAGTCCACGTCTCTATCAAGACATGTGACTTAGGGTCAGTGATTATAGTCATTTTGTGGACCCTTAGGTCACACTTCGTGAGCCTAGTGGCCCTATGAACCACTCTATGCATCTGGAGGCCTAGGGGGTATTGTTTAGCTTAGACTTAGACTCTACCTACCCTAGGTGGATCCGATTTGCTAGAATCTGAATTTTGTACAGTTTTTCCAAGTGACAGTGTGCAAGTGTCTGATTCAGACTATCGGAGTCTAAGAGCTTTGAGTGAATGGGTGCTCGGCCATCCGAGGAGGCTGAATGTTTGTGTGTCCAAGTGGACTATTTTTGAAGTCGAATTCGGTTGTCCAAGGTCGAGGTTAGCAATCTAAGGCCGAGTGTTTAATCTACTTACACTAATCTAACCTACTTACCTAAATCTAAAAAACCAAAAAACTTACTTGCAAAGGAGATTGAATACCTCTTCAACTCCCTCACTTCCTACTTATCTCAAGCACTGGCCGGTTTGGGGCAAACCCTACTTCAATGCTCGTTTTAGAGCGCACAAGCAATCAAAGCTTGAATCCGTTGGTCTCGACAATGGAACCAAAATGTGGAAGCTCACGTTTCATTGCCAAGACCCATGAATGCTTCTTGTTTCAAGCGTTTCAAGTCAAGTATAATGGCTACTTACACTCTCACACCTAAAAGTGTAGTAAGCTTGCCTTCATGCTCGATTGAGTTGCCTCCTCCCTCAAGCAATTTGGTAGCTCCATGATCCAAGGTACAAGCTCAAGAAAGCTTGATCCTCAAGCTCCAAGCTCCATGCTCCATTTCTGCGTGTGAGACAAGAGAAGAGAAGAGAAGAGAAGAAGAAGAGAGGAAAAGATGGAGAGCTTCTCCACCATGGTCCCTTACCCTCACACACTCGCTCCCTCTCTCATGCACAAGCACACTCAAACAAGAAGAAGAAGAAAAAGGAGAAGAAGAAGAGAGCTAGTTTTGGCCACACACAAAAATGAGCTTCTTCATTCACTTTTTTCCTTTTATACAAGCCCTAATCCCCTTGGACACCCATCCCTTTTTTACATGACCGACCATTTTAGCCTAGGTTCTCTTTTCCTATTCCTTCCTATTTACATTGTGCCTTCACCCATGCCTATTTACATTTACAAATTGCACAAAAGGGAGCCTCGCACTCTCTTACAAAAATTTAGGATGCACCTTTGCATTTAAAATGTGCCTTTTCTCTTTTGCACTTGCCTTGAACTTTTATGGTTGTCCTTATGCTTTTGGCCTTTTTTCCTCCTATTTCTTCAGTCGGGAGGGCCATCTTATTCCACTTTTCCCTATGTCTTTTTAATTTTCTTTTTTCTTTCTTTACACAGGGGTTAACATCTCCATGGGCTACTATGTCTTATTCCTTATCAGATATAGGTGTAGTCACAACTAATGATTGTGATAGTTTTGTTTCCACATTTGATTGGACATCATACACTTTGTTATTGGTGGACCAAGTTTTATTCGAAAAAATTGGAAGCACCAATTGCTTGGAATCCTTCGAACTTCTGGAAGTATTCACAGGCTTAATGCTTTTGGGAGAAGCAAGCATGGAAATGTCTATAGATTGGTTGTGTGACGACTATCACCCTTGTGTTACTCTTTAGGCTCTATGTTTATGGCTTCTACAGTTGCATACTACTACTATTCTTTCCTTTGATTCCTTTTCTTTCTCTTAGATAATGATGATGTGGGCTTAGGAGATTATGTGCCTTCAATTGGTCTAGCAATTATGTCACCAGGCTGCTCATCAGCTATCTCGTTTTTTTCCATCTTCTTATAGCACTTTATTAAGTCATATTGAGCAATCTTGTTATGCTGCAATGATTCAATTGCCTTTTTTTTTTAGATTCTAGATTTTCAACTATTTCTCATTCATTAGGCATAATAACTATCAATGTTGGTGATTTCTCTTGTTGCTTAGTTATCAACTCTAGAACTTTATCCTGTCTGATTATAGATGGCTTGTCCTTGGGGATCTTGATCAGCATTGCCTTCCTCGATTGTTCCTTTTCAAATTTTTCTTTGTGTTTAGTTTTGGATCTCTTTCTATGGGGAGACACTAGTGTGAGGTGTGATAGAGGTGGTCCTATAGGTGGTTTGGATAGCCATAACAACAAATTTCTTGTGTAGTACCCTTGTGCCAACATAAGGGATTTTGGGACCCATTGCTCCATGGTAGCTCTCTCTGCTACCATCTTTGCCTAATAAATTTGGGCCTTTTTATTGGTTTCCTACTATGAGATGTGTAGGTCTAGTCTACGTTCTTAGCATTGTTTTTACTGAGCTTTTGCTTCAAGCATGGTCTCACTAATTAGTTCTCTCTCTTTAGTGTGTGCGTGCAGCAACTCCTTAAGAAATTCCTTACTTCACTCACTAGACTTTTTGGTTGAGTTAGGGGGCCTTTTTCTTACAATTCCCTTAAGGTTTGGCAAGATTTTTCTTGTTAAAGGTTATAACTATCCTCATGTTTGGGAGTGTTGAATGTGTACATACTTAACCTCACATCTTGTTAAAGGTTATAACTATCCTCATGTTTGGGAGTGTTGAATGTGTACATACTTAACCTCACATCTTGTTGGTTGCTTGAAAGCTTTTCCAAGAAGCATTTCCTTTCCCATGTCCTCCCGATTTGCAAATACATGGATATAAGATGGGAAACCTTTCAATCTTCATATTTGTGAGGATTCTACATCTTCCTGGGAGAGAATACAATTTTCCCCCATAAGGATTGAGGATTGCATTGGTTGGCTTATTTTAGTCCATGCTTCATAGGTTAGAATATTGAAGATTGCTCCTCTGTTGATAAGAGCATCAACAACATGTTATGTTTTTGCAATAAGTTTCACCCCTAAATAGACAAGAGGTATCAACTCATCGTCTTCTAGGTCTAGATCTAGAAACCCCAACCTTTCAAATGTAAATGTTTGCACTTCTAGCTACACAGCTAAATATGGTTCGTGTATTGGAATCATGGCTCATTCATGCAGTGGTGCTCATAATGCATTCAAGGTCAGGATTATTGCTTTTAGTCATCTTCATGTTAGTTTCCTGATGATGTTTTATCTCATTCAAGATGTGTGTAGTATGAACATTGTGTGCATGTGTTTGTCCATGGCTTGGTTGCCCTTGATTGACATTACCCTTTAAAGCTTTAACATATCTATTTTTATTAGTTTTGGGTATGGGGTTCTCTTATTTTTTGAGCATCTTTCAGCCCTTGGTCTCTACTTAAGCTATGAGACCCATTGCAAGGTTCATTTTATTTCTATCTACTCCTTTGGGGTTCTCTTGCTTGGTTGGCCTTTCTCTTAGTGGCCTTGGCGGCATTTTAGTCCCTCTTGTGTTTGCATCATTTGGTGCGGTTTTTGTTCACTTGTTAGTGTTTTGCCAATATGGGTCTCATCTGTCTTGGTCAATTCTAGTTGGACGCAACTCCACTTCTTAGGATGCAAAGGTAGGACAATAGACACCCTTCTCGTCTTTTATCTTGTTGCCTTGAGCACATCATATGCAAAACTCTAGGCTAGTGAGGGATTATGTTGTGTTTGCTTTGCCTAGTGCTCTTCAATGGGATGTATAAGTCCCACTAGGTTTCCAATGCTAGGGTAGTTTTTCTGGGTGGTATGAGGAGATGATTCATTTATTGAGGTTCTACCTAGGTAGGTGTTTGTTGATTGTTCTTGAGTAGTCACAATGAGTAATTTGCACATAGCTTATGAAATGCTAATGGAAATTGTTGAGGAGCCCTTTCAATTAAGCCTTGGGTGAGGTTTGGATAGCTTGTTCTTGTGGTTATGGAGCAACGTCTAGGCTTGAGGGTTCTAGTGCACAAGGAGAAACATGACATTATGGGAGGTTTATTGTGTGTGCATAGTTGAGTATATCTAGTGTGCATGGTGTATCTGGCTAGGGTATCGTCTAATGGCTAAGATGCATTGCTTTAGGTGATTATGCTTCCATGTGCTAGAGTGTGTTAGTTGCCTATGTAAGGCATGCTGGATGAAAAAGGATCTTGTTGTGGGTGATGACAGGGATCAATGTATCCCTATCCTTGGACATAGAGGTGAGATGACACCTACTTCTGGTTCCTTACCACATGTACTCCAATGTGCTTTTCCTTTGATGTAGAAAGAATCCCCTTGCATGTGACTCCCAATGAGGTGTGGTTCTCTAATGGTTGGTAGGTTCTCGCCTTGATGAGTAAGAGGCCCTTTCAATGACATGTAAGAAAGGTTGTCCTTTCTCAAGATTGATACCTCAAGGGTTCCCTTTTATTTCACAATAAATATTTTATCAATGCTTGGGATTTAATGGCACAACTCAAGTTCACCCTATAGATACTTCTCTACCCCAAGCTTGCTAGAATGTGTGGGTGATTACTAATTTGAGACACAATGTCGAGGGGTTCTTGAAAGTGAGGAGTAGTGAGATCAAGGTATTGACTTCCAAGAGGCCTTGAGGATCATGTGATGAGGTCCCTAGTCAACTCACTCATGAGGTTCAAGGACTCTAGCTCTAGTATGTGCGATAGACGGCAAGAGGACGTGAGCATTCATGGATTGATTAGCTATGAGTATTGTGACTAATGTTTTGTGTCCTAACTATTTTATCTAATGTGTGAGTAGCATTGCATGTATGTGATCGGGGTGCATGTGTGCCATGTGGTTTGGCATGTTGTATTACTAGAAACCCAATGTGACCTAGTGCGAGGTCCAACACTTGAGCATGCATAACAGTGTAGCTTCCTAGTGTGTGTGTGTTACTTAGCCTATCCTATGTGTAGGTTAAACAATTAAACTATGACGCGTGCTTTGAAGAAGTATCCATAGTGTATGTACACACACCTAACGTGGTGCCCCATACATCTTATGTGTGGTTTTGGTGTTTTACCTATGGATTGGCTACCTCATCCCATAGTCATGTACCTAAGCTTGGCGCAATGGGTAGACCTCATTTGGTGTAGCCCTAAGAATGCATATCTATGATTTGTGAATGATATGCATGAGTGCCAATCATTATGTATTCAAGTGTCCATAGGTATCCACGTGCATGCCCAAACACTTTAGGGTTTGTTCCATTGTACACAAGCACTATGACATTATGTCTAGGTGCTCCAATCCATGTGCTCATGTATCTTTAACTAGTGTAGCAAGTACTTAGAAGCTTGAATGTTAAAATTGCTATAGGAGGCACTTCTTCACGTATTTCATGTGCCTGCCTACTAACGACTCAAGCTTTGGCTCATGATCTCCATGGAGAGACACTTGTAGAATCTATCCAACAAGCATGGGCCTCATGTGCCCCAAGGATAAGGACATAAATGCTTAGTGCCTCAAGAGGCCATTATGTCTCATGCTTAGTGCCTCAAGAGGCCATTATGTCTCATGCTTTAGCTCATGATCTCCATGGAGTGACACTTGTAGAATCTATCCAACAAGCATGGGCCTCATGTGCCCCAAGGATAAGGACACAAATGCTTAGTGCTTCAAGAGGCCATTATGTGGCTTTATGTTAGATGATTATCATGGATTCTCAAGTAGTTTGGCAATCATGGACATGATTGGGTACGAGGGATTGGTTCTTAACCACTATTGGGTTTACTGTTGCAAGGAGATGTCTAGGCCATGGCATATAACACTTGTGCAAATTGTTGTTTTCAATGGATTAGCTTGAGGGCATATGAGTCTGTCTCATGGCTCAAAGCCATTGTTCAATATTTAGATCATCATGATATTGCAAGGAGCAATGAAAAGAAGAGGCTAATGCATGCAACACCTAATGGAAATTGTAAGGATGAATTGCCTAAGGTGTTCACTCACCTAAATTATGGATGACCTAGCTATCCTATGTGGGTCTTACAACAAGGTCCTGCAAGAGAGTGTGAAACCTAATGAATGTGTGGGGTTTCTTGTTCTATGAAAAATGCCCAAAAATTTGCTAGATGCAATGTTCCTAAATCACTAAGAATGTTGTTTGATTTACTTCCCTACTTGTCATGCATGTGTATGCCAAGTGGATTGTGCCTAGACCCTATGTGATTGGACCCTAATATGCCCCTTTATTTCCTAAGTACAAAAGTGATTATATAGTAATACAACCTTGTCCTTCACCCCTCAAGCTCGTCCTATCCTTTCATGGTTGTCAACCATCTATTTCCTTCTTTCATGTCTTTCTCTCTCCATTTCTAGTATTTCTCTCTCCTTGTCAAGTCTTTCTCTCACCTTTACACTCTTCTTCTCTCTTTCTTGCAATCTTCTCTCTCCTATTTCTCTATCCTCTTAGGTCCCTTCACAACACACAACCATAAATACCTCGATCCACTAACACAAGTAGCACACTCTTAACAATCTTGTCAAGCACTTGATCATTGTCAGGCAAAGGCACTGTTAGCCCTTAGAAACAATGACTTGTCATAGTACTTGTGCATGGGCAAAGGATTCTGAGGAGAAAAAACTATCATTTGTTGCCTATAAGAGATCAAGAAGTATCAAAAGAGCATGCACCTATTTATCTGACAAATCCCTTTACTTGTATCATGAAGGAGACACTTTGGAAGTATGGATATGACAAATGGATGCAATCAAAATATTAGAGGCCATTCAAAAAGTGGCCAAAGCTTACCTAGTTTCTTTCTATGAAGAAGCATCTCTATATGCCTTCCATGCCAAGTGTGTAGCCATTACACATAGTGATATACAACTCACTAAGTGAATTAGGAATGAATGGAACTAAAGTCTTGTTTGTTATATATGCTCGTTATTATCTTTTATCACATTGTTTTATATGTAATAAAAATATCATTTTGTTACATACTTACTATGGTTAATTTGTTTAATTTGGTTCAATTTGTTATTTATCATGGACGAATGCTAGTGTTGTTTTGTTTGATAAGTTCTTTAATTCCATGGTAGTTGCTAATGAGTTATTGTCAATTGTGTGTGTGTGTGTGTGTGTGCGTGCGTGCGTGCGTGCGTGCACATGCATGCAAGGGGGGAGGGATAGCTAGGAGAGCTAGGGGTTACTATGAGACAACAATTAATGATTTTTAATTCTTATTACGCAAAGTTGTTAGTATGGGACTTCAAGCTTGGGGATAGACAAGACTATGATAATTGCTATGAAAATAGGGTGATATTTGTTTGTTAAGTTTTATGGATTTTCATTTGTCTATTTTCTACATAATAGTGATTTGTCACATGAGGTGCCATAAATATCGTTGAACACATTGTGCCCAATAGATAGATGGCATGGAACTAATGTGTCTTGTGTTTCATGAGTAGATTATTAGATGGAGCAATGTAGATAAATTGGTTCCATTAGATTAGTTAATTTTTTTGATTAGATTAGTTAATTAGATTAGCTAGGGGTTACTATGAGACAACAATTAATGATTTTTAATTCTTATTACGCAAAGTTGTTAGTATGGGGCTTCAAGCTTGGGGATAGACAAGACTATGATAATTGCTATGAAAATAGGGTGATGTTTGTTTGTTAAGTTTTATGGATTTTCATTTGTCTATTTTCTACATAATAGTGATTTGTCACATGAGGTGCCACAAATATCATTAAACACATTGTGCCCAATAGATAGATGGCATGGAACTAATGTGTCTTGTGTTTCATGAGTAGATTATTAGATGGAACAATGTAGATAAATTGGTTCCATTAGATTAGTTAATTTGTTTGATTAGATTAGTTAATTAGGTTGTTTATAATTAGTTAGTTATGATTAGTGGTTAGTTGTTAGTTACTTAAGCTATTTGATTAGATTAGATATGAATTACCTTGTTATAATTAGTTATTTACACAGTCAATTTCATGGGAAAAAATCTATCGAGAAATAAATATGGTAAGTGGTTGAAGTTAAGAATATTAAAGAACATATGTAAGAAGAGGACTATTACAACAAAGATTTACAATTTGGTGGGAATACACATTGCATTTCATGTGAAGTAAGCTTCAAATCCCTTAATATACATGTTTCATTATTGCAATAAGACAACCATCTCTAACTTTCCTAAACCTAATCAATCTACTTGATTCTCCAAGGTATCATGACATTTTACTGGATGGGGATCGATTTCTCTTGGTTACATGTAGACCCATGAATTTTTTAACATTAGTTTTACCCATTATTCATACCTCGTCCTTTACGCTATAGATACCATTAGCATAGATGAAATCTTGAATACGTTCTTGATGACTTGTAGTTACCATTTGAATAGGCTCAAGAACATGCTTGGAGCTTTTGGGAGGAACGAGGTAGAAAACTGATTATAAGAAAGTAATCTGCAATGGTTATGAAGCATCAACAAAACTATGTAGCTATGGCTAATTATGAAATTAAATATATAATAAAAATATATGATGAAATTTTTTTTGGAGTAGAGAAAATGTTTAAAGAAGTGGATCTTGGAGAAAAGTTCTAGCAAAAAAATATGGAAATATTTTTTGGAGTAGGGGAGAATATATTTAAATAAGCAACAAATCTTAGAGAAAAATGCAAATAAAAGCTTTTTTGAACTTACATAATAAGAGATGAGCTTCTGGAGGAAAAAATGGTCATCTATGGCAATAAGCATGCATGCCATGAACAAACGGTCCCTGTCACTCCACCATCTGCGATCAAACTGACCCCATCTTTGACACATAAGGTCTTTTTGATTCATATTGCTTGCTCACCAACACGATAAACAAGACGAGAAGATGCCATGTCACATAAGAGTTGAAAGTTCAAAAAGGCTAAGATTCAAGAAAAAGTTGGCAATCTAGCTTATGAGAAAATAGAAAAGAGGACATAGAGAAGTGAAAAGAGAGTTAAGACTCAATAGAGGAGGATAGAAGCAAGTAATGCTTGAGAGAAGAGAACAAGGCAAAGGTAAAAGGGGAGGGAGTCAAGAGAGAAGAAGGCAGGTTTCAAAGATACAAGACCTCGTGTTCCATAACATTCCCGTATCAAGGAAAAAATAAGGAACCTCTCACTCAACAAAGGATGTGTTTTCAACCTAGATCTAATCATGAATACCATCCTTGTGTCACATGGCCAGATCTAGCCATTCCTTATCACTTTGCATAATATCGATTTTTGTCATTAAGGTGGTTGGCATCTTACACTAGAGATGTTGAAAGAGGACAAACAAGACAAGATTATTCCGATACATTCATGGCCTTAAATCCACCATGCAACTTACATCATAATTGAGATCAATGTGCTTACACAACAAATGACCTCAATTACATAGGGACTACTATTTAAATTAGAATGACAAATAGTTTGCCCAATTGCAAAGGCAATTCAACCCAACATCACATAGTTTTAGCAAAGAGGAGCATTGTTAGTTTTGAGTGCATGTGTTGCAATGCATGTTCAAAACTTATCTTATATTTTATGGTTGTACCCTTCACTTCGACATCTTTTGGGTAGACCATCAACAAACTTGGGAGCTCGTTTCACTTCTACAATTGGCAAATCTTTCTAGATGACTGCAATGATGCTTATGGTTCTCAAAGACTTTTCTCACTTTTTTGCTTGGGTCAAACGTTGGGCACCTTGGACTACTAGGAACAAGCACAATAACACATTTTGGAAACTCTCCATTGTGCGTTACACTTCTTCAAGAGGGCATCTTCAAGATATTGATGAGGATAAGTTGTCATTTTGTATAATGTTTTTGTGGAGACTACCTTCTTACTTCAGATAGACTCCCCTACATAAATTGTGTATGATACATTGTTTATTGTTCTTAGCTTCTTGCTAGTACCTTCTCTATTTAAACTTGATCAAAATATTGGTTCCACAAAAGTGTATGTATCATTGTGTGTGCGCACACGCACGTGTATGCATGAGAATTCATAATGCTGGCAGACCCCCACGCCCTTTTCTCACCAACAAATGCATATATTAAGTCAACCAAACATTACAAGCCTATGCAGTCAAGTGAAATTGTTAAAAGAATTGTGATCTAAAGAAAGATCAACCAAGCTCTCATATCATCAACAGGCAACATTATATTATCATGAAACATAAGACAGACATCACCTGATTTTACAAGAAGCAACAAAATAAGAATGCAGTTTTGGTTTGGATGCCCACACAAGCACAAGCAAGACTTTGATGCCTTCTCAGTTAACTTTCAAACATCATTAGTGGAGCATTAATGCAAGCACTTATTTGATAAAGCAGCAAATTTTGACCTAGTCCTTCACCTTCAACTAAATGATGAGTCAAGGTGAAAACCAAAAGTTAGAAAGACCAAGTTGCTAACAAGAAAAAGAGAAAGGAAAGAAGCAAATCAAAATTGCTGAAATCCTTTTAGACTCTTTTTCATGTGAATGGATAGAAATTTACAAAAAGTAGAGATCCTAAAGATACATAAAACAGGAAGATTGCCCATATAAGATAACCCAACTTGTACCCTGCTGAAGAAGAGTGAATGATGTAGGCAGCAAACCAGTACACAGGTGGACAAATGGAAAGGAAACGTGTAGCAACCTGCAATATTGCCAAAAAAGTCAATCATTGGTGTATACAACCTGAGCCCACACCACAATCAGGCCTCTCTTTTGTACATGCAGAGGAACTCAAATGTAAACATAATACCTGGACATGCATTATAAAAATTGCCACCAGGCTCATGAATGCCATCTCCAAGAGGAAAGGGGCCATTCCTGGCGAGAGAAACCTTTCCCTATAGTACGGTATTTTTACATGTAAGTCAGAGTTGGTGTTTTCAAGCTTTCTAGTATCATTGTATTGTGACTCACTCTGCCTCTTCCTTCGTTGAAGAGACATGGTGCCTACAAGCAAGCCAAAAACCTCAGCAAAAAAAGAGCTGTACAGCATATAAACAGTCAAAGATGATGCAAAGCACCAGCAAATAACAGTTCATATCAATGCACATATACTGGGCATTCAATCAAAATACACCATCATCATATAGATTAAAGGGACTGTAAAAAAACTAGCCCAAATTTACAACATTAGCCTTAACCCCCACCCCCCATACAACACGCATACACACACACACACACAAGAAGGAAACATTTTCCCTCACACAAGTCCTAAAGCTCCTGAAACTGAGACAACAAATTCATTATTTTCTACTGATATCTGAATCCAAGCATTAGACAGGAGAAAATACTTTCCTAAGGGAGTATATGTGGCAGAGTATGATCTCCTACATAATGAACACACAAACAAGGTTCAAAATGAATCAATTATCTTTGCCCATTTCCCCATAGCCTTTTCTAGTTAAAACGAGGGTGTAATATTGTTAGCTTGCATTTTCACTCAAAAAATACTACTGAGGCTTTTTTCTCACACACGTACTAAAAGCTCCTGAAACTGACAACAAATTCATTATTTTCCACTGATATCTGAATCCAAGCATTAGACAGGAGAAAATACTTTCCTAAGGGAGTATATGTGGCGGAGTATGATCTCCTACATAATGAACATACAAAGAAGGTTCGAAATGAATCAATAATCTTTGCCCATTTTCCCATGTCTTTTCTAATTAAAATGAGGGTGTAATCTTGTTAGCTTGCATTTTCACTCAAAAAATACTCCAGTCTCCAACTGACCAATACAACAGTCTAGCTATTTTATTGTGTTTTTGCTTCTTCATAATGTTGGAAAATGGCAGCCAACTATGGAGAGAGAGGAGAGACAATGACAGCAAGAGAGTGAGCTGAAGCAAAAAGAGTAGAGTGTACTTGCTAGAATGAAAGTACAACTTATGTTTAGGTGAAGGGTTGACCTAGCCAGCCTTCCACCAACTAACTAGAGTTAGGTTTATTTTACTCTAGAGCCTAGTGTCACTACTTTAAGTTTCTAAAACACTAGGTGTACAGACCTTACATTGACCCTTTAATAAGTGTCCACACTACACAAATTACATCGGGCGCTGCCCATAGAATCGGCAAATTCTAACACAAATCATGGTGGAGAGTTTACTTCTAACCTCTTTTCTAAATTTTGTGGGGATACCGGCAATCGGGTAGAGTATACCCACCCAAACACCCCTTCAAAGAATGGTGTGGTTGGAGCTTGCGAATCACCATGCTAGAGATGGCCCTATCGATGTTGCAGCATCAAGGTCTTTCTCACTCTCTTTGGGATGAGGTAGTGGCTACTGCAGTTCACGTTTGTGACCGTTTCTCAACTTCTATGTCAAAAGACATGACTCCCTATGAGGCTTTCTTTGGTCGAAAGCCCTCCGTGTCTCAATTCCGCATCTTTGTATGTGATGCATTTGTCCATGTGGACAAGAAGAAGAGAAAGACAAAGCTTGACTCGAAGTCCAAGAAGCTTATCTTCGTGGGCTACAGCACTCCATGAAGGGCTATCGACTCTACAATCTGAAGACACGGAAGCTTGAGGTGGGCAGGGATGCAATCTTTGGCCTCCAAGGATCCTATTGATGTTTCTATTCCAAGTGATTCTTCGTCATTGACTAACCCTCCCCCACCCTCAATTCCTCTCCTTCCTTCCAGATTGCCTCTTAGCATCCCTTCCTCATCTTTGGCTCCTTCCCCTTCTCCTCCTCCACCCTCTACTCCAACTTCCCCACCACCTTTAATGGATGTGACTACTACTTTGTCGCATGCTTCCATCCCTTCAGCCTCCCCTCCGAGGTCTTCTAGGACTGATCAGCTGTCAAAGGGTGAGGCTTCTTTAGATAAGGAGGATTTACCCTTTCTTGGTGAGGGAGAGTCCCTTTCACAAACATGTGCATTGCAAGTATTGGAGGCTACTCAATCTCCCTCGCAACAGGATGAGCCTATTTGAGTCCCTCATTGGTACCGACAGCTCATGCAAGATTCAAATGTTTCTCACATTCTTGCTTCTTCTACAAATCCACGCAAATCAACCTGCTTACAGGCCCCCAAGTGAGGTCGCGCTTATGGGACACAAACACTCGCTAGGAATGCATTTATGTTTAAAGAACAAGTTTGATTCATTAATTATGTTTTGAGGCTGTTTAAGTAAAGCTACTGCATTTTTAGCTCAACACCCCATCTCACGCCCAACAACGGTGCCACAAGAATGAAGGCCAGTTAAGCCCTTTTTCTTTATCTTTTACCCCAAGGCATCCCACCCCAAAGCAGCCCGAGCATCGGACGAAGGGTGCACTTCGGCTGCCTTATGGCCTACTAAGACTACAGAGGCGATGGTTATTTTACCAAGGAAGCCCAAGTAATCACCCCAAAAAGGACAAGGCATCGAACAAAGGGTGCACGTCGGCTACCCAGTGGCCTACCAAGCCCTACAAAGGCAGATGGAATCAACTGTGAACTTTTTTTTTAAAGGGCTTTTTAGGTGTGAGAAAGTTAACATTTAAGTGAGGGTTTCACATAAGTTTTCGTTCTATTGAGTATCCGTGTCCCTGATGGGAGAGTTTTTTTTTTTTTAAGGAATGGTCAAACCCAAGACCTTCACAAAACAAACATACTATCCCTACCATCATTGGGTGTCGATGATGAAGCAAAATATGATGAGGGAGTATGGTGGTATGATGTTAACAGCCGTCGGTGAAAACAACTTAAAATTCGCTCAAGTGGTGCTCTGCACAATGAGATGCAGAGTATGCTACATGCTGAAAAATGCTCATGCAGCAAGTGTCACTTGGATAGTGTCCCTCGTGGAAAATTTGTTCACTTGCCCAAGCACCCTAGTACAAAGATGATGAAATTATGCAATGCAAAGGGGAAGGTACAACAGGGGGGGAGAAGCCGATGTCGAAGAGAAAGTGATGAAGCCTTGTCTCAACTTAGATGTAGATGCCGAAGAAGAAAGAGAAGCCTAATATCGGTCTTCGTGTGGTGCTGAGAACCATAAGAAATAGAAGAATATGATGAAGATTAAGTGGATGAAGCACCCCGCTGGAAGAGTAAGGTAGAAGCCACTGCCATGATAGCATCAAGAGAGATACTGCATGATCCGCCTTGGGAGGGGAAACCTCCATGCTGAAAAAAAAGCAAGCACTCCTAGGATAATAAAACCATGAAAGGAACGGTGCGCATCCCACGGCTCTAGCCTGGGTAGAACCAAAGCAATCTACAAGTTAGCCCTATAATGAAAGACAAAACCCTCTAAAAGAGATGAGAATCTGCAAACACAAAGGTCAGTGGTGAGATGCTCCAGATCTAACTGAAAAGACAATGCAATGAATGTGTATGTGTGTGAGTAAATGCAATAGAAGACTTAAGAAAGGAAAAGCTAAGGATAATGAATCCTATGGGCCCGACTCTTAACAGTGCGAAAAATGGACGCTAGACTAACCTAGGGTATCCTAAAGAACCTAGAGACATGCTAGTCTAAGAAGGTGTCCACCATCGCGTACATCCAGTAGCAGGGCTCTACCAAGGAAACGCCTGATGAGGTGAAGAGAAAGGTGAGATGGATGCATAAAGTGCAACGGGATCAGGACCTCTAGACCAATCAGCCAGTCCCTCAGGAATAGTGAAAGAGACTGTTTGCTGAGACTGTGCTAGGGCCACATGTCCAACAGTAACAACAGGTGCTAAAGGAGCAAATGAAGCAGGAGCGGAAGGCGTAGCCCCACTCGACTGAGTAGTCATAGCGGTTTGCTGAGGATTTTTAGGTGGAACACCTTGGGCCTTGGAGCAACACTCCTCGTCCACATGGCCTGCTCTCTAGCAGTGTGTGCAAAACCAGTTTTTCTTAGGAAGTTGCTGCTAGATAGGTCTAGATTCTTCAGTTTCAGTTGAGGAAGAGGAGTCACCCTTTGATTGGCTTGCCTTCACATCTTGCGAGTTCTTGCCACTATTGGTTTTCCCTCCCGAAGAAGAGGCAACCAACCCCCTCTGCTCTAAATAAGGTTGTGATGAGGATTTCTTGTGGACTTGATCATGCAGCCTCGTGTAATGCAAGAATTGGCACTCAAACTCGTAGAAGGTTAGTAATCGAGGCTGTGAAATTATGTGCTGAATGAAATTGAAGTATTTTTCGGGTAACTTATTCAAGAAGAATGTAACCTAATCGGCATTTGACTTTGGAGAGCCAATAGTGGTTAACTCGGCAAGTAACCGCCTATATTCAGCCAGCTTGACTTTCAAATCATCCCCTTTCTTAATAGAAAACTCTTGAAGCTCAAAGTCGATATTTATGCACCGAATACAATCTCGGGCTGCATAGTGGTCGAGAAGGTGACTCCAAAGCTCTAACGCGAGGGAGAAGTGCTGTAATTGAGAGTGAAACTCAGGAAGCAATCCCTGCATCAGCTCAACATTGGTTATGGCATTGCAGACTCTCCATTGACGGGTGTCGTCAGGGTGAGCTAGTTAAGGGTTTGGCATAGGCTCTAGACCAATGACGAGGTCCCAAATGTTGTGCTAAGAAATGCACTTAGCCACTTAAACAGTCCCAAAACATGCTTATTTTAGGCTTATTTTAGCCAAAACCCTAAAACGGAGAGCGGATTGAGAAAGTTAAGTGGGAGAGGATCTAGAACCCTAATTTTCTATAAATTGGCAGCCAACCCTCCACTCTTTCACAATCTCGTTTTTGCAGGTTTCAGGTGTTACCAGCTTGCTGCCCACACCCCGGTCACAGAGGACATCTCAACCCTTGCTGTCCATCACTGTTCCCTACAGTCTAGTGCCTGTTTCCAGCCCTCCACACGTTGATTGCTGCTGTTCCTGCCTGGCGACTAACTGTTATTCATCTGCATTGCTGTCATACAGCCTGCCATGCCAGCAAACTGCTACGTTTGCAGACTCCAACTACCGCCCTGACAGTTTTCTCTCCTGTCTGTAGTCGCTACAGTCTTTCTTTCTCCTACAGGCTGTCCTTCCTACGTTTTCAGTCTTTCTCTCTCCTGCAGGCTCCGTTTTTAGTCTTTCTCTCTCCTACACGCTGTCCTGCCTACGTTTTCAGTCTTTCTCTCTCCTGCAGGCTCCGTTTTTAGTTTTTCTCTCTCCTGCAGGCTGTCCTGCCTGCGTTTTTAGTCTTTTGCTCCTGCAAGCTCCATTTTTAGTCTTTCTCTCTCCTACAGGCTGTCCTGCCTACGTTTTCAGACTTTCTCTCTCCTACAAGGGTGTCCTGCCTACGTTTTTAGTCTTTCTCTCCTGCAAGCTCCGTTTTTAGTCTTTCTCTCTCCTCAATGCTGTCTACATCAGATCCAGCTTCTCACTGCTACATTTGCTGCTGTTCAACATCCGAAGGTTGCCTTGCTGCGATTCGGGATCCATTCGGAGTACGACACACTCTCCAACTCATTACCCTTGCCCTGATCCTAGAGATACAGGAGTTCGAGGTTCAATATTCATTCAATGCAGTGTGTTTGTTGCATGAGCATTGTATTATTAGTAGTCATATCATTTCATTTATTCACTGTGTTTATTGTCTCTGAGTTACTTTAACCCTAACCCTAACTGTGTTCTTTTTATCAATCTGTGCTTTGTCGTATGGTTTCTGTTTATGTGTCTGTGTTAGGGTATTTTTCTTTACATGGTATCAGAGCTTGGTACTCTCTAAGAAACCTAGGCCTTTGATCTGAAAGCTCTTCGCAAGAAGCAAGAACAACAGTAGGTTCAAATGACTTCGAACACATCAACACCGATTCAATCTCCAGATCAGCCTATACCAAGAACCGAGCGAGAGTGGGCCAATCAGCTTGCTTCACAAAGTTCCGACATGGTGAGAGAAACATCTGAGTACATGGAAGAAAAGATACGCAAGCTGACCTCTAAGGAATATAAACTGATCATAGCCTATCGACAAAAAAAGATTAAGGAGCTCGACCGAAGGATTGTCCTTCAAGAAAAGCTTCTAAATGAAGGTATGCATGGATTTCACTCTTCAGATATTGCACGTAAGTTTAATGATGTTGCAAGGCTGTCGAGACCTCCATCAAGGATGGGCCCCCTTTTTGGAGAGCAAGATCCGGAGTATGTTTCATTTTTTCAGACTCTTCTGTCATCTCCGATGCAAGGTACCTTTGATTCATCTTTTGTGCCTTCTTCTTTTACCTCTTCTATTTTGCAATATACTGGTAGAGATCATGTGAAAGAAAAGCCAAGTAACTTTTTTTCTGTCCCTCCTTCTTTTCCGTCTACTTCACATATTTAGATTGAATTTGGTGTTCCTTTCACTTCATTACATGGTGTATCATCATCTTCATAGTTTCATTTTCAGTCTTTAAATGATAAAAATGAACAAAAAGAATCTGTACCTCATGCACCTCACTTTCAAAACCCACCCATCCCACCACATTCTTCCACTACTTCACCACTTCCATTTACACCATTTACATTTCCATTTGAGACACCTTATGTCGCACCGCACATCACACCGAGGAGTTATGGAAACATAGATACATCCTTTAGGACCTCATCCTTCCCTCAACCGGGTGGTATTCCACCTACCTCATACACACTTTCGGGATCATTGTAGCCTAGGTATCCCACTCAGTCTCTCCCGAGTGTGGATCAATTGCCTCCACAGTTTGCCTCCATGGCATTGCCTAATGGACCTTCTGGTCATAATGCTGTGTCCCAACCTTACTTTGGACAAGGCTACTATGTCCTAGTGCCTCCAACTACACCGGCACCTTATGGAAATATTCATGTTCCAGTGCTCCGCATCAATTGGCACTCATTGTACACTTATAGCCTACTTCTTCCTACCCACCTCTTCCCCCTTCTTCTTACTCTTATCATACACTCTCACCTCTACCATCTTTCCCACCATCATTTTACTTCACCCACCCGACACCTCATGGTTCTAGCTCATCTTCTACCAAGAATGCATTTAATGACAAGACTCGTTTTAACGGGTTAAACTTTACTACTTGGTCGAATTTTATGAGACATGTCCTTGATTCACAGAACCTATGGGATCTAGTGTAAGGGTTGGAACCCCAACCCGATCCCGCATTTGTTTCATATGAGGTCGTCCACTCATGGAAGGCTAGGAATGCCTCCGCTATTGTCGAGCTGATGCAAGGCTTATTGCCAGAGTTTCATTCTCAGCTTCAGCATTTTGACTTAGCGTCAAAGCAATGGGCACACTTGACTGACCGCTATGTGACTCGAGATAGGACCCATCGTATTAATCTTAACCATGAGCTTCAGCTTTTCAAAATCAGTGACCAGGATGACTTGAAAGTCAAGTTGGCTGAGTATCGACGTCTCCTCGCTGAATTCTCCACTATGGGGACTCCCAAGTCCTCTGACGATCAGGTCACATTGTTCATAAATAAACTCCCTGAGAAATACTTCAATTTTGTGGAAGGAATAGTTTCAAAGCCTACCATGCCTACATTCTATGAATTTGAGTGTCGGTTGTTGCGTTGCGTATGGTTGTTCGATCAGTTTCATATGAATTCCTCTTCAGATACGACTCTTCTTGCTCATTCTCAAAAAGGGCAACAAGGGAAGAGCAAACCAAACCAAACCTCCACTCAAAATCAAAATCAAACTCAAAAGCTAAATCAATCTGCGGATTCTCAAGGAAACTCCCAGTCACAACTCAAACCTGGGTGGAAGAATGTACCTAAAAAGAATAGATATTGTCAACATTGTCAAAAGACTGGCCATTTTGACGACCAGTGTCGATCAAAGGCACGAGGCACAGCACCAAAACCTAAGTCTCAGACCCCCGCCCCTCAGTCGGGCAACCCCCAGCAGGGGAGGCAGGGTGATGGCAAGGGGTAGTTTAAAGGTCAAACTCACACTGCCACCGCACAGTCATCTCAGTCGACAACGTTCTCAACTCCAAAGGGATTGTCTGACTGGTCTGTAGAGGCCCATATGGTCTCCATAGAGACATTAGATGCGAGTCTCGTCCACATTTGTGAGTTGCCTTCCGACGAGATTACTGCAAAGGCCCGCTCGTCACAGCCGAGTACTTCAGCTCCAGTTTGGATTGTGGACAGTGAAGCTACACATCACATGACTCCTATAGAGGACATTTTCCGTACTCGAGCCCCTGTAGCTGGGCGGGTCCGTGTAGGAAACAACTCCTCGGTCAAGATTCAGGCTCAAGGTTGCGTCAATTTTTCCACTGACAAGGGTCCAAATCTGGCTTTGCTGGACAATGTATATCATGTCGCTCAGCTTGGGGTGAACTTGTTATCTGTTCAGCAGCTTTGCCGGTTGGGGCAATCAGTTTTCTTTACAGCGACCACAATCGAGGTCCTGACTCTTTGACTGGTTAAGTGATTGCTCGCGGTGAGGCACAGCCTAATGGCCTATACCACATGACACACTTTCTGACCGAGCCGACCGCCGAAGGCTCCGTGTTCCATAGCTTCCAGGCCTTAGCCACATCTCGAGAGCCTACGCACAATGAGCATCTTTGGCATTTTCACTTAGGGCATCTTGGTTATGACTCACTTTATGAGTTGCCACGTCGTGAGCTAGTTGAGGGCCTTCCACGCCTGAAGCTGGCTCGAGATGTCTGTAAAGCCTGTCAGCTCGGGAAGCAGCACCGTACCCCATTTCCTCAACAGTCTATACATAGAGCTGAGGATCCTCTTAGACTGATTCACATTGATCTTTGTGGTCCAACATCCACTGCTGCTTTGAACGGTGCGTTGTACTTCTTTTTGATAGTGGATGATCATTCTTGATACATGTGGGTGTACTTCCTCAAGCATAAGTCAGATGCTTTCACATATTCTTCTGCTTGGGTACTGCTGGTTCATAACCAGACTGGTCGTCGTATTGGGTGCATGAGGAGTGATAGCGGTGGTGAGTTTATCTCTCATGAGTTTTCCGAGTTTCTACATAAGCATGGCATTTCTCGCCAGCTCATCTCTATCAACTAACCCTCTCAGAATGGAGTTGTAGAGCACAGGAACCGCACAGTCATGGAAATGGCATGCTCTATGATGTTCGCAGCAGAGCTTCCTGAGTGCCTTTGGGTCGAGGCTGGTTAACACTTCGGTGTACATCCTCAACTGGTGCCCAACTACGGCTCTTCTCAGAAGACCCCGTATGAGGCATTTTTTGGCTCTCGACCTGTTATTTCCCATTTCAGAGTCTTCGGGTGTCGTGCATACACACACACGCCTAATGACAAGATAGGTAAGCTTAATCCCCGAGCTAATCTCCTTATTTTTGTGGAACATTCCTCTGAAACAAAAGCCTACCGTTCTATTGTGGGAAAACTTCTTTGGTTAATTTACACTAGGCCAGATTTAGCTTACTCAGTTAGCATACTCAGACAGTATTTCACAACACCTAGGATGTCACATTGGATTGCATGTCTTCGTGTATTGCGTTATTTGCGGTGTATTTTTTCTTATGGCCTGATATATGGTTATGGTTTATGTTTGCAAGGATACACTGATTCTGATTGGGCAGGAGATCTTGACACCTGGCATTCCCATGCCGGCTACCTCTTTACCTTGGGCACGGCTCCCATTTCTTGGTCTAGCCGTAAGCAAGAGACAGTGGTGGCTTCCACGACCGAGACTGAGTATCGGGTTCTCTTCGATGGCACCACCAAGGCCATCTATCTGAGGAGTTTACTAGCAGCGCTTCATTTTCCATGTGACTCTCCCACAGTTGTCTACTACGACAACCAGAGTGTCATTGCCCTTGCAGGCAATCCAATCATCACACCACGGACACGACATGTGGAAGTCCACTTCCACTTTTCCAAAGAGCAAGTTGAGCTAGGCACTATTCGCCTAGAGTTTGTGCCTTCATCAGATAATTTTGCAGATATCTTGACCAAAGCGGTCAACCGGCCGGTTCTTCAGTACCTGCTACCCAGGATCGGCTTGGGTACACCCTCCTCTACTTCTTCAGCTTAACGAGGAGAGGGTGCTTCCCTCTTGCTTTCGCTTCCGGTTTGAGAGGGGGCGGCTCCTACTCTTGACCGTGACAGTGATGATGCTTACAATTTTTTAGACATTACATTCACTTATTCTTTTGTATTGTATTATGGGCATTTGTAACTTCATCCGCACTATCAGGATGACCTGATTGTAAAAGGGCACTTGGACAAGTGAACACTTCCCCTGCGAGGACACTGTCCCATTGGCACCGTTACATAGCATATTGCATGAGCATGACATCTTGCATCTCCCTTTGCATTATCCTATGCATTGGCATTCTGTACATGTCAACATGCATCTGTGTGCATTTATCCCTTTTCAATCTTTTGGAGTGGTCGACTCTAGGATCCACCATATTCGTAGCATAACACATGGCAATTCTCCTAAAGGCAGTTTCCCTACCCTTGCTTGCTTGCTTGCTTTGCTTGTCTTGCTAAGCCCATCATTTTTTTTTACCTCTCACATATTCAACACATGATTGGCACATACACTCACTTTTATCATCCTTAGGCACTTATCCTCGTCAATGCGAGGGATTGGCTTGCTAGTTTTGTGAATAACTTGGGTTTAAAACTCTCTTTATCTTTTCCTATCTGTCACTTAATCGGCCGCTGCCCCTATATTACTTATATATTTTCAAAACACTTTTCAAAAAAAAAAAAAAAAAAAAAAAACAAGTCCATTGTTGATTCCATCCGCCTTTGTAGGCCTTGGTAGGCCCTTGGGCAGCCGACGAGCACCCTTGATCCGATGCCCTAACCTCTCTGGGGTGATCACTTGGACTCCCTTGGTAAGATATCCATCGCCTCTGTAGTCTTGGTAGGCCACTGGGCAGCCGACATGCACCTTTTGTCCGACGCCTTAGCTGCTTTGGGGTAGGATGCCTTAGGGTAAATCAAAATTTAGGCTGGCCTACTTTTCTCGCCCTATTTTGGGCCTGAGAGAGGAGGTTGTGCTAAGAAACGCACTTAGCCACTTAAACAGTCACAAAACATGCTTATTTAGGCTTATTTTAGCCAAAACCCTAAAACGGGGAGCGGATCGAGAAAGTTAAGTGAGAGAGGATCTAGAACCCTAATTTTCTA
The DNA here is from genome assembly GCF_053477565.2 of Lygodium microphyllum. Classification (NCBI taxonomy): domain Eukaryota; kingdom Viridiplantae; phylum Streptophyta; class Polypodiopsida; order Schizaeales; family Lygodiaceae; genus Lygodium; species Lygodium microphyllum. Next base: position 122,292,594 of record NC_141156.1, read on the forward strand.
TAAATTGGCAGCTAGCCCTCCACTCTTTCATAATCTCATTTTTGCAAGTTTCAGGTGTTACAAGCTTGCTGCCCACACCCTGGTCACAGAGGACATCTCAGCCCTTGCTGTCCATCACTGTTCCCTACAGTCTGGCACCTATTTCCAGCCCTCCACACGCTCATTGTTGTTGTTTCTGCCTAGCGACTAACTGTTGTTGTTCATCTGCACTGCTGTTGTACAACCTGCCACGCCAACAAACAGCTGCGTTTGCAAGCTCCAGCTGCCGCCCTGATAATTTTCTCTCTCTTGTCTGCAGTCGCTGCAGGCTGTCTTGCTTGCGTTTTTAGTCTTTCTCTCTCCTGGAAGCTATCCTACCTGAGTTTTCAGTATTTCTCTCTCCTACAGCCTGCGTTTTTAGTCTTCCTCTCTCCTGGAGGCTCCGTTTTTAGTCTCTCTCTCTGCTCACTGCTGTCTGCATCAGATCTAGCTTCTCACTACTGCGTTTGCTGGTGTTCGACATCCGGAGGCTACCTTGCTACAATTTGGGATCCGTTCAGAGTACGACACACTCTCCAGCTCATTACCCCTGCCCTGATCCTAGAGATACAAGAGTTCGAGGTTCAGTATTCATTCACTGCATAGTGTGTTTGCTGCATGAGCATCGTATTATTAGTAGTCATATCATTTCATTTATTCACTGTGTTCATTGTCTCTTGAGTTACTCTAACCCTAACCCTAACTGTGTTCTTTTTATCAGTCTGTGCTTTGTCATACGGTTTCTGTTTATGTTTTTGTGTTAGGGTATTTTTCTTTACACCAAAGACCCTGAGACTCAAGCACTTGTTGCATGAAATTCAACCTATTAAAACGAGTCTTATCCATGAAGGCATTCTTGGCCGTTGCAACAAAAGTGGTAGTGCTCAGAGATAGATAGTGTGAAAAAGTGTGATGAAGGTAAGATGGGAAAGTGGAGTGCACTTGGGAATGGACCCCAAAGTACCCACCAAGCATGCGAGTAGTGTGCAAGATGGATCCATAAGTAGAGATGGACTGACTATGCATGGGCATAGTAGCCATATGAGTAGCCCATGGTGGAGGTGGGATGGGAACACGTGGAGCAGAAGATGAAAATCCCTTCGTAGGTGTAACCCAAGGTAAGTGGGATGACGCATCATAAGCCAAAAATGGAATCCCCTGCGTATGAGTGGTCGTGTGAGAGGTAAATCTGAGGGTAGTAAGAGGAATGTCTATCATAGCCGTCCCAGATGCTATAGGTGTGCTCATTTGCGGAAAGGTGAGAGGCACTGTGTTAAAGGGTGGCATTTCCCCTAACGAAGCACCATGGTTCAAAGAGGTAGAGAATGGGATAGAGAAGAAGAAGGTGCTAGGAGCGAAGATGGAAGATCCAACCCCTAGTGTGTGTGAAGTAGATGTGAAGTGTAATCCGAGATTTTGAAAGGATGAAGAGAGATAATCAAGGATGGAGATAGAAGAGGGTGGGATAGAAGGGAAGTGAGAAGTGTGTGTTACATGCTCAAATGAAACACAAGTTGTAGATGTGCTTGAATTCCATCTGCTTCGTGAGCCCCCTCTATTTACGTTCACATACACAAAGCTATCCGGATCCTACACCTCAAAAGAAAAAATAGGCGAGGGTTTTGATTCATTCAACTCAAAAGGGTTGTACAAACCTGACACTGGACCTAGCTGAAATGATGAAGATGGATTGTGAAACGCTCTAAATGCCATATGTCCTGGAGAGGTGGCTAGCCTCACCAACCGGTCCGAATGTGGTAGCAAAGCTTGTAGGAGGGGTGTAAACATTACCGTACTTGTTGCGATAGTACTCCTCAAAGTCCTCTGTCATGTAAATGAAATCTGGAATAGTAGTGGAAAAAGAAGGTGAAGGTGAAAGTGGAGTGTCGTCCTCCTCGCCGAGTCCATAAAGTCATCTCAAGGCCTCCAATGATGGAGAAGCCTAATAGGACATCATAGGAACTAGAGAAGAAGGTGTTTGGGACATTGTGATTCAATTACGAGTCGTATTGTGTGCCTGCACAAAGACTAGCTCCCCATAATATCCGCAGGATACTCTTTACAAGAGCACCCGCTCTGATACCATGTGAAGAAAACTGCTAGAGTTTGCACTGAGGAAACACGATGTACGACCACGACAGAAACACAAAGAAACAAACACAGACACAGAAAGTAAAACTCAAACCCTAAATGCAAAACTCAAAACTCAAACACAAACAAAAGAAGGGAAAGAAGAACTCGACTCTGAAGTGAATGAATATTGCAAATGAATGTAAGAGTGTACAAATACTCAAGGGCAAATTAGTTTGTCAAAGAGTGACATCCACTGGAGATGAATCAAACTTGTTCTTTAAATAGAAATGCGTTCCTATTAAAGAACAAGTACATTTTGGGGCTGTTTAAGTAAAGCTAATGCATTTTTAGCTCAACGGTGAGCTCTTGTCAAAGTCTGACACAGACATAGGAGCTCTAGCAGTTTAGGTGCATTTTCTTTATTTGTTGGCGTCCTGTGTGCATTCCTACGCCAATTACTACTTTTCACAATACCTACACCTGCTAAACATTGTCATTGTCATTTGGAATTTTTTCAAAGTTACCCCTATTCTTTTGGAACTTTATTCTTCAATGACCAGCATTTATTGCTGGTTGGCCAGCATTTGTGCCCTCTCTTGGTGCAGGTTGGCCAAATTCGCGCATTTACGGCTACTTATAGCCATCCCCCCACCTGGCAGACACACATACTCTTCAGTCTTTAGTCTTCCCTTTGCAACTCTGACACTCCAACTCTCTGTGCTTGGTGTTACCATAGTCATCAGCCTAATCTGATGCCCTCTCTGACGCTTTGGGCTGTGTGCAGGGACTCACCAGTCCATCTTCATTGTATCAGCATTCTTAAGTCAGTGCAGCATTCTTCCTTCATCTTCTTCTTCCTCTCTTTCTCTCTCTCTGCTCTGGTTCTCTTTGTTCGTTTTTTTTTTTTCATTGCACACTCTCACAACCACAGCCCTTTGACAAGCAAGGCGACCACAACCCCTCGAGTGACAACACCACTGCCCTCTTCCCCACTAGATCTGAGCCATTATCATCTGCAGTAGGAGATACATACTGACACAATTCAGTCCCCCCCATATTAGAGTAAATGTTGCAACACCCTATGAGAGAGACATTGAGATGAGTAGACAGTTTATCAAGCATTTGCAAGATATACACTTCTATTGACATGACTACATCTCATTCTAGGACTTTTAGGATTCCTTTTGATTTTTCATCTTGCCTGTATGTCCATATGATTCTACAGTTTGATTTACCTTTTTTGATATTCCATTTGTACTTTATGATGAAGCATCACTGCAGCTGTACTATATGTGCATTCCAAGTCTTGCAAGCATTTATATGGGTATCTCTCTCTCTCTCTCTCTCTCTCTCTCTCTCTCTCTCTCTCTCTCTCTCTGTGCTGCATAGAACAGAAAAAGGGGAAAACAGGTTTTATATAATTTCCTTCCCTGCCCTCCACACTTTATCAATATGCAAGCAACCTCACCTTCTGATGTTTTTGGATTCAACTCAAGTAGGACTCCCTGATTTTCAACATGATCACTCTGCATCCTCAGATTAACTTCATTTGAAGAAGCATGAGAATGTGTAGAAGCCCCATGGAGACCAAGAAAGAGAAGTAAAGTCGGCTTGTACTTCAAGTAAGTAGCGATAGAGCAAATAGCCAGAAATTGTATTGGTGATGCCAACAGAAAGTTTGGCATTTGTTTTACTTGAAAATACCTCATAAACCCAACATTCCTGAAAAAGAAACCAGATAACAATGAAGCAATGATTTAAAACTGAGAGCCCATCAATAATCAGCAATGTTACAGTCAAATAATAAAACACAAAACACTGACCAGTAGTGGCTTTGGACAAAACCATACAGATAAGGAATCTTTGAATTACACCAAGGACGGCTGTTATCAATTCCTCTTCCCACTGATGCATAACAAAGTTTCAAAAACCCAAAACTTTGGAATAATACAAAGGGGCAGAATACAACTGCTGTTTGCAAAACCACGATCCCCACAATTCTTACTGCAGTCTTGGTCAATGGAACTATGTCAGGACATCTCTCTCTCTCTCTCTCTCTCTCTCTCTCTCTCTCTCTCTCTCTCAACTACCCACCCAACAAAATGCTTTTAAGCTCTTCAGTCTTCCATTTTTTCAGCTTTTTTTGAGTAGTTTGACAATCATAATCTATTGGTCTCAAAGACCTGCTGCCCTTGCAGACATAAAATAGAATATCTCTCTCCCAACATTCTTCTTCCCTTTCCCATGCACACATGAAAGCTCTTAAAAGAAATTCTCATGTAGCAGACCATAATTATGTGGGGTTCTGACCAAGCACATATTGCATAAATTTCAAAAACAAAACTCCTCCAATATTTGTATATAAGTTTTAACAAGTGTACACTTACCTTGAAATTGCGATAGAAAAATGCTTTATAAACATCTTGGATAGCTTGATAAAGCAGAAACCCTCCATGCAATATGCCATTTGATCTTAAACCACCACTGATGCCAAACAAAAATGCTGCTCTCCACTTTGAACCACTTAAAAACTCCCATAATCCAGTAAACGTAAACAGAGCAAACAAGCTCTCTGAGTATCTGTAGCAAAGCTATAGTTAGTCATCATCGATCATGACCACTCAAATACCAGAATTACATTGGGGGGCTTTGACTCACATGGATGTATAAAAAATTGAAGCAGGATTAACACAAAAAAGAGCAGTTGCTTGAAATGCCAACTTCTGATCTTCCAAAATAGCCATTGAGACCCTAAATTTTTTTCACCACCACCAAAAGTTACAAGTCTGCATAGAAAGCTACTGAAATACAGGGATATATGGATTATATTTCTGGTAACCATGATCAAACTTATTTGTGTAAGGATAATAAAAGGAGAAAAGGCGAAGAAAGTTGGCATACTTAAAAAAGAAGACCGCAGCAAGTACAAAGGCAACACTGTTGAGTATATATCCAGACAAAGCAAGAGTAGCTCTATATCCCACCAACGGTACCAATTGGAAAAGAACTGTTGCAAGCATTACCAAAATCAGAATCTGGTCATCCAGTTAACCTGTCAACAACAACTCTATGGTGTGTACACCAAAAGTTGCATGCAGAAACCATGTTTCATCTCAGCTACAATTTCGTATGCAGATGTTTGCCACTATCTTGTGGTCTGTGCACCACCAAAAACTTTTATATCTACACTTCAAAATATAAAAAGCCAAAGTGGACCCAACAGAAAACACCTCATCAGGTAAGAAAACTGAAACAAATGAGGAATATGTTAAAAGGCAGTGACTCAATCACAATCAGGGCAATACATCTAGGGATCAGACAAAGACAGAAGTCTAATAGGAAGGTAGATATAAACTAAAGCATTAGAGACGCATATCATTTCTTTACATGCTCAACATAGCCATCCTGGTCTGGTCTGACCTTGTCCACCCCTGGCTGCCAGGCAACCATCTGTTGCATTACCTGCTTCTAGTGCTGTCACCCCTAGTTGTTGATATCACATCAGTTCATGCCCTAACCAACTATTGCACTCTCTCCAACTGTTGCCATCAGTTGCACAGCCTCCTAGGTTACAAAGAGCAGATTGGAATAATCCTGTGGCATTTTGCCTCATGAAGCCACAAAGCCTCACTGAGCTGACAGCCAAAAAACTTCCATACAGCCTAAAATCTTCTTCCGGAACCCTAGCTTATGCAAAAGTAAGTATTTTGGCTTTGATTTATATACCAACCAACTCTAGCTCCAGAGCTTTTGAAGAAATGACAACATCGAACTCCTTTCTAGTTGAACCACCAAAGAGTAATGGTTGTGCCTCTACTTGATGCCACAAGGTCTTCTCCACCAACTCTATATCCAAAGAATCGTGAATGATATTTCACCATGACGGATGAGAATATGATCAATATGCTTCTTCTTTTTACATGCACTGACAGAATCACTAGGACAACGCACTTCTAGCCTTGGCTTCACATAAGTATCCAAGATATTATGGAAAAAGGCACAAATTTCTGTTTTCACAACTCAACAAAAGATGACAGAATCCAAAGAGACAAAAGAGATCCTCAAATCTTTGTTACAACAGTTAATGGAGATTTGTACAAGTATCAGCTCTAAGAATCCAAACATGAACCAATACTCTTCACTTCAATTCCTTGAAGCCGCCATCTCACTTTCCCATTTGGGACAGGTTTTCAACGTTGCATGCTCACCTTGATCTGTCTTCAGCTGCAATCTGCAGATCATCAATCTCTCAAACACTCAAAATCACCAACTGGACTTCTGTTGCTACTCCTTGCAATAGGCATGAACAACTGGGCAGAGGAAGATGCGATTGTTGATCGTGATGATCTGCACCATGATTATGATCCTTTCAGCTGCCAACAGTCCTTTTTTTCCAGATTCGATAAACATGCAGCCACTGGGTTATTTGGTCACAATCAGGCCCAATGCTTGTCAAAAAATGACTAAGAGACCAAAGCATAGTTGAGGGAAACGTCGCAACGGGAAGGGGATCGTCAATTTTCAAACAGGGCGAAATGGGAACAAGAATGCCACATCATCAAGGGGATACAAGGGTGCATGTTGTATAATATTCTTCTTAAGAATATTTTAAGATGTGTATACTAGAAAGCTTTATTTATCGATATTTTACGTTGAAGCTTGTGTAACGTGCCCACCTATCAGCTATCCAGGCACGTTTTTAGCGGTCCATTGAGAGACGAGTCTAAGTGATGCCGCCCGGCACTCCCATGGAATTTCATGGGGTTTGTCGCCTAGGGTTTCTCAAGTCCACCTTGCAACAGAACGTTTGCGACCGAACCCACTGGGATCGACATGAAATCTGGGTTCCTACTGGTCAAGGTCTCCTAACAACATTCTAGCATCGGGTCTTGGACATCCTACTTTACGTAGAGATGCCCGAGCCGAGTCACGGGGTTTGTCACCTAGGGTTTCTCGAGTCCACTCCCATGGAATGTCACAGGGTTTATCGCCTAGGGTTTCTCGAGTCCACCTCGCAACGGAACGTTCACAGCCGAACCCACTAGGATCTACCTAAAATCTGGGTTCCTAATGGTCAAGGTCTCCTGACAACATTCTAGCTGTTAGATTTGGAGGGGCACATCTGAGAGAGATGGAGATCGAGCAGAAGTAAGCGTATGAGTGTGACGATTGAAAAGAGTAAGAACAGAGTGAAAAGTACATGACAATTAGAGTGTACCAACAATTGTGTTGGTACACAGAATAAAATGTATTTATACTTCGGGCACGTAAAGGGTGCATTCAAATGTACAATGTGCATGTACTATATACGGAGTACTATACACGGAGGTTTCCGGACCTTTACATCCCAACAACCTCCCACTTAACGGTCCGATGTGAACCTCTAGCTAACCAACTCCCACTAGTCGAATGCAATCTCGTGCTGAGCTTTGCTTAGATTTTTAGTGAGAACATCTGCAGGGTTATCTTGTGTTTTAATCTTGGTCAATGTGATTTGACCATCTTCCAGAATTTGTATGATGAGGTAATATCGCACATCTATATGCTTTGTGCGTGAATGATACATGGCATTCTTAGCCAGATATATAGCACTCTAGCTATCACATCCCAAAACTGCAGTACCTATAGACATGCCAAGATCATCTGCAAGTTCTGCTCAACCATATAGCTTCCTTAGAAGCCTTGATAGCTGATATGTATTCAACTTCAGTGGTACTCAATGCAACAATATTCTGCAACCTGAAACACCAAGAAACAGCCCCACCAGCAACTGTAAAGACATACCCGTTGGTGAACCTACAAGTGTCCAAGTCACCTACCATGTCTGCATCACAAAACCCTACAAACTAAGTGTACCCTGCCCATAGCAAATACTTTTTCTTTGTGTACCCTTAAGATATTGAAGAATACACTTGACAGCTTCCCAATGTGCTTTGCCAAGATTTGACATAAACCTGCTAACAACTCCCACTGCATGAGCAATGTCTAGACAAGTAGCAACCATAGCATACATAAGAGAGCCACATGCTGATGCATAAGAAACTCCCTTCATAGCATTTGCTTCTACGTCATCTTTCGGGCTGTTGGTTTTGCTAAGCTTGAGATAAGGAGGTAAGGGTATTCCAAAAGGCTTATCTTCAGCCATATTAAATCTGTCCAGTATCTTTCCAATGTACTTTTCTTGAGATAAAAACAGCAATTTCTGCATTCTATCTCTACGAATCCTCATGCCCAAAATATGCTCTGCATTCCCCAAATCTTTCATGGAGAAAGCTAATTTCAGCCGAGTTTTTGAGAGCATCCAAGCTAGTCTTTCTTTTCCCAGCTAACAATATATCATTCACATACAAAACAAATATGATGGGACTGCCATCTCTATCCTTTTTCATGTACAAGCAATGATCTGCATGGCTGCGTGTAAACTCATGAGATATAAAAGTGTCAAACTTTTTGTACCACTGCCATGGTGCTTGTTTCAACTCATACAAGCTGCGTTTTAGCTTACACACCATTTGCTCTTTTCCAGAAACTACAAAGCCCTCGGGCTGTTTCATGTAGATTTCCTCATTAATGTCACTATGCAAGAAAGTTGTTTTTACATCCATTTGATACAACTCTAAATCCAAAACAGTAGTAAGAGCAAAAAGCACACGTAAAGTGGTCATCTTCACAACAGGTGAGGACTTCTTGGAAGTCAATCCCTTCATTTTGTGCATACCCTTTGGCAACTAGCATTGCCTTGTACTTGGGTTTCCCATCAACTGTCTTGGCTTTGTACACCCATTTGTTTGGAAGTGGCTTCCTTCCCTTGGGCAGTGACACAAGATCCCAAGTATCATTTGCATATAGAAATTTAATCTCTTCCTGCATAGCTAGCTCCCACTTACTGCTGAACTCACATGACTTGGCCTCTTTGCATGTAAGAGGCTCACCCTCATCTATAAGCATCACATAATGCAAGGAGGGGTCAAGCCTATGTGGTTGCCTTCTTACGTGTGTAGACCTGCGTACCCAATGATCAACATTTTCAGGAATTGGGTCTACATCTGGAGGTATATTATTTTCAACATTCATTGGCTGTTGTAAACTATTATCAGCATGCTATTCATGCTGTACAACACCTTCATTTTCATTTTCAGCACCTGCATTTTCATAATCAACAAGCCTATCTTGCTGTCCATGACCTCCTTGTGCTTCTATTTGCTGTCCATCATCATCTGGCTCAAAAATAACCGGCTGGTCATCAATTTCATCCTATGGTACAGCACCATGAGGTTCATTTTCTGCAATAATAGGTGACTGCAAACTCTGAACCTTCACCTTTTTCAAATCTTCATTAGAGGCTAGAGTGCCTTTCAGCAATTTTGCCTCATTAAATACAACATTACGGTTGCGAATACTTTTCTTGGACTGAGGTAACCACACTCTATAGCCAAATTCACCCTCATCACCATCGCCCATGAAGATGCCTTTAGTAGATTTTGGGTCAAGTTTATTCCTCAGCTCATCCCTAACATGCACAAAAGCATCACAACCAAATATGCGTAAATGGTCATATGAGGCCAATTTGTCAGACCAAACCTCCTCAAGGATGCCATTATTTAAGGACCTATTTGGAGAGCAGTTGCAAATGTGAACCGCGGTTTTGAGTGCCTCTCCCCAAAATGCATGAGGGAGATTAGCAGTGGACAACATGCACCACACCTTTTCACATAAAGTCATGTTATATCTTTCAGCCACCCCCTTTGAAGAAGGGTTGTAAGCTCTCTCTTAATACCATGCAAGTCACAAAAGGACTTGAATTCAATCGATGTAAACTCACCCCCATTATCAGTTCTCAAGCATTTCAACTTTCTACCTATCTGAGCGATCACAAATACATGAAAAGTTTTAAAAACAACAAACACTTCACTTTTCTTTTTCAACGAGTACACCCAAATCTTCTTGGAACAGTCATCAATAAAGGAGACAAAATATGCAGCACCACCCAACGGTTTCACGGGCATACTACATACATCAGAATGCACTAAGTCCAAGACATTGGACTTACGTGAGGCACCAAAGTAAAAGGAATTTTTTATTTGCTTTCCAAACTGACACTCATTACAAAAATCAAGTTTAGAGCCTTTTCCATCAACCCTCTTTAGAGAGGTAAGGACATCAAGTCCTTTTTTGGCTCATATGGCCTAATCTTTTATGCCATAACTCCAAGTGGCTGCAAATTTCAGCAACTGCAAGAAACTTGCCATTCAAGGCTTTACAGTGTAAACAATACAAAGTGCCTTCTTGGTTCCTTTTACAATCAGCATGGAACCCTTTTTCACTTTCCACAAACCACCACCAAACAGTGTGGTGTGGCCATGTAAGTCAAGCTAACCAACAGATAGTAAACTCTTTTTAATGCCAGGCACATATCTGACATCTTTCAACACAAGCTCTTGACCATTGTCTAAAGACAAGTGTATTGTGCCAATCCCATCAATGCTACAAGCATGGTTCTTTCCAAGATATACATTTCCATCAAGGTTGATGTGTACGTATTGTACGTAATGTAAAATACGTATTTGTATGTTGTTCCATACAGATAAAGTTTTTGTGTACGTAAAAATACGTACCATTGTAAAAAATATCAATCTATATGGCATTTCATATCAAAATAAACATAAAAAGATCCAAATACATTTTAAATTGTGAGAGAGACCTACAAGACAATCTAATAAGGTCTTTGCTATACGCATTCAATTAGTACAAAACCCTTGCCACACATTGTAAAACTTGTTACTTCAGAAATCAAACATCAGATACCAAAACCACTTTTCAATCAAAGATCAATCTTCAATCACCAATCACCACTCTTAGCTCTATATAAACTAATGAATCAGTGTTTACACAACAAAAGTCTCAACTCTCATCCATATTAAAAGGCTGCAAATGCATCAAAACAACTGAATACAATGCACATACTACATAGCAAGCTGCAACACTACATCATAGAAATGTCCTCAAAAGGCCCATAAGGACTAGTCCAGAGTCTAGACTCCACAATGAAACGTGATCTTAGAGGCAAAACTCCTCATCAGATAATGATGATGACGATGCACCAAAAGAGAGCATGTCCCCATCTATCAGGACATTGCCCTCATCGTCATACTCAGGCTTTGCCATCACGGGCACATGTGATGATGTGAAAGATGTATCATGAGATCCATGTGCTACATCATCGTCTCCTAGCTCTCTCTGAGTATGAATGAGAGTGACAGCCTCATTTGCCCAAGTCCGCTGCGTATGAATAGGCAACTTCCCCCGACGAATGCTCCTTCGTCTAGCACTCTCTGAATCTGCAGCCTCCTCACGTAAAGGTATCGCCAAAGCCCGTGCGCGTGACCTCGTGACACGGCGATCGATGCTCTCCAACTCTCTATGAAGGAGTCGTATAATATCTGCCTACTCGTCTCTAACACGTTGCTCAACATTGTTCTCAGTAGAGGCTGGCACCATCTTCACACGAGTTGGATCTAATCCGACAAGTCAAAATCACAAGAAATGACTTAATTATAATGAAATGTGTCAAAAGACATACGACATCGGATAGTTAAATATACCTGCTTGGGTGTCCCCAAAGCATGATAATCTCGCACGAGCTTCATGTTAGCTCGGCAAAACACTAATCGCTTCAACTGAGCGGTACTAAGTCGATTGCGGATCTTCGTGTGAACCAAGGAGTAGGCGCTCCAATTGCGTTCACAAGCACCAACAAAACAATCCTACGATCACGAATCACGATACGATTTTGGAGTCAAAACCCTTAATGAATTAAACTTTTAACTTTAAAAATGGATGCAATTGTGAAAGAGTCAAGAGTACCTCCGAAAGGATTCGGAAAGCAAGATGAGTCAGCTTTGGAAGACCTTGTCTTCCATAGCTCCACCACGTGAGAGGAAATTTCGTCGCCTTCTCTCTCAAAACCACCGCTCTAGCAAAGGATGGTCCTAGATTGTTCATAAAACTCACCATCTCTACATCAACCTCAAGTTGCTCATCCTTGTCGTACATTATGTTGATGTATTGGTCTTTCTGCGTGAGCAGAATGCTCTCACTAAACAGCTCTGGCTTCTTGTAAAAGGGATGAAGCAATGCAACAATCCCATGAATGGGACGGCTCATAAACGTCCATCGCCGCTCTACAATAGCCAGGATGTCACCCCGACTACAAATTGACAAGCCAACATTCCAACAGTCATTATATAATATAACTTTAAACATATTGTTGCAATGTGCATATTATTTAATATTATTATTATCAGCCAAGAACAGTCCAAGTGTACACTCACCGAGACTCCGTCAATGTCGTACAGGCAGCAATATGGCACTTCATCTCCATGAAGAGATGATAGACCAGTCCAAGAGTAGAGCCCTCCATATCTGTGACTCGAAGGAGGACATGGATAGGCTGCAATGCCACTGTTAAGCCCTGTACCTTTGTCCAAAAGGCCTCATCAAGCACTTTCCGCTGAATGTATCTAGTGGCCTCTGTCTGTGCATGGTGCATAAACCTCCATTTTGGGTCCACCACAGTTTGTAGTATTGGGTCCCGCAATCTAAAAAGCCTCTACAAGACCAGGAACATATAAGAAAACCTGGTCTTTGAGGGTCGCACCATATCAAGTGCACTATGGCTCCTAAAGATGGCCAAAGCCTAATGTTTTTTTCAAAAAAATGTAGTAATCTTCGTGGCATCTGCAACATGAGGGTGCACCCATGGCAACTTTCCAATATCCTCCATCAGCAGGTCCAAGCAATGTGCAGCACAAGGAGTTCAAGCAATGCGAGGAAACTCTGCCTCGACCAATTCACCCATACGCTTGCAATTTGAAGCATTGTCTGTCACCACTTGGACCACATTCTCTGGCCCAACATCCAAAATTGCTTGTCTGATGTGGTGATAAATAAACTCAGCACTGATGGATTTTCTTGCCTTTCCTGCATCCACGGCCGGCAAGAAGTATGTGCCAAGACATGAGGACACCAAAATATTGATAATGTGTCGTCTACGCATATCACTCCAACCATAAGATATGATGGTGCACCCAAAAGACTACCATCCTACCTTGACAGGTACCGATGCCTTGTCTATCAAGGCTTTCTACTCTTCAAGCATCACGGTACGCATTTTGTTATACTCCACCCCAGACCACGAGTCTGTGTAGCCAACCTCTGCTATGGCCCTCACCATTCTCTTCCATTGATCAGTCCTCAGTACATTGAAGGAGATGTTGCACTCCACAAGAGTGCGAGCAATCTCCATCTCAACCACTTTTTGTCTCTCTTTCACCCACAAAAGAGATGACACATGTGAAGGCAAAGTACTCTGTCTCAGCACATGTGCATCATCATCCTCATCAACCTACTGCATGACACGGGCCCTCTTTCTACCCCCTGTAGGCTGGCTATCTTGTGTGGAAGAATCAACCATCTCCCCCACAAGCGCATCATGAAGTGCATCTTAAGTGTGCTGGCTGCCCCTTACCTTCTTTGAACCCTTTGCTATTGATGAATTCTCAGCAATGAGCTTGTCTCTTATATCCTACGGCACCTGCTTGCACCTAGCACAATTGCCGGTGGTTCCAATACCTGTCAAGTGTATCACAACACGAGAAATTGTGCTCGTGAGCTCGAAGTTGCAATACTTGCACTGCCATCTATGCGTGCCAGAACCAGTTTGGGTCAGTGTATTAATAACACAGATGACATTGGTGTGCTCCTACCAGTAGGGGTTGCATGGCTTCGGCATATTGGATCTTGAAAGCTGTGTGACACAAAGAAAGAAAGAGACAGAGCTTAAAGCATACTCCAAAGGGAGAGAGAGAGAGAGAGAGAGAGAGAGAGAGAGAGAGGGAGAGGGACTCGAGAGGGAGCGAGAGAGAGACGAGATTAATCACGTAGTACATTGGCTGTTCGCGGTTGAGAGAGAGAGAGAGAGAGTACATTACGAGACAGAGATACATCATGAGGGACCAAGGCCATGAGCGAGAGAGAGCGTGAGAATTACATGGTTGCAATGTGTACAGTGTGCAGAGACAAAGCGAAACAGAGCGTTGCAAGTGAAATTCCAAAATAAGCCCAAATTTGTACGTTGAAGGTCAAAAAGGGGTTTTCAAAACAAAATAAACGTACGGATCAATCCATACACGTACAGATCCGTACAGTACGAAACAATGCGTACGTACGTACGGCTACAACCTTGTTGCCTTCTCTAATGTAGAGGATCTTCATGGCCCACTGAGTTCCTCTGGCTCTAGTACCATGTCAAAAAATGACAAAGACTAGAGAGAGTAGGGTTTGCAAGGAGAAACACAAAGTGTGTACGGCAAACACTAAGAGAGAAGAGAAAGAAACACAAGAACATGATGATGATGCACTAAATCATGCTATGAGAAGAAAAGTTGATATAGAGGAGCCAAAGCTTAGAGATAATTGCATTGTCTTGTCTAAATCATACGGCAACGCCTATGGGGAATCTACCCAATGAAGGGGGAGAAACAAATGCCTCTGGGCAGTGGGCTATCGAAGTAATCACTGAAAGGTGAAGGACAACTGTCAAGGGAGCGAACCACAATCCTTTGATGCCATCAGAGATAAGGAATATTATCATCAGCTATCAATGGAGCAAACTGCAATTCTAAGATGCCAAGGAGATAGCTTGGGCAGCAAACGGAAATACTATGGCTTGAATGCTGAAAACGCAAATGTCTGATGGTGGTCGCTGGGAGAAGAAGGTAGCCAGTGTGCAAAAGGCAGCCACTGGCTCACTCTAATATTTGAGGATGCTAACACTAGGAAGAAGGGAGGCCACCAGCTATAGGAAAACTCCACCAAGCCGCCAAATGCAGGGTATAGGCTGCTGCGTAATAGATAAAAGAGATCACTAGCACAATAGGAATGATGCCAAGATAAGGGGATTCCTCCAAGTAACCAAACGCAGAGTGTAGGCTGGCCTAGGATGACACCCACATGAGAGAAAAGGTCGCTATACTGGAGGAGAGAGATAGATGCCCACCACAAACCACAATATCCGCCGTAAGGATGTGAGGGCAATGGAAAGGTAAGAGGGAGAAAGGAAAAGTGTTAGAATGACGAAGGAAGAGGGGTGAAGAATGACTAGAAGTGGATGAAGAATGAATAAAGTATTGGCCTATTTATAGGCATAAGTTGTTTAGGGAGGCACACCATTGAGTGGGCGCCCACTGACGAAATGACCAAAATGCACACACCAGCCCTTTTCAGGGCTGTCAGTGCAAAAACCTAAATGAAGTGTGTAAACTGAAGATGTGGTTTTTCAACAGTGCTTTTTGTCCATCACTTCATTGATTAAAGGAAGTCCCAACTTTAATAATTGACATGTCAAGCTTCGGCAATATTTAGTTAAACCTGTTGTCCCAACAGCCAACTGAAAATTGTGACAACCTGCTGCTCACAACTCTGCACGAATCTGCTGCTCGTGATCAGCCTGCACACAACCTGCCTCTCTCACACTCGAAATTGTCCTCCATGAAGCTCTCTTGCCAAATTCTCCACCCCCCCCATCCCATCACCTGCATGGCATATATGTCAAGTGCAGCATTACGGAAATGGATGCACGGAGAACCGAATGTAGAAAGAAGATAGAGAGAAAGAGACGAAGAGTACACTGAAAGAATGAATTCTAAGAACTGAATAGATCAGTGCAGAAATTTACAACAGGCTGTATGTGTACACAGTCAGCCGAAAAGACATTGCACTATCCATGCAAACAACATGATCAGACCACAAAAAGGGCAGAAGCCTATATAGGTAAAAGGTGTAGCAGAAACCTGCAGGTCAGCTCAACAAATAGGGCAACTAGGGCAGGTCAGCTTGGGCTCCCATGTGGCAGTCTCAACTACCTGACCGACTATCCCAGGCCTGCACACCTGCCCGCATTCCTGGGCCTTGTGCACCTGCCCACATGTGCATGTGCTGCCCATGCTGCCCAGATCTACCTGTACCTCCTTGCCTTGGCTGCCTGACTGCTCAAACTTCCTGCTGCCTACCTACTTGCGCACCCATCCAAGAGGTGGCTGCTAACAACCCCTCTCAGATCTTGGACACAGCATCTTCTTGTCACTTTGACCCTTCTTTCTCCTACATTACATTCAGTCTCCTTCTCTATTTGCTCCATGTTTGCTTTCCTATCCGCTATCTGCTACATACTATCACATTGTATCATTCACCTTGGTGGGAGTCAAAGACGACCAAAAGGAGCTGTTTCCACTGTTGAGCAAGGGTCTCATGAATCAACTATTAGATAACACGTCAACAAAGCAGAGCACATTAGCATTGGCAAACTCATTGCTCGTAAGATTAGGAGTTACTTAGGGCTCCAAGAGCTTGATTTGGGGGATTTCCCGAATGAAATCCAAGAAAGTATGACTTGCAAACCCAGATGGACCACCATGGTCAGCCATTTGAGGATATCTTAGCAGACCTCGAAGAGGAGAGGGAACTAGCACAGAAAGCTTTGCAAGGCATGGTGGCATACAATCCAGAACAACAAGCTAGAAGCTTGTGACAGAATGTAGAAATGCGGGAGATCTAGCAAGTTTTAGCCTTAGCAAATAGAAATCAAACAGGACTTGACACACAGAGAGAGAGAGAGTGCTAGAAGGAGACCTTATATCCACATTTGAACTAGATGGGCAACATCCATACCAGGTTTCATCTGCTAACCTTGTTGCGCTAAAAATGCATTAGCTTTACTTAAACAGCCCCAAAACTTGCTTAATTAAAGAAGAAACCTAGTTTATTTAAAAGAAACGCGATCCTAGAGAATTTCTGTGTCCCATTAGCACAAACCCACTTGGGAGGGCCCAAACTTTTTATAAATACATATGCTGCCCTCCATTCAGTCCACAATCTCATTTTTGCAGATTTCAGGTGTTTCGGCTTGCTGCCCACACCCCGTTCGCGGAGGACATCTCAGCCGAAGCTGTCCATTGCTGTCTACATCAGTTGGTGCCTGATTTCCAGCCCTCTTCATGTAGTTTGGAGCTGATCCCACAACCGGGCAACTGCTGTTCCTGCACAGACCTGCTGCCATACTGCCTACTGCCACGTCATCTGCAGCCTGCGTTTGGCAGTTTTCTCTCTCCTCCAGCTATCGCCAACTCCTACAAGCTGTCGCCAGGCTGTTTTGCCTGCGTTTGGCAGTTTTCTCTCTCTTGCAGGCTGTCCTGCCTGCGTTTTCAATCTCTCTCTCCTCATTGCCGTTTGCATCAGATCTAGCTTCTCACTGTTGGGTTTGCTGGTGTTCGACATCCGGAGGCTGCCTTGCTGCGATTCGCTCATTACCCCTACTCTGATCCTTGAGATACAAGAGTTCGAGGTTCAGTATTCATTCACTGCATAGTGTGTTTGCTGCATGAGCATTGTATATTCAGCAATTATGTCACTTCAGTTATTTTCAGTGTTCATTGTCTCTGAGTTACCCTAACCCTAATTGTGTTCTTTTATCAGTCTATGCTTTGTCGTACGATTGTTACTTGTGTTTCAGTGTTAGAGTATTTCTTTACATGGTATCAAAGCCTGGTATTCTTTGAGAAACCTAGGCCTTTGATCTGAAAGCTCTCCACAAGAAGTAAGAACAACAGTAGGTTTAAATGACTTCGAACACATCAACACCAATTCAAACTCCATAACAACCTATGTCAAGAACCGAGCGAGAGTGGGCAGAACAACTTGCTCCACAAAGTTCCGACATGGTGGAAGACACTTCTGACGACACGAAAGAAAGGCTATACAAGCTTTCCACTGAAGAATATCATGTGATCATGGCCTTTAGACAAAAGAAGAATTAGGAGCTCGGCAATCGAAGGATTGCCCCTTCGATTGCCCTTCAAGAGAAGCTACTCAATGAAGGTATACATGAAATTCTCTCTTTAGATGTTGCGCATAAATCCAATGATATTACAGGGCCGTTGAGACCTCCCTCAGGAATGGGCCCCCTTGTTGGAGAAAGAGATCCAAAGTATGTTCCATTCTTTCATTCTCTTCCGTCCACTCCGGTGCAAGGTACTTTAGATTCGTCTTTTGTTCCTTCGTCTTTTACCTCTTCTGCTTTGCAATATACTGGTAGAAATCATGAGGAAGATAGAGTACAATCTGTTGACTTCGGAAAAGGTCCTCTTGAGGACCAATTCTTGTATGTTAACACACGTATGGGGATTATAAAAAAAAGCCAGGTACCTCTTCTTCTACCCTTCTTTTCAGTTTACTTCTCAAAATCAGAATGAATTTGGTGTTCCTATTTCTACATTGCAAGGTGTATCATCATCATCCTCATTTCATTTTCAATTATTAAATGGTAAAAATGAACAAAATGCATCTGCACCTTTCACACCACGGTCCATAAATTCAAAACCCACCTATCCCATCACATTCTTCCGCTGCTTCTCCACTTCATTTTACACCATTTATTTTCCCCTATCAAACACCTCATGTTGCACATCACACTGTACGGGGGGTTCATGGAAACATAGGCACCACCTTTAGGATCTCATCCTTTCCTCCATCAGGTGGTGTTTCATCTACTTCTTACACACTTTAGGGATCATTGCAGCTTAAGTATCCCCCCCATCTCTCCCGAGTGTGGATCAATTGGTACCACAGCTTGCCTCTACAACATTACCTAGTGGACCTCCTGGTCATTCTGTTGTGACCCAGCCAAGCTTTGGACAGGGCTTCCGTGTCCCAGTGTCTCCACCTCCATCGGCACCTTATGGAAACATTCATGTCCCTCAGCTTGGGGTGAACTTGTTATCTATTTAGTAGCTTTGTCAGTTGGGGCGAGCAGTTTTCTTTACAACAACCATAGTAGAGATCCTTGACTCTCAGACAGGTTTGGTTATTGCCCGAGATGAGGCATAGCCTAATGGCCTTTACCATATGACACTTTCTGACCAAGCCGACAACCGAGGGCTCCGTGTTCCATAGCTTCCAGGCATTAGCCACATCTCGGGAGCCTACAAACAATGAGCATCTTTGGAGCTTTCGCTTAGGGCATATTGGTTATGACTCTCTTCATGAGTTATCCCGCCATCAATTGGTTGAGGGCCTTCCCTGCTTAAAACTAGCTCGCGATGTCTGTAAAGCTTTTCAGCTTGAAAAGCAGCACCGTACCCCATTCCCTCAACAATCTACACATCGTGCTGAGGAGCCTCTTCGATTGAGTCATGTTGATCTTTGTGGGCCAACATCCACTGCCGCCTTGAATGGCGCGTTGTACTTCTTTTTTATAGTGGATGATCATTCTAGATACATGTGGATATACTTCCTCAAGCATAAGTCCAATGCTTTTATACCTATTTTTTAGCTTGGATGCTACTAGTTCATAACCAGACTGGTCATGTTGGTTGTATGAGGAGTGATAGCAGTGATGAGTTTATCTCCCACAAGTTTTCCGAGTCTCTACTAAAGCATGGCATCTCTCGCCAGCTCACCTCTACTAACTCCCCCTCTCAAAATGAAGTTGTAGAGCGTAGGAACAAGAGTCATGGAAATGGCACGCTCTATATTGTTTGCAGCAAAGCTTCCTAAGCGCCTTTGAGTTGAGGCTGTTAACACTTCGGTGTACATCCTTAACCAATGCCTGACTGTAGCTCTTACTCAGAAGACCCCGTATGAGGCATTTTTTGACTCTCGGCCTGTCATTTTCCACTTTAGAGTCTTCAAGTATCGGGCTACACACACACGTCTGATGATAAGATAGGAAAGCTCACTCCTCCAGCTGATCTCCTTATTTTCGTCGGATATTCCTCTGAAGCAAAAGCTTATCGTTTGATCGAAACAAGGTGATCGTTAGGAGGGACGTCATTTTTTACGAGAGGGATATCGTGCAATCCTCTGTAGCACAGGATTCCGATCCTATTCCTCCTTTCACATCATCGGAGATCGTACCTACTAAGCCTGGTTTACTTCCTACTCCTAACATTCCTACAGATTCTTCATCTCTCGAGCCCCCTCCACGAGACCCGTTACCTTACTGGCATCAGTAGACCATGCGGGATTCAAGGATCCTACCACCAGATTCTCCTCCAAAGGAACCTAGAATATCTGCCCGGTTTGCTCCTCAAGCTTCATTTGCACCGCTGTCTACAACCGATTACATAGCGTATTCTGAGCCGGATACATGGCAGGAGTTCTTCAGCACCCTCAATGGCGAGAGGCCATGGAGAAGGAGCTAGAGAGTATTGACCGAAATAAGACTTGGACATTGGTGTATCGTCCAAGCCCAAGAAAGTCATCAGGACAAATTGGATTTTCAAGACCAAGCTAAAAGTTAATGGAACTTTAGATAAGTACAAGGCTTGCCTTGTTGTGCAAGGGTTTCAACAGAAGCATGGCATTGATTATGAAGAGACCTTTGCTCCTACTGCACGGTTGACATCTTTCAGGTTGCTTCTCGCGCTAGCCGCTCACCACGGTTGGTCGATATATCAGATGGATATCAAGAGTGCCTTCCTGAATGGTTATTTGGAGGAGGAAGTCTATGTGGAGCAGCCATCGGGCTTTCCTTCAAGAAACCCGAGGGATAAGGTAATCCACTTGCAAAAAGCTCTTTATGGGTTGAAGCAAGCACCACGATCTTGGTTCCATAGGATGGATGAGTTCTTACGGACTCATGGATACCATTCTACCCCTTATTGTTAACACCAACACGAAGAAAGCAAAAGGAAATAAAAAATACGCAGGGCAAAGGCGGAAAAAAGGTAGCTCGACTGAAGGAAGAAGAGGAGAAAAGGCCAAAAGCGCAAGGGCAACCTTAAAAAGCCTAAGGCAAATGAAAAAGGGAAAAGGTGCGTTTTAAAATACAAAGGCGCATCCTAAAATCTTGTAAAAGAGTACCAGGCCGTGGAAGATCCGAAAAGCTAAAATAAAAGACAAAGACAAAGGCCAAGGCAAGAGAAATGGAAGACAGAGGCGCACAAGGAAAAGCGCAAGACAACTTTTGTAAAAGAGCGCAAGCGCATCACGGTTTAATTCAAGAAGCGCCGGGCTCTCACCTGTGCAACTTGTAAATGTAGACGGGAGGTGAAAAGGAAGCTAGGAAGAAAGAAAAACAATGGAAAAATGACCTAGGCTCGGCCGGCCATGTAAAAAAGGGGACAAGGGGATGACCGCCCAAAAGGGAATTAGGGTTTTGTATCTAAAGTTGAAAAGTGAATGAGAAGCTCATTCTTGTGTGTGGCAAAAAGTGGCTCTCCTCTTCTTCTTCTTCTTCTTCTTGCTTGCTTGAGCTTGTGCTTGAGAGAGAGAGTGTGAGAGTGTGAGGGAGTGAGTGTGTGAGGGTGAGGGACCGGGGGATAGAGAAGCTCTCCATCTTCTCCTCTCTTCTTCTCTTCTTTTCTCTTCTCTTCCCTTGCTCGCGATGATGGAGCTTGAAACATGGAGCTTGAGGATGGAGCTTGCTTGAAACTTGCACTTGGATTGTGGAGCTACCGGAGTGCGCGGGAGAGGAGGTAACTCGAACGGCATGGAGGTAAGCTCACTACACCCGTAGATATGGATGGTGCGTCGGCTATATGAGAGAGAGCCATTAGCACTTGGCTTGAAACACTTGAAACAATAAGCGGTCCGTGGGTCTTAGCGGTTAAGCAAAGGCTCCCACATTTTGGTTCCGTTGTCGGCACCAACGGATTCAAGCCTTGAGCGCTTGCGCGCTTCGAATCGAGCATCAAAGTAAGGGTTTTTCCCGAACCGGTGCTTGAGATAGGTAGGAAGGGAGGGGGTTGAAGATGATATTCAACCTCCTTGGCAAGTAGGTTTTTGCTTTTTTGAGATTTAGGTTGTGAGATGGAGTAGTGTAGGTATTTACTTTGTGATTTGAATGCATTAGAGTAGGAGAAAACAAAGAAAAACAAAGAAAATAAGCATTATGGTTTACTGTTGTAAAACAGGGCAAAAAATGGTAAAAAGCTTGCTTGTGATGCCTAAGGTCGCCAAGTGAGTGATAGGGGGCATCAATACCATACTCGGGAAGGGGTATAAGGGCCAAAAGTGGCAAGAAAGGCCACATTGTCCACTACAAGGTTTTAGGAGAGCAGGAGAGAAGAGGAAAGCTTCGTGAGTGGATCTACTTCGATCTTATCATCCGGGAGATATTTACCCAACCCAGGTAATTCTACACCTTCCCCTACATGAGTAGAATGAATCTGGAGCTGCTTGACTAGGGGAAAGGCCTCTAACACTCGGCACGACGAATTTCGTGAAGCCCGGCGAAAAAACGCGCCCCGCTCGGCATGCTCGAGTGACGGCGATTCTGGGCCGAGTCCCAGAATTGGCCCTCGGCCCACTACACTCGGACCACTCGACTCGACCCTCCTGACCACTTGACTCGGCCCTCGGCCAGTTGGTCCTCAAACCATTCGGCCACTACCACTCGAATGCCCATGCTCAGCGTCCGAATCGAGCACTCGGACTAACTTGGAACTCGGCCCACTCGGCCTCCTGACTCAGCCTCGGCCCACTCGGCCCTCGGACATCTAGGTTCGGACTGGCCGAATTTGGCATTCGGACAGTTACATACGGCTCCTTCTGCTCGGCCCTCAGACGGGCCAAATCGGGCACTCGACCCTTGCAATTCGGACCAGCTAGGCCAAGTGTAGATTTTCATCAAATTCTCAGAAAATTGACCTGACCCGGTTAGAACTCAGCAACGCAAACTGTGGAAAGCCCTTAGGACGCTCAGAACTTGATTCTGGCACACGGAATAGGCAAAATTATAGGGCGCAGCCGCTTAGCAGCTAGAAGTAGGCAGTTGCGAGACCAAGGACTTAGACGCAAACCGCTGAGTGGTAAAGCCTGATTGGACCCAAAAACGAACGAGGCAATAAATTAGAAAAACTCTGAACCCCGAAATTGACCCCACAGGCTACATAGAGCAAAAGGCACATCACAGATCCGTCACTGGGCTGAAACTTAGAGCAAGTAGTTCAAGATTTGGCTGAACGGTCCTCCAAATTGCACATGGTGTTTACCGTAATGGCCCTGTGAGCCAGGGGGGATTGCCCCCCCGGACCCCCGCAGAAGGGCTTTGCCCCCTCCGCACCTCCCCCAAGTAGGTTGGAGAGAAAACGCGCGTCGTGACAAGTCCTCCAAATTTGACCCTAGCATAGTAATGGCTCTACATGAACATGAATTCTCACTGACGAAAGAGCAACCAAAAGCCCATGCCTGGACCGAGAGAAACAGAGACCCTAGGACCTCAATGGGCCAATCTAGCCAACAAGGGCAAGAAGGCCACACTGCAAAAACACATAAGTGTTGCATTCGGACTGCATCTAGTCAAAGCGGAAAGTAACAACATCAAACTACAATGGCGAGAATGACTAGATATGACCGTCTTGACGATAGATGCTCCTTGAATGGCACTACACTGACGATCCAAGGCACCAGTGGAGAATCCACATCTGGTCGTGCAGTTGGGGACTCAAGGGCATTTGTCAGAAGGCTTAAATTTACAAGCCAAGACCTGGAAGATGAAGACATAGTACTACCTGCTTATCTTAGGGTCAAACTCACCGCGAAAAGAGAGCTTACTATCGATACTCTGATTGATAAAGGAGCGGATTTTAATGTCTTGACCTATGAGGCATGGACCCTACTAGGCCAACCAGAGCTGACACCGACTAGTGCAACTCTTAGCCCTTATGGGGGACCTCCACAAGCACTCATAGGGAAGTGCAATATCCTTGCAACAATTGAAACTAAGAGCTTGCCTATCCTATTTCATGTTCCTCAAAAGGGTGCTAAATATGGTAAGGAAACCCTCCTGGAAGGACCCTTCAAAAGGGCGACCAAATGTGAGGCTAACTACGTAGCTCAGAGGATACACCTGACACTACCGGGTGTGAGGATAGTCACAACCTTTAGCAAGGGTAACCTCATCAAACCTCGGGGGAAAGGCAAGGAAGGCGCTGACGTAACAGCCAAGCCTAGTAATGAGAGCAAGGAGTTGTGGGAGGAGTTGATGCAAGCGCAGGTTGAACGGGGAGAACCAGTGAGTAAGACCATACTTGAAGCAAAAAGGTCAGGAGACAAGGCCAAGGATAGGATTGGGACTTACAGATATCGTAGAAGACCACGAAAGAAGCCCAAGCCTTATAGACGAAGGCATCAATGGAGAGCTAGCACAACGCCTCGATGGATTTCCAAGGCGTTGCTTCGTGCTCAAGGGTATTATGCAGGCAACCGATGGATTTGGGTACCAAGACCCCCTGCTAAACCAGCTCTGCCAAAAGCCCAAATTATGTCAAGAGCAAAGAGGCGTAGGAGGAAACCTAAACTAAAATCCAAGTCTCGAACCAAAAATATTGGAGCGATTGAGCCCCTCACGATTGAAATCAAGAAACCGAACAAAACCTATCAAAACTTAGATCCTTGGCCTACCGTGCTTAGCAAGCAGATATCGAAGGTAACTGTCGAGCGTGCACGAGGTCCACTAGTGGCCAAGGAGCCTTTGATTCTCCAAGAGAATAACAGCCATCATAGACACAACATCGCTCATGGCAAGGCTGATCGCTCAACAAAGCAAATGGCACAATTATCCAATAGCCTCGAGCAAACCATTCAGCCAGTGCCAAGTCCACCTAAGAGTCCTAGATCTCCTATATCCTCTTTTTCCAAACGGCCACAGGAAGCACAACGGCGGTCGTCAATGGCACTCTCTCCCAATCTCTATCTCCATCAAAGCTTCCAAGTATCCAAGAGGGGAGACATGACACTAGCCGTACCTCTCAGCCCAAGGATATGCCTGTGCAACCCAATGTGACCAGAACAACTCATGCTCGATCTACACAGATGAATGCTCAAAGAGCAACAAAAGACGCAACCACTTCCGATCGCCCTAAGGACTGGACACCGCAATCCACCAATAGTAGCAAGTCCACTGAACTAGCTGTTAGTACTTCAAATCAAGGATCACAGCAGTCACAGCCCTTGGCCGTGACAATGCCCCTTGCAGAACGTGTCCTTAGTAGTTTGCCTGTGGAGGAGGTGTCGCAACTAACTTCATTAACAACTCCAGCACTTCCAAAGCGCCTAAAGCCTAGGCTGGAGGAGTTAAACACATAGGAATTGGCGGAAGAGCTAGACTCTTTAAAAAGGGAGATAGTTGTACCCTCACAACCTGGCGAGGCTAGTCAGCAAGCCACAATCACGACCCATGTGGAAACCCTAGAGACAGGAAATGCTAAGGCCCAACCAAGCAGAACAACGGATGACCTAGTCCAGGGTCCTAAGATGTTGAGAGATGCACCTTCACTGACCAAGAAAAAGAGGAGAAAACAGAGAAAACAACAGCAATTGCAGGTGGTTATGGACCCCAAGAACATTGAGACAAAGAGCGCTGGAGAATTAATGAACAAAGCATCAAGTCCACCCACCAATGAACCCATTGACGACTCTCCTAATAGCGGTGAAACCTCAGACACATCCGTGTGCTCTGAAAAATCAAAACAGTCGTTACCATCAATGGCTGCTTACAACGCTCAATCCACCGACAATAGAACTCGCATTGACCAGTCAAGAGTGGATATAATGCTGTCACAACAGAGTGACAAACCTATACCAGTCACATCCAAGGAAAACCATGATGCAATAACGAAGCCTCAGGAGAAACATGGAAACCCGAAGAGTGTCAGACATCCTAGCGTGGACCGATCTTGCTCATCTAGGCCTGAGCCCCCAGCTACGCTAAAGCCCAGGCTAACTCCTAGAACCTTGTATGAGTTGGCAATCGAGCAAGCCCTCGTTGAACATAGAAGTGTCACCGAATGCTTAACTGAGTTGGATGCCAAGCTCAAGGTGTTCGCACATGTCTATGTCCTGGCAGACATGCGCGCATTCCCTAAAGAGCAGCTCGAAGAATACTTGCCATTTCCCTTATCTTGGGAAGAGCAAGAACATCTTGACGAGCACTATAGCAGGCTCCTGCATGAACGGATGCTACTCATCTCGGGCGAGGAAGCCGACGAACTGCGCTTAACTGTCACATTCAATGATGCACTCTGCCAACCAAATCTCTTAGAGATAGAGCAACTAAGGCGACTGTCAAAAGGCCGAAGTCAATTTGAACAGCGTTGGTGTGAAAACCGCATTACAATGGCCGAACTAGGAGCTCACATCATGACAATCTCTGAGAAGCGATTGGCCAAGTGGCGATCTTAAAGAGACCCCACCTATGTGGCACCAACCTCCCTTCGAGTTCTGACCGCCATTCGGGATACAGACCTAGCTGAACCTAGCCAAGAGGACTCTCTGTTTGATAAGGTCCTCACTGAGGAGGAGCTACATGTTAGGTTCCATGCTACTCGATGTCGCAAAATATTTATCAGTATTGAGTAAGCTGCCACGAGTACTGGATGCGTGCGCCACGCTCCAGTACAATCCGGAGTTCTATAGCTAGTTTTTATCCTCATAAAGCGACTTGGATCCATGGATATTTATATAAATAAACAATAACTTTTGTCACCCTGTATAGACACTGTCAACACACACAGGCAATAATAGTCAAGCGCAAACAGAAGAGTTGGGGCCAACAGGCTAGGCTCGTCCGGTCCCCCTCTCACATGACCATTTCCACCTCCGGGCGAAGGATGTGCACCCCACATTGCCACCGTGGAAAGCCCTGACCAACGTCTCTGATGATGCAAGCAGGGTGCGGTCCCTTTCTATACACCTTTCCCTTTCCAATCCATCCTTCTGAGGATGAGCCCTGCCCAAATCCAGGACCACCAGCCGATGTAACTCGGCGTGAGCCAAGATCTACTAATGGCGGAAGGCTAAGTCAACATCATCACGGGGGCCACCCCGCTACAACAAGCACAGCACGTCCCACTCCGCCTCTTCTACTTATATACGTTTGATAACCCACACTATGATTCAACCTATGCGAACGGTCTTATTCCGTATCAAGGCCTAACACTTGGTTTGCATATTGCAGGTCCCCTACAAGAAAAATATGGAAAACCTAGGGCAGCTGGCTTGCAAAGACGCTTTCCGCGAACGTCGGGAACATGCGGCACATGCCCCTCCGCCGGTGCGCTACGTGTCCACTCTCAAAAGATATGCAAAGAGACGAGGACCTAAGCAACACCGCCCCGGACGAAGGCCGAAAAATCCTCGGACCAGGAAACTCGAAGCTTAACAAAGCACGCAAGACGTGGCAACACCAGTTGCACAAACCCCCAACGTACGCTCAATCACCAGATGCACAAGGGCAGAAAAAGCGGCCCGAGACAAGGAAGAGTTCAATGAATTATTTAAAGGCATTTTGGAAACGGTGGCGACCCGAGACTACACCATTCATGTCCCGGCCAACATGTGCCCTGCCCGACCTCACGTGAGTCCCACACCAGCACCACCCCAGTCGCCTAGCCAATCGGACTCGCCCCGCCTAGTACAAATCGACTAAGCCCCTATGATGTACAAGTAGCTTGACAAGTTATCAAGACATAACTTTTTGTCTTTTGATGGGTAAAAGGGCAATCCCCACTTGTACAACTTCTTCTGTCTATCGCTAATGTATGCCACGTCTTTGACAAGCAATCGCATGGGTATTGCAATTAACATTATAGCATTTCGAAAAGTCATGTCTTAACATAACTGCATCTGTTGAATTACTTAACGAAATCAAGCATGTGCTCTCACGAAGTGACAAGTGGAAGCAGGGTAACACAGATCTTCGTGCAAACGTATTCAACGCCTAGGTCACCGCAAAACCAGCAACCATGCATGAACTGCAACAAAGCCACGCTGCTGAACGCGAACAATCACCCTTACGAGTGCCCACATTGCACAAACCAACGCATAGTCATGGGCTACACTCTCTTCTTGGGCCAAGCTCTATAGTGAGCTCACGACGGATATCGCTACAATCGCACCGATATCACAACAACGGCTCCCCTGACAACGAGGCTAGGGCAAAATTATCACGGTCATATCCATTTCCTGAGCCTCCGAGGCTTGACATGTCCCGACCCATTGAAAGACTCATAGCCTCCGCATATTGCAATGGTTGTACTGTGGCCAAAAAAAAAAAGACGAGAAGAAAACAAAAGAAGAAAAAATAAAAAAGCACCCACGAACGCTGCACTGCACCTAGGGGTCCTCAAATTAGGTGCGTCCAGTGACCTTGGTCGGCTGGCTCCGTCCCTAGTCCCCTAGCCCCCTAGCATCACCCACAACAGTTCAGGGCACATAAGGGCAGGACAGCCCTAGGGAGCTTGTCTCGCCTGTGGTTAGACCTGTCACCCTGAACCATTCACACAATTCTCTCTTACACTCTGCCTTCAAACCATGGCACTCAATTGGGGCATGCACCGCATGAATAGCCATGCACAGTACACCGTCCTCATCGCACCGGCCCCATGTCTATCACCTAAGGATAGTACACTATCCCTAGGTCCTATCCTGCTACGCCGTGCAATCACAATGCACAGGATGTTGCACCCACCTTCACGCATACTTCTTTCTGTCATAAACCACTTTGCTTCATCCACACGACATTATGAGAAACCAAGCCGCAGTCTTCTACCTACGTAATATCTAAGTATGCACGAGCACTCACATAATATCTGCACCAAAGTCTATACACAGTTTGGGTCCTCAAGTGCAGGACAATACTCCAGGCTTGCTTAGAGTTCGACCTGTCTCCCAAACTAATCCAAATATGTCTTGTGCACGCTACGAAGACTAGCACTACCCCTTAGGGAGAGACCACCTGAGAGGTTTTCCAATTGCAGGTATTAAAGCTCCAACGAAAGCACCGTCAGCTCTACATCAATACTCAACTCCAAACTCTTGTCCTTTACTTCATCATGCAAACCACCAGAGAATCATCACGAGCAGGATCCACCATGAGCATCCCACGCACACCAAACCCCGTACCAGCCATGAGTGGCCATTCCCAACAACGAGTAGCCCTATCGCCACCTACACCAATCATATCACCAGCCAATCGGAACAGCATAGTGCCACCAACGCCCTTCCTCCGCACCAATATAAGAACTCCTCCAAGGCAAACCACAACCCTTCCACCCACGTCTTCGATGCAAGCTCCGCATGCTACCTTCGACGCAGAGTGCCATGGGATTGGCACTCGTCTAGGAGGGGGATAATGTTAACCCCAACACGAAGAAAGCAAAAGGAAATAAAAAAGACGCAGGGCAAAGGCGGAAAAAAGGTAGCTCGACTGAAAGAAGAAGAGGAGAAAATGCCAAAAGCGCAAGGGCAACCTTAAAAAGCCCAAGGCAAATGAATAAGGGGAAATGTGCATTTTAAAATACAAAGGCGCACCCTAAAATCTTGTAAAAGAGTGCCAGGCGGTGGAAGATCCCGAAAGCTAAAATAAAAGACAAAGACAAAGGCCAAGGCAAGAGAAATGGAAGGCAAAGGCGCACAAGGAAAAGCGCAAGACAAAACTTTTGTAAAAGAGCGCAAGCGCATCACGGTTTAATTCAAGGAGCGTCGGGCTCTCACCCGTGCAACTTGTAAATGTAGACGGGCGATGGAAAGGAAGCTAGGAAGAAAAAAGAACAATGGGCCATGCAAAAAAGGAGAAAAGGGGATAACCGCCCAAAAGGGATTTAGGGTTTTGTATATAAAGTTGAAATGTGAATGAGAAGCTCATTCTTGTGTGTGGCAAAAAGTGGCTCTCCTCTTCTTCTTCTTCTTCTTCTTGCTTGCTTGAGCTTGTGCTTGAGAGAGGGAGTGTGAGAGTGTGAGGGAGTGAGTGTGTGAGGGTGAGGGTGAGGGGGGTGGAGAAGCTCTCCATCTTCTCCTCTCTTCTTCTCTTTTCTTCTCTTCTCTTCCCTTGCTCGCGGTGATGGAGCTTGGAGCGTGGAGCTTGAGGATGGAACTTGCTTAAAGCTTGCATTTGGATCGTGGAGCTATCGGAGTGCACGGGAGAGGAGGTAACTCGAACGACATAGAGGTAAGCTCACTACACCCGTAGATATGGATGGCGTGTCGGCTATGTGAGAGGTAGCCATTAGCGCTCGGCTTGGAACGCTTGAAACAATAAGCGGTCCGTGGGTCTTGGCGGTTGAGCGAAGGCTCCCACACTTACGACCCAAACTTATATGTTCAATCTACTGCAAAGGGGGTCAATTATGACCTACTATACATTAACGACTTACTCATCACAGGCTCAGATTCTGTTGCCCTAGCAAACATCAAGGCAAAGCTTAGTGCTACTTTTGAAATGACAGACCTTAGTTTGTTGTCTTATTTTTTGGGAATGGAGGTAGTTCGTTCTGGGGTTTGCATTTTTGTGTCACAGCAGAAGTAGGCACTTCAACCTAGTGGAACAGCACACTTCGGATCAGACACGGCCAGTGGCCACGCCTCTTGATCTACTGTCCACTTGTCGAAGGATACTCTAGGACAGCCCTTCAATGCACATACCTATCGCTCTATTGTAGGAAAACTTCTTTAGTTAATTCACACTAGGTCAGATTTAGCTTACTCAGGTAGCATACTCAATCAGTATTTCACAACACCTAGGATGTCACATTGGATTGCATGTCTTCATGTGTTGTGTTATTTATGGTGTACTTATTCCTATGGCCTAACATATGGTTCTGGTTTATGTTTGCAAGGATACACTGATTCTAATTGGACAGGAGATCCCGACCCCCGGGATTCTCATGGCAACTACCTCTTTACCTTTGACACGGCTTCCATTTCTTGGTCAAGCTGTAAGCAGGAGACGGTGGAAGCTTCCACGGCCGAGGCTAAGTACTATCTTATGGCCTAACATATGGTTCTGGTTTATGTTTGCAAGGGTACACTGATTCTGATTGGACAAGAGATCCCGACCCCCAGCATTCTCATGGCGACTACCTCTTTACCTTTGACACGGCTTCCATTTCTTGCTCAAGCTGTAAGCAGGAGACGGTGGAAGCTTCCACGGCCGAGGCTAAGTACTGGGCTCTCTTTGATGGCACCATCGAGGCCATCTACCTAAGGAGTTTACTGGTAGTACTTCATTTCCCATGCGACTCTCCCACCGTTGTCTACTCCAACAACCAAAGTGCCATTGTCCTTGCAGGCAATCCGATCATTACACCACAGACGCGGCATGTGGAAGTCCACTTCTATTTTTCCAGAGAGCAAGTTGAGCTAGGCACTATCCACATAGAGTTTGTGCCCACATTCAACAATTTTGCAGATATTTTGACCAAAGCGGTCAACGAACTAGTTCTTCAGTACTTGTTACCCAAGATTGGTTTGGGTACACCCTCCCCTACTTCTTCAGATTGACGGGGAGAGGGTGTTTCTCTCTCGCTCTCCCTTCCAATTTGAGAGGGAGCAGCTTTTTCTCTTAATAGTGGCACTGATTATGCTTATAGTTTTTTAGACATTTATTTATTTATTCTTCTATATTGTATTATGGACATTTGTAACTTCATTCGCACTGTCAAGATGATATGATTGTAAAAGGGCGCTTAGGTAAGTGAACAATTTCCCTGCGAGGGCACTGTCCAAGTGGCATCATTGCATTGCATCTTGCGTGCGCATGGCATCTTGCATCACCCTTTGCATTATCCCATGCATTGGCATTTTGTTCATATAAACATACATCTATGCACATTTGTCCCTTTTCGGTCTTTTGGAGTGGTCGACTCTAGATCCACCATATTCGTGGCATTATCCATAGTAGTCTCCAAGGCTATTTTTAGATTTGCTTGCTTGCTTGCTTTGCTTGTCTCGCTTGCTTCACATATTTGTTATATCTCCACCTTAGCCTTATTCTTCTTCATCGACACCCAGTAATGGTAAGTATAGAATGCTTGTTTTGTGAAGTTCTTGGGTCCTAACCATCCTTTATTATTCTCCTGTTGTTTGGGGCACGGATACTCAATAGGACAAAAACTGATTTAAACCCCATACTTAATGCTAAACCTATCAAATTCAAAAAAAAAAAGTCCATACCTAATTCCATCCGCCTTTGTAGGGCTTGGTAGGCCACTGGGCAGCCGACATGCACCCTTTGTCCGATGCTCTATCCTCTCTGGGGTGATCACTTGGGCTCCCTTGGTGAGATATCCATCGCCTTTGTAGACTTAGTAGACCACTGGGCAGTTGCGTGCACCCTTTGTCCGATGCTCTAGCTACTTTGGGGTGGGATGCCTTGGGGTAAAAGATCTTTCTTGTGGCACCATTGCTGGACCTGAGAGAGGGTGTTAAGCTGAAAATGCATTACCTATACTTAAATAGCCCCAAAACTTAATTAATTAAAAAAACCTAGTTTATTTAAAAGAAACTCGATCCTAGAGAGTTTCTATGCCCCATAAGCACAAACCCACTTGGGAGGGCCCAAACTTTCTATAAATACGTATGATGCCCTCCATTCAGTCCACAATCTCGTTTTTGTAGATTTCACGTGTTTCAATTTGCTGCCCACACCCCGTTTGCGAAGGACATTTTAGCTGAAGCTGTCCATTGATGTCTACATCAGTTGGCACTTGATTTCCAGCCCTCTTCACGCAGTTTGGAGCTGATCCCAGCCAAGCGACTGCTATTCCTACACAAACCTACTATCATGCTGCCTGCCACATCATCTGCAGCCTGCATTTGGCAGTTTTCTCTCTCCTACAAGCTGTCTTGCCTGCATTTTTTGTCTCTCTCCTA
Organism: Lygodium microphyllum; assembly: GCF_053477565.2. NCBI lineage: Eukaryota > Viridiplantae > Streptophyta > Polypodiopsida > Schizaeales > Lygodiaceae > Lygodium > Lygodium microphyllum. Next base: position 122,325,393 of record NC_141156.1, read on the forward strand.
CAATTTGCGTTTTTAGTCTTTTTCTCTCCTCACTGCCGTCTACATCAGATCTAGCTTCTCATTGTTGCGTTTGCTAGTGTTTGACATCCGGAGGCTGCCTTGCTGCGATTCGGGATCCGTTCAAAGTACGACTCACTCTTCAGCTCATTACCCCTACCCTGATTCTTGAGATACAGGAGTTTGAGGTTCAGTATTCATTCACTGCATAGTGTGTTTGTTGCATGAGCATTGTATATTCAGTAGTTTTATCACTTCAGTTATTTTCTATGTTCATTGTCTCTGAGTTACCCTAACCCTAACTGTGTTCTTTTATCAGTCTGTGCTTTGTCGTATGATTGTTATTTGTATTTCTGTGTCAGAGTATTTCTTTACAGACCCTACATTTCAGCCTGTAGCATTTTCTGTAGGACATCACTTCTCTAGGCTCAATCATCAGTTTTGAGACTATAGCAAGCTGGGTTTACTGCCTGCAGCACATGTGGACATGGGTGCAGCTCAACTCTACTTCCCGGCATCATTTGAGCCCTTCTACCTTGGATACTCCCCATCTTCCACTGCTACACATTAGATTTTTTTGCCCAACAGACCCACAAGCCCGAACAGGTGGAGGACACCAATTTTCCGATCACCTTCAACCATAGCCACAATATTTTATTTTTCCTTCTTGTTTTTTGGGCAGGTTTCTTAAAGGACATCTATGGCAAACTAGTATAATTAGCAGGATTGTGTGGATTAGGACAGCGAGGACCATCAAAGTGATGACCAAGACTCTAAAGATTGGTGTTCACAAAGCTATGACATGCGAATAGTCATTATTGACATAATGATCATGACATGGATTGAAGGACAAACTATGACCAAGTTCCTTCCAAACAACCATCCTATCATTCTCTCGCTTCTCAATCTTCCGGGGCTAGTGGCTGTCCTACCCTCTATTCCCACATCCGAGAAGCTAGATGGGACAAACTACCGTTTATGCAAAGTCATGTATTCTCAACAATTTTGACCTTTGGCATTTTATGATAGTCCCTGTTCCCCAACCTTTCATGGATTTTCATGTTGGATCAAGGGTGGACTCTCACTTTAACTTTTTTGAGTTGTGCAGATTCTATGCTTGTACATGTAAGAGACATCTGCACCATTGCAGACATTTAAAAGAGATAGGCATCTCTTTACCACGCCCAAACATTTAAGTATCACATACCCCTTGAGTTGAAGCTTTGACAATCAACTATCACAAATTCCCCTACAATGAAGGACCACATAAACAAGACAAAGGAGCTTCAAGATGAGCTTGCATCCCTTGGTAAGATCATGTCTTTGGAGGACCTAGCTATGACACTTCTATCACATCTCCCATCACCAAAGTATGATGTGTTTTAAACCAATCTCTTCACCTCTCATACAAGGGACACTATCACTTGAAAGTAGTCCTAATGGTGCTTCAGCAAGATGCATGTCACAAGGGGAGAGATTCTAGAATGGCCGATGCATAGAGCCATGTCTTTGCAAAATCATCTTTAGGGAAAGAACAAGCCAAGCAAAAGCAAGGAAAGAAGAAAAAGACCAAGAAATCCAAGTCATCTTTAGAGGTTGATACAAATTCATAGGGAAAGCACAAAGGATATCCCAAATATCCACACTATGAGAAGACCTCGCATCCCAATAAACAAGTTCCATATGAAATACCCTCACCTTCATTCAAGAGCAAAGGATGGAGCTACATCATCAAGGCCTAGCATCCACACTAACAATCAATGCTATGTGTTGAAGCTGACCATTGCAACCTAGTTCGTTCATTCTTCTTATCAATTTGATCCTTCTTTCTCTTGTGTTTCATTCGATCTCCTTCTCTCTATTCACTTCGTGTTTGCTCTCCTTTCCATTGTGCACTCTCGATGGGTTAAAAGAAAAATAATGTACACTTCCATCTATATGACCTAATTGGGCACCTGCAATTGGAACTCACGCATATCAAGGTCAAACTCGTACATGAAAAGAATTAATACCTTGAGGTCCAAGCTAGACACACCGAAATAGACAAGTATTCTTGTAATGTACCAAAAAAGAGTTTTCACATGAATGCACTTTCTTGTTTTTGGTTTTTTTTCGTCTGTTTTTGGATTTTCAAAAAAAGTGGGAGGGGGGACTAAATTTTAGGCACCTCAAATTGGCCTAAAGATGCTAATCCTAAAAACATGGGGATAATATTCTAAAATAGTAAGTCTTTGTTCTTAGTAAATTTAGTTACTCTAATTCTAAAATAGGGATAATATTCTAAAATAGTAAGTCTGTGTTCTTAGTAAATTTAGTTACTCTAATTCTTGAATATTCTCAGCCCAAAAAGAAAAGACAAGTGACAAGACGCTTGTCACTTAAGCTCCCAAGTATCCTACTACTTGTCCCACTTCATGACATGTGACTGAACACTTGTGTTGTGCTACTCTACATTTCCCTCTTTGCACTAAGTTTACACTTTTTCGATAAAAAAGCTCATTTCCTTTCATTCTACATCAAATTTCCTTCTTGTTAACTCATGTACAGCAATTCAAGATATCCGTAAATTTAGTCACCATCATCTCAATTTTTCTCCTCTCTCATTGCTGTTTTACAGACAGCACACCTATAAATTCACTATACCACCTCTTTTAGCACTCATCTTCCACTTCAGGATCAAGATACTCTAGGGTTGATCATACCTGAGCTCATCCTAACGGAGTTCGGTAGAGAAAAAATATATTTGGCACATAGAATGAGAAGCAAGAAAACCAGTCTCGATTTATAAGCAATCAACTTCGTAACAAAGAGGGTCGAGACAATGAAGCCTTTGAATCACCAAGGGACATGCCTAGCATTGTATACAAGTATCCAATCTTTAACTTCATGAAGTGAAAAGTATTTGGCATGAGGTCTTTAAAACTCTGAAAAGTGTGCTTATAACCAATCACATCAACAACTCAGAGGTGAGGATTCTCTCAAAAAAAGGTTGCAAAGGTAGAAAAAAATATGCATCCACACACTGGATACGTGAGTGGATGCTATCAGTGCTGTGTGATTGTGTAGACTACTCCTTCCAATGATCAAACAATCCACTCCCTGATGGCAGACCTGTATTCGCCATAAACCGCATGCTGAATGGGAGGACAGGGAAGAAAGCAAAGGTTTGCTCGTACTCGTAGCCACATTCTGCAATTCGAATGTAGTAGACAGCATCCCACACCACACTTCGCTCTAGAGCCTGCTGTACCCAGAGTGCCACACTGCTGCCATTGTTGAAGGCCTCCTGTTGATGATGATCATGAGCACTACTGTTACCATTATCCTGGAGCCCCTGCTGCGAATAATCACCGTGACCGGTCCTTCCATCAAGGGGATGTTGACCTTGATCTTGATTTTCCTGAGGTTGAGGTTGATGTTGATGATTGGCGATGTTGTCTGTTGTTGTTGGCAGGCATGGCGGATTCAGAAGGGCCGATGTGTCGTACGGTCTGCCTAGAGCCCTGCACAGCACGATGAGGACCAGCAAGGCGGCCCTTGAGAGAATGGCAAGCTTGATCGCTTGCCTGCAAGCGTCAGGACTACACGATGGTGACGGTGATGATGATGGCGCCATAGAAGACGCAAGAAACCTCGTATTGTCTTGTCTCACCAACCCCATCAAGAACCCATATAAGGACCCCAAGAGGACTTTCTTCCCCTTTTCTCTTTTTAAGACATCAATTTTGAAATGTTTTCAATAGGGCCTTACCTCAGCCTTTGCACCTCTTAGGATAGAGGCACTATAAAGCCGCCCAATTGTGGGATTTAAACCCTCGACCTACATTTCTCGTACGATTATCTAATCGATTGAGATGCTGCTCATTGGTAAGATAGCTTTCATTACCAAACACACATAAGGCTTGCCATCTAGGCATGAGCGAAGAGGTACATGGCTCAAACCAAGGGAGGACATGTACTTGTTTGCACTTCCCATCCTTGGTACCTTCCGAAACACATGCATGAAAGAAAAGCAAAGCTTTTATGTATCACATTGATGTTAGAGCTTAGGCATGCAGCCTTAGGCTCTTTCTTAATCAGCTAATCAATGCTATTGTCCACTTGAGGGAAGTACCACTTGAGGGAAGTAGCATTAGTGGGACTATTTTAAATTAATGCCACCATGCATTTTCCCCATCGTTAGATTAGGGGCAATCCAAGATTGTGGGTTTGGTAAAAGGCATATTGCACATTCTAGGGTAAAAGGGTCAATGGCATAATAAATAGATTGCTCGTAAAAAGCGATGTAATGAAGTTGAATCCTTCCATTATTGTTCCCATTCCCTTCACATCTTCCACTTACCTCTCCTATTATCACCTAAATGTGATACAGTCAAGCCAAATCAAAATTTTCCTTCCTTTTTTCCATTCTTTGTGTTGTCCTTCCCTTAACATTATCATGACTTTATCCCTATTGGCTTTTCGAGCCCTATTGTTGAGGATCACCCTTCACAAGCAAGATCTTACATAGGCTTGTATATAGGATAAGCCTCCCTTGATGTTATGGTGCTACTATGTGCAATGTTTATGGCACTCCAATACGAATGGATTAGATACTAATTCTTTTTCCCAATTATGACTTTCCCTATTTTGAAGATATCACAATGAACCAATGAAATTCATTCAAACTTATCCCACTAAGAGCTCTAATACTAATAGTAATGGGCATCACTCTAACCCCTTCAAGGACATGTAGTGACATCACTACATACTATTTGTGAGCTAGCTCTTTAGGAATCCAAATTATGTGGAAAGTTAAGCCTAATGCTTATTTTCTAATTAAATGCCTCTTAACATAATCATAAGTAAATATTATCATGTTTTATCCATATAAGAGAGTCCACTTAGTGCCACAAATAAAGGGGTTTGTGCACACCATTCCACTTTCCTTTCATGCAAGGGAATAAAACTAGGTTTTATTATCTACCCCAAAAAAGAGAGTACCAATGCATGCATCACCATATGAAATTCTCTCTTAAATGTCCATCTTATAAAGTCCATAACATAAGCTCATGATGTCACCATAGTTGAGATAATGGATTATATATATCTCACTATAGGACAAGCTTTGGCAATCATAGAGACTAATGACATGTCCTCTTTCATACCTAGCTCGTGAAATGCTAATGAGAATGTTAATGCACAATGGTTTGTTGATGCGAGCTATACCAACATCTTGAATAGGATATGAGATATTGATGGCAAACTAAACAAAGCCTTTTTGTGAAAGTATTTCAAATAGCAACAAAAAAAAAAACCCTTATGAGGAGTAATGTGCTTGGTAGCACCATTATCAAAGTTCCAAATATTAGAATAAAAAATTGTTATATATCTATTGTGTGTAGAGGGATCATAACTACAATATCTCATGAATGCATCATCTTCCTAAACATAATGTGTATAGAATGACCATAACTACAATACATAGTGAATGCATCATCTTCTTAAACACAATGGGCAAAATCCTTTTTTTCAAACCCAAAATTGATGCACTTATAATGATTTCATCAATTAAGGCAAGTTGCTCCTTAAGATACTTAATTGTCTTAAGAAATGCATCTATAGAGTCTTTGTTATCCATGTACTCAAAATTCAATTGTTTAGATAGGTAGGCAATAACTGCTTCATTACGCATGTGATGGACTCTCATAAGTGCATCCCCTACATATAAATTTAAAATGAGAAATGAGTGTTTTCTTAATAACTAGAGCTAATAATGCATGAACCTGTGCATCCTTTACATCCAACTAAGATTTTTGAGTGGATTATACATCTCACATACTAGTACTAGGATATATGCCAACCTCCATCATGTCTTCAAAATCCATGGTAGGAGTAAGAGACCCATGCGACTTCTAGATACCTACATAAACTTTCACATAACTTGGAATCAACACATGTTGCATCATAAAATACCAAAATTAATAGTTGGTTCCATCAAGCTTTTCATCAATTAACAATAAAATTTTGCATATATCATTGCTCCACATATTTAATATTTAAATACATTAGTAACTTGCTCAAGGCACAATTCCAATTTATCCCCAAATCACAGAAGCACAATATGTTTTCAATATGGGAATGATTATCCCATATGTTGGACTTATATCTTATGATATCATGCCAAAAATGGTATAGTGTATAAAGCAATAAGTGTGAGTTTCTTGAAGTTCAAGGCTATAGAGGTTACTTGCTATAGAGATCATTCGCAACAATGTTGCAAAATGGCCCAAAGTAGCCTAAGGCTAGATATAAAATCACACTCTTAGGCCACAATAGAGTGGAGGACAATGCATAAGGGTGTATCCACACATCAATTCACTTAAATATAAAATAGATGTCTTTTATTTTGAAATGTGCTTCAAAGAAATATATTAATAAGAAAGGGGTATATACAATACCTCTCCCAATAAAATGAGGCAAGTGGCAAGCACTAGGCTTTATACCTTAGCTAAAGACTTACATAAAACTTTTAAAGATCTATTAGATCTTCTAAGGCCCCTAATGAAAACCAAGATCTCAGCTTTTATCTTAAACCATCTATCCTTAGGTACTAGCGAGCACTGCAGTTTTCTAAAAATTATGTTGTTCCTTGGATTCCAAATACCTTGAATGGGTGACAACCCTTAAAACATTCCAAAGAATCATAATCATATTTACCTTTGTCCCCCAAGCAACACAACTTTACAATCCAAAGATTCATTGAAGCATGCTTTCCTCACCCATTGCTGAAGTTGCTTCCATAAGGGCCTCACTTCTTTACACTCCCAAAAAAGAGGACTTATTGATTCTGCTTCCCTCCTATAGAAAACACAAAATGGGGTAATAGGCAATATCTTACTCAGCCTCTCTCGTGTGGGTAGCTTATTTATACAGACCTTCCAAAGCAAGAAATTGAGTCTTCTTGAAGGAGTAGACTCCCAAACCCTTCTCAACTTTCTCATCTAGGTCCTATTCTTTGTACGTGGGAACCATCTTCTCCAATACTCAATTGCCTTCATCTGAAATTTCTTTTCCCTTGGAAATAAATCCCTTTGTCTCTTTCCTTGCCACAATGACTTCCCAAATTGTGCCTTTAGGTATCTAGCGACATTACATTCTCATGTGACTCTAGAGAAAGGCCAATCTTCTTTGACTTTATCTAAGGAATTTTGCATAAAGTCAATTTCCTTATTAGTCAAGCCAAATTTCCCATTAATCACTGGCATTAGTTTGAAGAAAATAATGGAGTGGTCCCAAACATCCTCCCACACACAAATCCCCTTCTTCATTAAACTTTTCTCAAGTCTGGGCTGCTATAGTCCAAGCCTATCTGGTGGATCAAAGGCATGCTTAAAATGCAAAATGCTTGCTTTAGCAAAGAGTCGCCCCTCTTATCCTTAGGTCCTATCCAAGTGGCATTTTTCTAAACAATTTGCCAAGCCTACACCAGCTTTTCAACAACCTAAGATTGGAGGACATCAATCCTACAACAAAGTAATGGAGGTATATACCAAGTACAACTAGAAAACCCAAGCCTTCTTTCATCAAACTCCCCAAGCCAAGCCTTTAGAATGCATGACCATGGCTGAGCTAAATCAATCCTCTTAAGCATACCAAATAGCAGTGTGGTCACTTTGATGCTAAGTTTGGGGAGTCCCTCACCCCCCTCCTATTCACTAGTTGCAATCTGCTCCCAAGGTATAGATCTCCATCCTCCCTACCCCTATTCCTTACTCTAAAGAAAGTTTGCAACAAAGAGCCTCTCTATTTGAGCCCAAGCACCATGATTGAAATTCAGCATGATTGCAAGGAAGGTGGTAGCTAAAGCAAGCATGACTTTAATGGCCACTACTTTGCCCAAAAAGGAGAGAGGTCCATTATTCCAGACCTCAACCTTACTCTTAACCTTCATGATCATCCAATCAGCTCTCTATCTCATAGAAACACCAATCCCCAATGAACATCCCAATTATTTAAAGAGCAACCCCTATTTAATGATCTTGAAGCCCAAGTTCAAAATCTAGTTGGGGGGTTCATTAAAACCCCAAAAAACCAACTCAATTTTGGCAATGCTGATAATAGAACTAGAGAGCTCACAAAACTTGACATCAAGCAACTCCTTAATAGACTAGTCCTCATCCTTAACCAAGTTTGAGTTGGCATCTGCAAAACATTGTGCCACAAAATGATTACCCTCTAGGATAGGGAGACCTCTTGCGAGCCCCTATTAATCTTGAGATCCAAGTTCCTAAGAATAGAATCAGTGATTATTGGAAAGAGCAAGGGAGTGAGGGGGTAGCCTTGCCTGACAAATCTCCTAACTTCAAAGGAGTTTGAAAGAACCCCATTAACTTCTAAGATAGTAGAAGCATTTGTAAACATAGCTCTTACCATTATGTCATGAGTGATCCATTTGTACTTCATCCTCCATGCAATTGCTAGATAGCCTTGACCACATCCCATCACCAAATATCTTGGCTATATGCTCTAGATGGCCACGAGATCATATATGTTGGCTAACTACATTCTAATGCTATCAAAGCCAAGTTTGTGCTAATAAGCATGTCTCAAAGCTCAAGATACAAAATTTCTAAGTCAAACCATGCAAATCAAAATCAAAACCTTGCTTCATAATTGTCACAGTGCTAGGTTAAACCCCACTGTCATTCATCGATACTAAGAAAAGCTATGGCATGCTATCCCATAAAGTCTTAATACTATTAGTAGGAAAAAGTGAAAGGCAAGTCAAGCAAGTTCAAGTGGAGTTATTTATGGGACACATTATTATTATTTAGCTCCATCAAATTGTCTTGAAGCACTTGTGACATCATGGTATTGATTGTGAGAGCTAGTCTCATTCCAATTAAAAATTGTCTTATTTCTCATAGACTCATCAACCCACATGAGATATGAGGATTGCAATGACGTGCTCTATTTGGTTTTTTAGTTTAGGCTAGTCTACAAAACTTAAAAGAAGCATGCAATGTGTAAAATAGTGATCATGAACCCATAAGGTGGGCAAGATGGCAAAAGGGGGCAAAAAGCCCGAGTCTTTGTATAAAAACGATGAAAAACACTAGTGTGAGCTATTCATGTGTGTGTGAGTCTCTACATTTCTTGTTATCCATTCTTCTTGCTTGCTTGAGAGTGAAGCAAAGGGAAAGAGTGATCAAACCCTATTCACAAATGAGGAGGGTCAAGTTTGCATCAATGGTGCACTTTCAAAATTGTTTGCTTTGAAAAGATTTGTACATCAAGGATGTCCAATCACCCCCCTTTTTATTTGCAGGTGTGATTGATCCCTTGCTTAGGAGACTTGATTAGCTTATGTAAAGAGGAACTCTAAAGGCCTTGGCATTTCCTCATGGGAGGCACTTTGTGGCACAATTCTTTGCAAACAACAATTCCAATATTGTCCATGTAAGGCAAGATTGGTTGGACAAACTCATGGATACCTTCAACTATTTTTAGATTGTAGGGCTAAAACTAAGATCTTACATAGTAGTGTATGACGACCCACTAGATTGGCTCTCAAGCTATGGGCTTAAAGTTTTATAGAAGGGTGAAGTGTTTAGGTATTTATGATGCCCTCTTGGCCTAACATCACTCATTCTCAATGCTTTCAATGGTGAAAACATAAGGTAGCCCTAAAACTAGAGTCATAAAGTAGTCATGCATGGGGGAAAGATTACAGTGCTTAACTCAATGCTTATAGTAGCTTTCATATTTGTGGCTAGCATTTTTGCCTTCATTAAGGTAGTTTGGAATGAGTTGAAGAAGCTTTCGAGGACTTATTACGGTCTAAGTAAGAGATCCAATTATGGCATTCTATCTCATGGAATGTTGTCACAACAAGGGAGAGTGGCATCGGGATTGTGCCAATGAAAGTCAAGGAAAATAGAATATTGTTGATATTGATGGATTGATTGAACTTGGACCAAACATGTGTCATTATTGGTAGATATCTCATATCTAGTTTTCCCTCTACAAGGTGGTTAGTGGGGCTAGCTCTGAATTGGGAGCTCATGATAATCAATAGTGTAATGCATGTCAAAATCACGGCTTTAGAGTCGGGGAACATTTTGGTGGAGTCGTGAAAGGAAATAACTAAGAAAGTTGACTAGATGCAACCCAATGACAATAGGGGAGATCCCTCATTTGAGAGATCAATTTGACTTTTTGACATGGTCTATAAGGAAATGCCTACACCTTTTGTTTCCAACCCTAAGTTATCAAAGAGCTTACATCTCAAAGATGTTTGATGTTGGGAGGATCTCTAGCACTTTGGCCAACTTAGGTGGATGGTGAAAGAGGAAATAGCCTCGAAATGGAGGTCGACTAACAAAGAAACTTTATGGTTAAGAGAGATGATGGTCAGGAAAAATGATACTTGGTCCACATCCTACATAGTTAAATTGGTGCCTTTGGTTAAGTGTTTGAAGATAGAAACCAAAAAGAACTTGAATAAAGTAATCATTAATAGCTTAGTACAATGGAAAATTGAGTAATTAACTAACTGATGTGACTTCCCATTGCACACCATCCCAACCTTGGCACCTACCACTTCCTCTCCCAACCTTGAGGAGCTAGAGTATGTTATTGGTGTCTTGTTGTAGGCACTTTTGATAGAGAGCATGCTAGTCCACTAATGAATTTGAGGCCACCTATGCTTTAGTGGATGCCATGAAAAGACCAATAAGATTACTTGAACTACTTAACCTCTCCCTAGGGGGACTAACCCAAGCATGCTCAATAAGGCCGTAAAAATTCAAAAAGTGTGATTGACGAGATCAAGGAGGTAACTATATTGTTTACTTATGTTTCTTTGGTTGATGCTTTGAAGAGTAAATCAATTAATTATCTCTAATGCAATCCATCTAAAATATTGATGCCTACCTAGTAAGAGGGTGTAGGACCTTTAGGCAAGGATGGTGCCTTGGCTCAATTATCATGTTTAGCTAACTATATTGAAAGTGCTCTCCAAGGTGCCTTACATCTCTATTATTGCCTCAAATATCCACAAGATCATCCTTGTGGATAAGTAATTGGTGAGACCTATATTTGTTACACTTGCATGGTAGAATCGTAAGCTCAACCACCTTGGGACAAGGCTGCTAAGGCAAGAGAGACAGAAATGGTAGCTTGTGTGGTGGTCAGCCAAAGGCCAACAAAAAAGGTGCATTGAAATCAAGCTATTATTTTTCAATCAAGAAGTGAAAGCCATTGATGTTACAGCAAATGGCCCTCTTCTTTGAAAGCCGAAGTTGGTGCATAGCACCTAAGCTCACAACCTTGTACATCGACTCTATTGTATGATTATTTACACGATTCAAGTATTGCATTTCTAAGTTGATATCATCTCACATTTCAAGTTTTGTGGTGGTTCATGTGCTTATGATGGACCTTGGGGTTCATGTCAATACAATGGAATTCATCTAATTCAGTGACTTAAAATTCATGAAAGCAATCATATAACTAGGACATGCTTGTGGGGTTTTCTTTAAGTCCTTAAAGGACAATTATGGAAATTATCCACAAGGTTGCCTTATGTTACAAAGAAAAAACATGTTGCAAATGATGTGGTGATGGTGGATAGGAGCTTATTGCTAAAGGCTATGGTGGCTTTGAGCCTTTGGGTTGGTGGTGCACGTGGGGGGGGGGGGGGGGGGGGGGGGGGGGAGGATGCATGGGGAGGCAAAAAGAATTTATCCCTCCACACCATGTCAAACAAGTGGTTATTATTTACCCCATCTTTCTATTTGATGTGTTGTTGAGGGGTAATTACTTTTTTCCCTCTCCCCTCCCCCTAGGCCTCTAGCCACTATAGTACCCTTCTTCTATCTCCACACTAAGCACATTATATAGTCTTTATTCCCATCATCATAAAAAATTTATCACAAATTATTACTTGCTTCATGAGTCTCTCATAGTACATTTGTTACAAATCTACAATTTTGGTGAATAACTAGGAAAAATGGATGTTGCCATTTTGTTTGGAGGAGCCCAAAACCCCTCTAAAAAATCGAGAAATGCTAAAAACAAAGTTTTGAAGCTTAGTTATAGCCCCTGGCATGTGAGAGGGTAAGCTGATACTCTCACGTGCTCTTAAGGGGTAAATTTATTTCAATCCTTCCAAGGCTATAACTTGATCTCCAAACCTTTGTTTTCAATATTTCTTGACCTTCACTAGAGGTTTTGAGCTCCTCTAGGTGCAAAGACATCATCTGTTTTTCCTAGTTCTTCATCAAAACTATAGCTTATGTGACCACACCAAACCAAAATATGAGGCATACCTCATGATCTTTTCTAAAATCATTACCCTTACTATAATAATTAAAAGATAGAGGTTGCAATATAACGACTAAGAACAATGTTGGACTCTTGTTGATTAAACACACAAAAAGCATACTTGAGACTAATACATTGTTAAGCCATGCAAAGGCTATGGTGCTCTTTTAGTTGTAGCCCTTCACCTTACAATAACAAATACTAACTCAAAATCAATGAAACAAAAATTGCAAAGAGAAAAAATAGAGACAAGAGAGCACTATAAGAGAATGGGTATAACATTTTCCCATGCATGAGTGAGTAACTCCCTCATGCATGGATTAATAATTTTGTATTCTTAACTTTTGTGCTAAAAAATCACAAAAAACATCCTTTTAGGCCTTTTGATTTCCTTGCATGCATGATATGATTTTGGCCAACTATTTTCTCTAACTCTTGTCTAATAAACCTATTCTAAGGTGTCAAAAATAAAATTTAAGCCCTTCTTTAATACAAAAGTTATAACAATGAAAAATAAAGTCGTGCATGTGCACATATAAGTATAAATACATCCTTGCAATAGAAGTGCAAAAAAAAATTCTACATACCAAGATGCGATCCTTTGAATACAAACATAATCTATTTGCATAGTTTCGTCTAATAATTCACTCATGAAAAACATAATATATATTAGTTTCCTATGACAAATGTTACGTACGATGCCACACACACCATTATTATGCAGCAAATAAGAATATGAGAATTCAAAAAATTAAATAAATAGCATCCATCTTATTTTCATAGCAATTACCATAGCATTTTCTAGGGGTTAAAAGCCAATTGTCCTTAGTTGATGAAAAACAAACAAACATGGGTGGTTAGTCACATACTAGTGCTGCCCCATGTGATGAATTTTCAATGAGTCAATTAAGCATGCAACAACTCTATGTGTACCCTATGAAAATAAGATAGCTAATGATTTACTTATTGGAACATTGCCTCATGTGACAATTTGTGTCCATTGGACATTAACTTGTGAAAGGTGAGAAGGATCGAAGCTTGCACGCGAGCTATGGCGGGAGAGCAAGAGCAAGAAAGAGAGAGACAAGAAATGGGAACTCCAACAGTCACAATGTGTGACTGGGCCTTCCTTTATTTACTAGTCACTAAAATGAATGTAAAGAATAAAGTGACGTGACGGGCGCCTGCCACCTACAGTGTGCAGTGGTGAGTGCTGTCAGTGTAGTAATACACGGGGTGGCATGGCGGAGGCGCCTTTACCCCAAAAACCTCCCACTTAAAGGCGAATCTGCCCCAGTGAGAGAGAAAAGAAAAGAAAAAGACAGTACAACTGTACATAGGTACAAGGGATGAGGAAAGGCAACATCTCATCCAATGCCCATCAATCTCTTGAGAAAGGCAAAGCGCTCAGTAGTGAGGCTTTTCGTGAGCAGATTTGCAGGATTCTCGTCAGTGGAGATCTTGACAAGGTCAACAGACTTGTCCTCCATGACACCACGTATGAAGTGATACCTCACCTCAATGTGTTTCGTCTTCGCATGGAAGATCGGATTCTTAGCCAACTGAATGGCACTCATAGAATCCGAATGCAGTGTAGGTATAGCATCAATCCCAAGGTCAGCAACTAGACGGCCTAGCCATATGGCCTCCTTGCAAGCCTTAGTGGCTGCAACATACTCGGCCTTAGTGGTGGTAGACAAAGCCGTACACTTCTGAACCCTGGACATCCAAGAGACAGCACCTCCAGCATAGGTGAATACATAGCTAGAAGTGGACTTCCTACTATCTGCATGTCCTGCATAATCGGAGTCAGTGTACCCCACAATCCCTGTATCTTGGCTGCCATAGCAAATACACATATCTGTTGTGCCCTTCAGGTACCTCATGATACCCTTCACGGCATCCCAATGTTTCCTGCCAGGTGTAGCCATATAGCATGCCACAACACCAACTGCAAAGGCAATATCTGGACAAGTGGCTATCATGGCATACATCAAACTACCCACAGCTGAAGCATAAGGGATTTGGGCCATCTCAGCCCTCTGCTCATCTGTTTGCGAAAAATCGGCCTGTGATACCTTCACATAAGAAGGCAATGGACAGCCAATAGGCTTTACGTCCTGCATGCGGAAGCGCTCAAGGACTTTATGAATATACTCCCTCTGTGACAAGTAGAGGAGTTCGTGATGCCTGTCACGTCTAATGCGCATACCAAGGATATGAGAGGCCTGTCCCAAATCCTTCATCTCAAAGCTCTTCTTTAGCTGAGATTTAAGAGCATATAGCTCATCATGAGCTTTCCCTGCTATTAGCATATCATCCACATAGAGTACCAAAATAAGCAATGAACCATCATGGGCTTTCTTCGTGTAAAGACACGGATCCATAGCACTCCTGCTGTAGCCCTGTGACTACATAAAGGCATCAAACTTATGATACCATTCCCTAGCTCCCTGCCAGGTTCTGCAAAGCCCTTAGGCTGCTCCATATAGATCTCATCATGCAAGTCCCCATGTAAGAAAGCCGTCTTGACATCCATCTGATATAGATCTAAGTCAAGCTGAGCAATCAAAGCCAAGACCAAGCGCAGGGTGGCCATCTTAACCACAAAAGAAAAGACCTCATCAAAGTCTACACCATGCTCCTGCTTAAAACCCTTTGCTACCAATCTAGCCTTGTATGCCAGCTTGGGGTGTCCAGGGGTACTTTTTCAGCTTGTACACCCACTTGCATGGCAAAGCCTTCTTGCCCTTAGGCAAGGCAACCAAATCCCAAGTCTCATTTTTATGCAAGGAGTCAATCTCAGACTGCATAGCCCTCTCCCAGGAGTGACTGTCACCCCTGCGCATAGCCTCATCATAAGTGAAAGGCTCTCCTACATTTGTAACCAAAACATAATGCATAGTGAAAGGCTCTGCTGCCTGCCCAGCTGCCTATCCAACACCCTGACCATGAGCATCTGCTACAGCTGTAGGCTGTCCAACTGGCTGTGCAAGAGCTCTAGGCTCCTCCTGAAAGATCACTCTGCGGATCTCAACTGCCTTCTTAGGCTGCCTGTGCATCTTGTCTTCATGGAAGACTACATCATGGCTGCGTACTATTTTCTGCGCCTGCGCATCCCATAGGCGATAGCCCATCTCTCCTGAATCACCATAACCAAGAAAGATGCATTTAATGCTCTTTGGATCCAACTTACTCCTCTTGTCCTTGGGCACATGGCAGAATGCCTCACATCCAAAGACACGGAGATGCGCATAAGAGGGTGGCTTACCAACCCAAACATCCTCTGCAACCGAGAAATCCAATCCACTAGAAGGCAATCGGTTTATGACATGCACTGCCGTACTAACTGCATTAGCCCAAAAGCTCTGTGGTAGGCCTGCATGGCTAAGTATAGAGCGGACACGCTCCTGAATAGTCCTGTTTATGCGCTCAGCCAAACCATTCTGGGCGGGGGTGTAAGGGGCGGTCAACTGACTCTTAATACCCCTGTCATCACAAAACTGCTCAAAAGCATGTGAGACATATTTTTCCCCATTGTTAGTCCTAAGGCATTTCAGCCTATACCCAGTCTGGTTCTCAACAAGAGCAAGCCAATGCTGAAAGACTGCCAAGACATCGGACTTTTGCTTTATGGGATAAGCCCACACTTTCCTAGAAAAATCATCAATGAAGGTAACAAAGTACTTCGCGCCACCCATAGACATACACGGCATGGGCCCACAAACATCTGAATGCACCAAAGCCAAGGGCTCACTCATGCATGGCCTACCCGATTTCTTATGTGTAGACCTATTTTGCTTACCATAAAGATAATGATCACACGAGTCAAAACGTGCATAGTCCAAAGGAGGAAGATATTGCAAACCAAATAACATTTTCATTCCCTTCAAAGACATATGCCCCAAACGGGCATGCCAAAGTGATACATGTGGGATAGAGCCCACTGCCAAAACATGGTCTACAGAAGACCCAGATACAACAAGAAGATAGAGGCTACCAACCTTGGCGCCTCTAGCAAGCACAAGTCTGCCTCTGGAAATCTTCCAGGCAGAATCCCCAAAACAGACATGAAATCTTGCATCATCCAACTGTCCTGCAGACATAAGACTACGAGTAAGCACAGGTACATGACATACATCCCTGAGCAAAAAGGAACTGCCAGAGGAAAACTACAACTGAATATCTCCATAGCCCACAATATTAAGAGACCTATCATCTCCAAGTCTGACTGATCCAGATACAGTACGGTAAGAGTGAAACCACTCACGGTAAGGCGTCACATGGAAGGACGCACCTGAATCCAATAACCACCACTGTGCATACATACTAGGTGTCTCAATCAAGTGTGAGGCATCAGAAGAACTAGTTGCAAGTATGAACTCATCACTACCATCGGAATCCTCGGTTTGTGTGACATTAATTTCTTCAATCTTGACGCTGGACTTCGCAGGTACTATGCTGCGATCAGAGGACTTCTCCTGCACTTTCTCTTTCCCCTTATCCTTGCGCTTCTCATTGCGCAACTCATGACACTGTGGTCTGATATGGCCCTTTTTCCCACAATGATGACAAGTGACATTAGCGTTGCGCCCACGCGACTTACCACGCGACTTTCCACGAGATTTAGACCGGCGACCCTTCTGTGAGTCACGGCCACGGCCATGACCACGATCATTCCTGTCATTCCTGCCTCTAACTGTCAAAGCATGTGAAATACGAGAGGCATCCAAGTTTTTGGGATTAACCTCTTCCTGCAGAAGAGCACTCTCAACATCATTCAGTTTCAGAGTAGCACTAGAGGCACATAGGGCAGTGCGGAATACATCCCATGACTCATTCAGAGTCCCAAGCAAGAAAAGAGGAGTTACTTCCTCTCCAAAGGTGATATCCTGCGAAGTCAGGTTCTTCAGTATAGCATGGAACTGGCTCAAGTGAGTAGACATAGTCGCATTATCCTTCATGCGCAGATCCATAAGCTGCTTCAACCAGTACATCTGACTCACTGGACTTTTCTTATAATAAAGATTCTTGATCTTATTCCATAGATCCCATGCACTCTGTGCTTCCTCAAATACATTATTATGTACCTGTTCAATGAGAGACAATACAATCGTGGACTTGCATAGCTCATCAAGTTCAAGCCTGTCTCGTCATTGTCCATAGTTTCAGGCTACTCCCCGCTCAACCGAAGTGGCTTAATCTGAGATTTTTGCACCAAGACCTGCCAAATTTGACTCTTCCAATAAGAGTAGTTGGTACCATCCAACTTGGTGATGTTAAATATGGCATTATCAGTCGAAGAGGATGCCATAATGTAGGCTGGAAATGCATAGACAATGTAAAATTGTTGGCTGTTTTACTGCAGAAAATGCTCAAAATCCGCTGAAATGAGCTCCAAATGGCGAGAAAAGTGTGCCAAAAGATGCTGCCCGCTTAGTACTAGGTGCATTACACCAAATCAGGATATTTCAGCATAAAAAAATAATGCTCAGTCCACCAATAAATGCTTGATGTAATAAATTTCAGAATTGCAATAATGAGAGCAAACTGTCCCAAAACTGGATCTAATGTCAACTAAACAATGCTAGGTCCAAAGCTGGCATAAAGAGGACAAAGAAAAGACAAATGACAGTGAAAATACATGAGCATAACACCGAGAGATGTCAAATAGCATATGCCAATAAGAGGCACACCCCCAGACAATCCAGGCAAAATGTACTTGCAACTGCCAAAACCTGACACAAATAGGTGTGTGCTCAAAGGAAAGCAAATCCAAAACTGAGACTCAGCTCATAAGCATCCTGTGAACCAAGACATATACTCAATGCAACATCCAATTGTTGGAGTATAATCCCAAAGTCTCAATACATCTGTAACTGCTCAATGACATAGACTGCTCTAATACATGTAACTGCTCCAATAGCATGTAATCCCTCCTCAAGGTCAAGTAAGCATGTAAGATGCTCCCACTAGCGCAAAAGGCGTACAAACGAGCTCAAGGGCTCAAGCAACCCAAGACAAAGTACCAGTGACAAGTGACCAAGTCAATGCGTCATATGCATCCCAAGAGCATGACATACATGAAGCAACTAATGGAAGCAACCAAGTAAATGATCAAACTGAGTCGGAAATGCTCAAATACATCCAAGGCAAATCTCCCAATGTCGGTAAAGCATAGACAAACCAAGTGGCATATATCACGAACCAAAGCATGTAATGTATGAAGCCTAACTGTCAAGCATAGACATGAGGCATAAGTGGTCCAAGAGCATGCCAAGTCGGTCCAAATGCCAGTGAATACCAACCAAGGCGGAGCTTATGCATAGCTCAAATACATTCCATAGATTCAAACATGAGCTCAAAGTCGTCCCCAAATGTCAGATACATGATGGCAAATCCCAAAGCATACATCCGGTACCAATAGGTAAGTGACAAAGCATCCAAAGTACCTTCAGCCCACTGTTATTACAGCCAAGTTTGACTGTCAAAAATGAGAAATTTCAGCCAATATTTCAGGCCAAAATCATGGCATAATCATGTGCATACATTCCCAAGGCATTCGGGCATCAAGTAGACCGCACACGGGCATCAAATAGCACAATCGGAATGGAGTGTAAGCAACAAATGCTAATGCCAATGGTGCTGCCCTGTTTTCAGCCTGTTATGACAGTTTATGACAATCCCAAATCTGAAGAAATCAGCCCCGAATGATCAAGACCAAATGCCCAAAGCTTGAATGACATCAAACATGAAGTCTAATAGCCCTCTTGATCAAGGTAGAGAGCAAGAAGCAATGGCCAAGTGTGGAGCTGAAGTAGACGAGTGCTAATAGCCTGGAAAAAATGGTGCAATTTGCCTTATTGGTGCTGAACTTTCTGCTGCTCCACATGGGCTGAAAGGGGGTAATGGGGGGCTCAAGAAGGGCCTATCAAAGGCCTATGACAAGCCTCTTTGAGCCTTGATAAGTGCAAGGCACAATATGAGGGGAATCAGCTTCAAGGGTTTGAAGCCATGGCTACCCTTGCTATTTGCAACCTGTAGACTGGAATAAAACCCTGAAAGAATGATCAAATACCTCAGTACCAATGCCTTGAAGGTGCCTCAATAGGCCGGGAAGGTGCTCGGGAAGCCGGGGAGTGACGGGAGCTCGGAGAGATCAGATATGGATGCCGGGATGGAGATCCAATGCGTGAAGGGAGTCGATGAGAAGGTAGAGAAGCACCGAGTTAAGCTCAAGCAAGAGGAAGCCAAGCTCTGATACCAATTGAAAGGTGAGAAGGATCGAAGCTTGCACGTGAGCTATGGCGGGAGAGCAAGAGCAAGAAAGAGAGAGACAAGAAATGGGAACTCCAACAATCACAATCTGTGACCGGGCCTTCCTTTATTTACTAGTCACTAAAATGAATGTAAAGAATAAAGTGATGTGACGGGCGCCCGCCACCTGCAGTGTGCAGTGGCGAGTACTGTCAGTGTAGTAATACAACATGACTATGAATGATATACACATATTAGATAGTCATGAGTTAGAGTTAGTGAATTTTAATCCATTGGGATTCTTCAACATAATGGTTTTTAGAATTAATTGAGTATCTATGAGACTAAGCACTTGTTTTGATAGTAGTATGTACTGAGACTACAATGATAACTTCGAAACATAGAACTTTAATGTCTTTCTCTAGCAATGGAGAATCATCTATAAATGGAATCACAGATGGTGCTCACTTGAAGGGTTTTAATAAACTAAAATGAAATGTATTATGAATTTTCCAATGATGAGGAGGAATGCTCAATCTGAATACATTATCATTGGTGATAAGTGATCTTGCTCAATGAGGTTGTCTAGTGTAAAGAAATTCAAGGGGACTATGATAGTACCTTAAGGAGGCGTAGATCTTATTTCACAAATGATGAAGTAAAATCTAAATAGAAAATCTCTTTATCAAGCTCAATAATATATGAATATTAGTAGATTTTGGATATAATTTATTGAAAAAAAACTTACATGCTAGGTTTAAGATAAGATTAATATTTAATCTTTCTTTCAATCAATGACAAGCTCATTTAAAAAGAGTCTAAGTAATACTTATATGTTAGTAATTACTATACTAGGCTAAAGTCAATTCAAAACACAATAAATAAATTTTTCATTAGTTATATAATCAATCAATCAATCGATTACTAAGGCCCTTTGATTAAAAAGTTTTATTTAAGATTTCAAAAATTCAATGTACTTTTCTAATTACTGTAATTTGAAGTTGTGTGAAACATTTTTTTCTCAAGGAATTAACTATCCTAATAGAATTAATGTAGATATTTGTGGGGGGGGGGGGGGGGGGTGTGCGTGTGCGTGTGTGTGCATGCATGTGTGTGTGTGTGTGTGCTATTTTAATAATTAAAGTTCTTATCAAATAATAGTGGACCAACCTTGGATGTTAGTGAATACCAACAATAGATTTAGTAACAAAGCTTGATTTTTTTAATTTTTTGAGGGTCTGTTGTATCACATTTTGTTGTTGAGTATAGTGCGGAAGCATGTATCCATCTAATCTCAAGGCTTTTTGCACGAATTGTAATTTTCTTAAAGACAAACAAAAATAGAGTCCTTTTAATATGGGAAAAAACTGAGTAAGGTGTATTTATATACTCCATGATGGTAAATGTATGTGTGCAAAATATTTTATAGTCCCTC
This sequence comes from Lygodium microphyllum, assembly GCF_053477565.2. Taxonomy (NCBI): domain Eukaryota; kingdom Viridiplantae; phylum Streptophyta; class Polypodiopsida; order Schizaeales; family Lygodiaceae; genus Lygodium; species Lygodium microphyllum. The sequence goes on from NC_141156.1 coordinate 122,346,391, forward strand.
AAGTTAGTGAGCTTGGTTTTCTCAAAATAGACCATTGGAAGGTTGAAAAGCCTTAGTTAATTAAGACTGAAAGTTAACCCTTTCAAGAGGTTAATACATAATGCCTTCATCGATTTGTGTGGATTTCTTGACTAAAGAATTGGCCCTTTTTTTAAAAGGGACTTGTTTTGAGCCTTTGTAAAGGCTTATAAAATTTTCGATTTGGTTTGAGGAGCTCCAAAAGTTAGCATGCTAAGGATTGTCCCAAATGACAAGACTAGGTGGCTAAAGAGAAGATTCCGACCAACAAGGAAGGTCGTGGAAATAATGCCTCTCCTAAGGAACAATCATAAAAGGATAATAAGGGAAAGAAAAAATTGGAGCAACCAAAGGAGAAGGAGGAGTAGTCCTCAATGGTTAGTTTAACTAGTAAGTTTGCAAGTAGGTTGTAGAGACGGAAACTACAATATAGACACCCAAGACGAACAAAGAAGATACTAACCCTAAGGTCATGAAATAGACAGAGAAGGAAGGCAAACAAAGAGTTTCACTTAAGAAGTTGTCTTGCCTCTTCTTGATGGATTAGAATCACAATGTGATGATTGATGGCAATAAGGAGATGGTGGATGAATTGCTTCTAAAATGAATTGTTGGTCAAGAAAGATCAATACCATCGCAATGAATGTCTAAGGCATATGCTCAACAATAAGAAATGACGATTTTCATGTAGATATCAGGAGAAGGAAGCCACATGTGCTAGCGTTATTGGAAATTAAAATAGGGGAAGAGGAGGCAAGCACCTTTGTTATCTTGAGATACAATGCTTTGCTAAAGGATATATTAGAGGTTGTGGTTGGCACCATGGTAGTTGTAAAAGGACAACTATAACCTCAAACTAAATGGGCAAGTGAAGATGGCTCCATATTAACAATCTCAACTAAGATGGCATGTTGTAAAATAAATATTGTTTTTGTGTATGAAGATAACACTTTGGTGGTTAGGTTGAAGTAGTGGGATTCTTGGAGTTAGCTCAATGAGGAGCCCCTCCATGTTGTTGGGTGATTGATATATGACTATTGAGATGGAGGATAGGCCACAAGGTGGCAAGAAGTCCATCAACCAATAAAAGAAACACAAAAATACCATATTTTGGTAGTGATGCGTGTTAACACACTTAGGACCACTCAAACACTTTTTCCCTATTTAGGAGGTTTTTTCCCATTGGTCTTGTATATATGCCTGTTCACTTTTAGGGGATACTCAATCTTGTAAATATTCTCTATTGATACCTCTTGATACACTTTTGAGTTGTGCACTCTTAAGCTTCTTCTTCTCCTAGCTATGTACTTGCATTCTTACAACCTTGTGTCTGATCTTGGTCTTTCATTCATTACTTTTGAGGTTAGAAGAGTGAGTGCATGATTGGTTTAGGAGGAAGGTGAGGTGGCAACGTGAGAGATTGATGACTAACGTGATTGATGCTCTTGAAAACAATATGATTTCATCTAATATTCCACTTTTTATTCAAGTAGGGTAGTAGTTTGGTTTTGTTGTTGGGACATAGGGCGGAATCAGCCATTGAGGTCCTTGTGTTTGTACTATGTGGCAGAATTGGAGGCCCTCCTTGATGTTGTCATGTGGTTCTGTGTCTATAGTTTGAAACTTACCGGATGTTTGTTAGTAACATGATTTCATCTATGTGCCTATAGGATTTGACCCTTATTTTCTATCCCAAGATTCACTTTATCTATGATCAATTGTTGTGATGCTTGAGTTAGTTTCACACCTCTATTTGAGTATCAAGTGTGCCAGTATTTTTTATGGGCGATCTAGTGACTAGCTTAAGTGACCTGGGCAAGTGGATGCCGAGAATTGAAGTATGAATGGACTAGGAGTAGCCCCTATGATTGGAGATCATGAAGACACTCCATCAACATTGGTGGCCAATGCATCCCTCACCTATTTCATCCCTTCTTCTATGACAACCATATGCCTTTGGAGATGTCACCCTTTTCTCCAAATCATCACTTATTAGAGCAATGCAAAATAGTTTCAACCTATCCAATAGGACCACTACACCACAACTATGCAAACTATGAAGCATCTACTCTTGGTGCGAAGTGCTAAGGGACTAGCACTTGTCTAGAAGGGGAAGATGTTAACCCTTTGATAGGTATGGGAATTCACAAAGTAGGAAGATGAAGACACAAGTTCTAAAAGTAGTTCCGAGGATGTATTAGTTTTTAAGCATTGCCAATGCTAGTTTTTTAAAGCTGCTTTCAAAAATTTTTCAATAGATATGATGGTTATATTCTTTAAATAAGATGGTGAAAATTACAACAATTTTTTAGGTTAGATTAGTAATCATAATGAAGATGAGGTTGTAGAGGGATAGATCTTCTATTCATTCTCATCGAAGGAGGTCCGATTAACCTAATACACATGGTTAAATCAAAGAAGGATTAGCAAAAGACCAAAAGAAGGGTAGGGTGCCCAACCTAAACCCATGTATAAGGACCAAAAAGTGAATGAAAAATCCTATTATTGTGTTTGCAATGTTGAGAGAGAGCCTACTCTTGTTTCAAGCTTTTTCTCTTGCACTTATATGGGGTGGAGAGAGAGAGAGAGAGAGAGAGAGAGAGAGAGAGAGAGAGAGAGAGAGAGAGAGAGAGAGAGAGAGAGAGAGAGAGAGAGAGAGAGAGAGAGAGAGAGAGAGAGAGAGAGAGAGAGAGAGAGAGAGAGAGAGAGAGAGAGAGAGGATGAGACAGAGTGTGTGGGAGACTAAGGGACCAATAGGAGAACCCTAGGAGAAGCTCTTCTCGATATCCACCTTTTTCTTCTTCCTCCTCTTGCCATTCTTTGCACAATGGAGATTTTATGAATTGGATTGGAGGCACTGGAGTAGAAGCATAACTCTAGAGATATCATTCAAATTGTGGAGCCATCATTGAATCTTTTGAGTCTCAACTATAACAAGTAAGGTAGATGGTGAGCTTGCTTCAACTTGTCATCGATCTTGCATTCTTGCTTTCAGAGATTGAGAGGGGAGTGTACAATTTATGAGATAGAGAGAAAGTGTAGATAGCTATGTGAGAGGTAGCAAAGCTAAGGTAGATTCGAGCTCTTGAAGAGTATCATGCGATTTCATGTCATTGCACATGTGAGACATGATAGTGGCTCCAAGTGTTTTATGAGATAGTATAGGAAATATTTGCATAATTTTCCCTTTTTGAATTAAGGCATACATTCTTTCTAATTCCTCCTTGCCACCATGAGGGTTTATCTTCATTACTTATTAAATTAGGGCATGCGTACTTTCTAATACCTCCTTGCCATGAGGTTTAATCTTTTCATTGAATATCATGGTCGAAATGGGGAACCCTATAACCACATATTGCCTCAACGGGTGAAAAATATCCAATGCTAAAATAAGTGGTATTACTATAAGAAAAATTGGCCAAATGAAGCCACAAATCCCAAGCATGTTGTACATCATGATAATAATGCCTCAAGTATGTTTCAAGTCTTTTGTCCTCTCTCTTTGATTGGCTACCAATTTGAGGACGATAGGTTGAAGATGGAGCTAACTTTATACCCATCGAACTAAACACTCCTGGACAAAATATGCTAATGGGCTTTATATCTCTATCATTATAATGACTAAGTTGAGACAAACCATGTAGTTTGAAGACATATTCCATGACCAAAAGTTGCTAATGGACTTTATATATCTATCATTATAATGACTTGAGACAAACCATGTAGTTTGAAGACATATTCCATGAATGAGTTTGCCACTTCAAAGGCCATGCATAGGTTCTTTATTGGGATAAAATGTGTTGTCTTTGTAAGTCTTTCCATCACTATATAGATTCTATTCCATCCCCTCTTAGTAGTAGGAAAGCTTGTAATGAAGTCCATAGTGATGTGTGTCCATTTACCTTTAGGAATGTTGAAAAAGTAGAGTGAGAGCCAAAGGACGTGTGCATAAGAGGGAGAGAGAGCTCAAGTATAAGAAGGAAATATTGCTTAATGAGCTGCTCACAAGTACAATTGATACACTCTCTCTATCTTTGAGAGTAACCTTCAGGCTGTTTATATAGCCTCAATGTGGGCTAGGTTAGGGTTTCCCTTACCCTTCATCTCATTCACACCATACCTTCCCTCATCCACCCTTGTTTACTCAGGGTTCCTATGCTCCACTTCTAACACCCCCCCTCAATGCTAGGGTGGCATTGGATTACATAGCATGAAAGTGGTTCCCCCCTCAATCAATTAGTAGGATGCCTTTATAACATAGACTATAAGGATTTTTATGGAAAGATGGTACAATGGGGACTAGAAAAGTAAATCATCAATTTCTTTGGAGATATAATTGGCCTCAAATTCTTTGGGAACTTTAGGAGAGTTAGGACATTTACTAGTGATATGCCCTATTTTTTTACATTTGTTGGACTTAATCTTGTTGGGATATATTTTCAAGCACTTGCTTACAATATATCCCTTTCTTTTGTAAAAGGATCACTTAGTAACCATTGTATGGACTAAGAGTTGGTTTGTCAGGGCAGATGTTGACCTGTTACTACCTTCTGTTTGGTTTCTTTTCTCCTCATCAAAACAAGACCGAATGACACCTTCAAGTGTAGGATTTGATACATTTGCTAGGTAGTGGAAATAGTTGAAAGTACTTTTCTTATAGCTTTCAAGAGTATTGCAATGGCATCTTCTTTAGCAACAATTGAAGCTTAACTAAAGCTAATTGAGCCATCAGACCATTCATGTTTAAAATGAAATTTTTGAGGTCTTCTCCTTGCTTGTATTCCAAGATGAAGAGCTCTATTCTGAGAAAGATTTTGGAATTCTTCCCTCTTACACCATACAATTTCTCTAGCTCATCCCATTTCTCTTTGCAGTTACAAGCTGGTCAATATGGTGAATTAAAGATTCATCTAGGTGCAACATTATTATGGCTTGGGCTCTTTCATCATCTTCAACATCTATAGGATTTGATGGATCAATGGATTTTGCCCCTTTGATGAATGGCTAGTAGCTTTCTCCATCATTTTATATTTTACTAACACCTATCAAAAGTGGAAGTCTCTCCCATCAAACTTGCAGTTTTGAGCTTCACATCAACATAGACCATGATAGGAAGGTCTTACCGATTGCACAGTGGCAATGGCAGTGTCTATTTCTTTACAAATTTGGCATTACAAGCAAAAGAAACAATTGATGTGATCTCAAATAAATAGATTAGATGAAGAGATGAAAATGGTCTATGGGTTTATACTTGACACATAGCCCTACAAGGGTCAAGAATAATGATGACAGTTGAGCACTTAATGAATATGCTTAAGGTAAAACCTAATCTCCTCAAGACAAAGATTTAGCATAAAACATCTTCCACATACTAATTGAAAACAAGATCATGATTGAGAAATATAGCATCAATGCTTTACAAGCACTCATCTCATACTATATGTTTTTTTTATAAACTTAATAATATCCACCGTGTGATGGAGCTTCAAGATTTGCAATGAGCTCACAAGAAAGTTAATCAAAATTAAAATAATTGTTAAGGTTGGAAGAATGATTGGGTTTAAGAAAACCCTAAAGCTTGGGATGAAGCTTTCATGGTTGCCAGGACCCACAGTGGTTCAATGTTAGTAGTAGGGATAGAATTTTCAGAAACCCTTTGAGGTGAAGATAGCCCACTTGGGGGGCTACAAATGCTCTATGGTGGCTTGGATGATTGTGGCCCCTGTAGGCCAATGAACCTTGTTGATCTTTGCACTATTAAAACTATGAATGTTTCTAGTACGTTTGTTGCAATGCGTGCCTTTATTGTAGACAATGTTGGGCTTTATCATGCTATGCTGCTATGCCGTGAAGAGCAGGAGAAAATATCTTTAGAAGAAACCAGGTAGAAATATTGCCTTCTTCCTCTCCCCATTTCCTCTATGGCTAGTGGTCAAGACTGAGTATGGTGGAGAAGAAAGTAAAGTGATAAGAATGAGGTCTTCTTGTGTACTTAGGTTAGGACGGAGCTAGAGGGAGCTTGTTGGATCAAAGATTGCTCTAATACCATGTTGAAAAAGTAGAGTGAGAGCCAAAGGATGTGTGCACAAGAGGGAGAGAGAGCTCAAGTACAAGAAGGAAATCTTGCTTAATGAGTTGCTCACAAGTGCAATTGGTACACTCTCTCTACCTTTGAGAGTGACCTCTAGGCTATTTATATAGCCTCACAATGGGCTAGGGTTAGGGTTTTCCTTGCCCTTTAGCTCATTCACATCTTACCTTCCCTGATGCATCCTTGCTTACTTAAAGTTCCTATGCTACACTTCTAACAAGGAATAGGCCATGGTTGAACCAAACCTCTAGGATTTTGGATGTTGTCTTTATTTTGTTGCCATGACAGATACTATGAAACAAAAACCTTAATGTCCCTCCAAAGTTCCTTCCAATATAAGCTCTTGGAAATTTGATCCTACATCTTGAATACACCTAGATGATTAGCATGGGTGAACAAAGCATCTCTTCCATGATCTTTTGCTTGAAGGGTGAAGTGTAATGTATGACCACCTTTCCATGAAGACATAGAAGTCTATTTTTGAGATGATAATGATAGTCAATTCATGATACAAATTTTGAAATATGTGATAATATTCCTTGTCCAACAAATAGGATTCTTGTATCTCCTTCATCCAATTACTATGAAGCTCCATAATAGAGGATTTTTCATGGTCACATTCTACAAGCTAGCAGACCTACCCCAGAAACTACAACACGAATCATGGAGAGTTAGGAATTTTGGGCTTCATGGTTGCAGTAACCTTAGGTGTATCCACCACAGTTCCATCATGGGAAATGACATGTCCAAGCAACATTCCTCCTTTGAATGCAAAGACACTCTTCATGGGATTCAGGGTGACCTCATGACATCTAGTAGGGCACAACCACATTTAATAATGAAGGTTTTGTCATAACACCAAGCATACTAAAATCATCCAAGAAAACTTGCATAAAATTGATAAATATGACCCTTTTTTTTGCATGTCTCTTTGAAACGATGCTGAAGAATTCTTCAATTTGAATCACATCATCGTATGAAGAAAGACATCTAAGCAATGATGAATGCAATTATTCTATGATCTTAGGGGCTAGTTGAAACTTGATTTCAACTACTAAATCCATCCAGGGAGGAATATATTTCATAGCATGCTACCTTATTTAGAATGTTATCCAGATAGAGGAGAGAAAAGTGATCCAGAATTGTGTTTATTAAGCTTATGATATAATTCCATACAAATCCGTAATTTTTGTTCTTTTTAGGGACAACTACAATTAGAGAAATCCACTTTGCTCTATCCATTGAAGCAATGTATCTTGCCTGTCCAATTTCTCTTTGCCCAACTTTTCATATGCAAATTCATTTGGTATCATTGCATTTGTACTAGAACATTGTATTACTTGATGGGAATGTGGTATTGATAGCATTTGGGATCCAAATCCTTTGTCTCCATAATCCTATGCAAAAACCTCTTTGAGGTCCATCAAAAGGGCAATGATTTGATTTGCTCACAAAACTCCAAAACCAAGTGAGCCACTAATCTTGATAGACTTAGTTTCCTCCAAGCCAAGATACATTGTGGTCAACACATCCTCTATAAATCTATACACGTTTAGACATAATTGTACTTTAAATTGCTACTCTTGCTATATTTGATGCCACTATGGCTGCAATATCTACATCATTTCCACTTGTTGGCATAGTTGGCTTCATTGCACAATAGATGGGGAACTAGATTTTGAGTTCTTAGTTAGATATTGCTAATTAATTTGGAGAACATCTACCAAATAGAGAAAAACTAGGTTGACATTAGTGGCCAAGAACTCAGCTTCTTCATCCTCATTTTGACCCTTCACCATGTTGAGTATCTAAATAGTGACAGGAAAAAAGGTAGAAGAAGGTGGGGGAATTTTGTTCAAGGAGAACTAGACTATTATGTAGCAATGTTGAGCACTCACGTACTTGCTTGGGCCAATCACAACCATGGGTAATTCCTTAGGAGGCGATAATACTCTATCATTGATTTTGAGTTTGTCAAGTTGATGGTCACCTTGATTAAGGTGATTGGGTTCCAATCAAGTGATGGGCTATGATTACCTTGAATGGTTCAATTGTAGTCACAGTGTGATGAGATGATCACCTTGAGTGATTTGATTTAGTAGCGGTGATGAATTACCCTAAGCAAGGTCATCACATAATCTAGTCAAAATGTACCTTAAGTGAAGATGATGTAATGCAATTGGGGTGATGCCTTTTCTAGATAGATGTAGTCAATTAGGTGAAAGATCACCTTGAGTGAAGGTGATAATAGTTTAACTTGAGTATAGTAAATCTAGTCAAGATGATGCTTACCTTAATCAAGCTAGGTGATTATCACCTTCATCAAGGTGATTGCCACCTTCATCAATGTGATATTCACCTTAAGCAAGGTGATAACCACCTTAATAAGGGAGATAGTCTAGGTAGAAGTCACTCAAGGTGATGACCACCTTCAATGGAGATGATGGACGATATGCAGTCAAGGTGAAGATCACCTTGAATGGAGTAAATTAGTCAAGATGAAGGATCATGTTGAGCAGCTTTTCAAAATCAATGGATGTGATGATGATCACTTTGATCAAGATGATTTGTATTACTCAAGGTGATGACCACCTTAAGTGGCTTTATGCCAATCAAGATGAAGGACCACCCTAAGTAAGAAAATGTAATGTCTAGTTTTAGTCAAGGTGATGAGGTGGAGGTGATCAATCTCAATCAGGTGAAGAGTCAATCAAGGTGATTAATTAGTTAAAATGAGGCTCAATATCAGCTGAGTTGATTTGTTTTGGTACCTAGACATTTTATTTATTGAGAGGCTCTCTTGTTGAATGGAAATGGCTCCTATGAACTTCCAACAAAGGTGTCTTGTGAATAGAGTAGGAGCAAAGATCAAATTAAATAAGTTATAGGTTCTCAATATAGACGAGGTAATTAGCTCTCCAATCAAGCAAATAATGAGTGATGACCAATTAAAAAATAGACAATATAAAGCCTACACACAAACCATAACTAATTAACACAAGTTTCAAGAAGATGAGAGGCATACAAGGTCATTCCATGCAAGCAGATGGACATCTATGCTAGTTTTTGTGGTCTAATAAAACATGTTTGGAAAATAATTGCAATGGTTTTAGCTTTAACTAGTTACTATTTATTCACTACTATGACATTGCACGAGTTTTAGCTTTCCATACATTTTGTTCTCGTATTACCCAAAATCAGTCTTGCAATGATCTAATGTTTTTAGATAACCCTAGGTTTATGCCTTCAGTATCACATTAATGACTTGATCACTCATCCATATTCAGTGAAGTGTCGAAGGTTCACTATTATCCTGATAGACTTTCATACTACCAAAGGGCAAGTACAATCTTCAGCTAGAAGTTTGATCTTGGCTAAAGGGTAGGAACTGTTCTCAAAAGTATATTCTCATACTTGTCTTTTAGAATCGAACAGTCTAACATAATAATATATATATATATATTCAGAATAACTTGTCCCTCGTGATTATTAAGAATTGAAGAAACTTGTGCCAACTCTTCACCATGCTATTTTATAGAATGCTTTATGTGCTTGTATATACTATTGCACTCTTACAAAGTATCAATGTGGTTGTTATATGTAAATATTGTAATATCAAGGATATTGCCGCCGCCTTGTAGACTTTGAATCTTAACTTCATTTGATTGCAAATGTTCTTTAACAATGCACACATCAAAATACATGAATTTTACGTGGTCCAAGTGAAATATTTGAGAGCAAGTATACTCATGAATGTAGATAGAGTCATTTTAAAACCATACACATCAAAATACATAAATTTTGAGTGGTCCAAGTGAAATTTTGGAGACCAAGTACTCATGAATGTAGTTATAGTCATTTTAAAATGATACACATCAGTTGAATGAAAAGCACCATGAACATAAATCCATGTGTCTTGTTGAAGAACAAAATGCAACTCACTTTCCCCTTAAAAAATTTCATTGACTAAAACTGATGGTAGATGTCTAATTCCTAGTCCTCTCAAGTATATTCTTATTTTGAAAGGCAAATTCACTCCTAACCTTCTTGCGAAGGATAAACCCTTGTGGCCCTTGCTCCGGTATTGAAACCCTCGAGTTCGAGCCGTATTACTGCAACCCCACATTATATTTATAATGTTTGGGAAAAGACGAGCTCGTTTCATCAAGCTAGAGCCAGCTCGAGTTTTGCAAATGCCTGCCCAAAATTATGTGAGGGGAAAAAAAAAAACTCTTTCCAAAGTGCATTATTTTAGTTATAGTTTTCAAAAACACGAATTAAAAACCAAATCAAATTTCCAAAGTTTTTTTAGGTGTGAAGCGAGAAGGATGTATGTATGGTTTGACAAAATTATTTCCCCAAAAACCCTCCCTAATTATTGGTGCACATCTATATATAGCAACGTGCCAAAATCGATGGAGTACTGATTCGTGAGAGATCAGATACGGCTAGTCACATGCACTGTGCATGCAGGTATACTCCGGCAAGATGCATCACGTGCACTCTCCTGTTTCCTATTCGTTCTATGATTGCTTGTTAACCACCTGTTTCAATACACTCTGCAATATGGTTGTGGCGGAATTTGCAGGAACAAGACATAAGCGGCGTCAAAGAATGGCCGGTTTTTTGCGTTATTCTCTCGGCGATGGTTATCGCATCCTCGATTTTCTTGTGGATATCCTCCTGGCGATGATCATAGCAGCCGGGGGCATTGTCGCAGCTGATCATCTGCTGCCAGAATTAGCAGCTGGCTGTGGGTCGTCGACGGTCGTCAATATTCATGCAGCTGGTAATTACAGAGCCCCCACCAACGTGATAGCGGGTGGCGATATGGAGGCGCTGGCCGATTATCTATTTGCGTCTTCGCTGGATTTAGTGGCTCCTCCAGTATCTGCGTTCTCTCTGGAGAAGGCGCTCTTGTCATTCACAGAGGCATACTTCTTGGGTTGGCAGGGAATGCCGTGGCTCATCAAGCGGTATATCAACTTAATCGCGTTCTTAGTCATCTACGATGATGGCATCATGCGCAACGTGGTGAGTGTGTATCATTTTGCATGACTGCAATGATCATTTTGTCGATCTTTCACCTGCTTCTTCATGTTAGATCTTACCTTATTAGCGTGAATGCTTTTGCAGATACCCGGACCGTAGACGCTAGCGGGCCGCCTACGTAAACCTATCATGAGCGCACCGTATCGATGCCTTTCTACCTTCCTTAACTGGCTCGATTCTGAAGCTGGAGCTTCTTTTGATTTTAAGTTAAGGGTTCACTGCATCTCTGATCTATCGTATGAGATCTCATTTGTGCTAAAATATAGCATTGTAACTTGTAAGTGCACCTGATTACTGATAGTGTAAGGATGTGCTCTTTTGAATTTCCTTTGGAGGAAGTAAAGAGATGCGTGCACTCTTTAGTAAGTTTATATGTGCCTTGCGTTTGGTGGTTAAGCTCTCTTTAGTAGGTGACTTTAACAATGCAAACCACCCCAAATCTCAAGACATTGGCCAAAGTGTTCATTCTTTTTACCTCATTTTAACTAATCAATATCCCATGGTTCTGAAACACAAGTACAAAAGAGAGCTGATCTAACTTTCAAGCTAAGTGGGAAAGACACAAACAATAAGCCACTCTTGTACCTTCTTCACCTTGCATGTAAGTATAGGCCAAGCCAACAAGAGAGGACGTTAAGATGAAGAGGGTCCTACATGCCTCAAAGTTCAAAAGGGATGTCCAACTGATGGAGAGCTTCATAGGTAAAAGGCAAACATGTTTGATTTGCAATTCATGCTATTACATCTAGTACATTCAAGGTTAGCAATTGTAAATAATCAACTCTTTATATACTCTCTAAGAACGTCCAAAAGGTTTAAATGGAGCTCCCAATGGGAGCTTTGCATCATAAATGTTATGATATTTCTTCTTCACACGGCCCTATCTCTATTTTATGGGTTGGATCCCCACATATGATGAGGTTTCTAAATGGTTTCCTAGACCACACTATAGCTTGTTTATTTTATGTTTGTTGGCAATGGTTTCTATCAAGCCTTGGTTGGCTCTCAGGGTGAGAGAAATTACTAGAAACTGTGCTCTGTCAATTTTTAGGGGAATTTGTTGCATGTAACTTTCCATGGTCTGCTACCTTCTCCCATGAGATGTAATGTTGTTTAAATATCCTATTTGGGTGTCCTTCCTAAGGTTGCATATTATATTTAAAGTGGAGGTCTATGCCATCATAGCTACACTTATGAAAGTATCATATGTTCCTACTCTTTCATTTAATCCTAAGGCAAATAAAAGGGGATGTATACTTTTGGATAAGAGTATCGAGCCCCATGAGGTGCTAGAGATACATTATAAAAGAGGGCTTGATCTTGTTTGTGATATGTGTTTCTTCAACTTCTCGGATGTTTGTTATTTTTTCATCAATTAAGTTACTTTGCTAGACTGTGCCCTCAAAAGAGTCAAAGAGGAATAAGAAAACAAAAGTTGTTGATCCTAACCAAGTAAAAAAAAGTTTTACTCCTAACAAAGGTAACCCTTTGAAACAAGAAAATGGAAACACTTATAATGGCAACATCTAGTCTATAGCTTTTAAGGATTTAGCTGAGAAAACCTAACTGACTAATGATAAGAAAGATCAAGATAGTCAACCAATGTAATAAACGGTAAAGAAGCGGATCCTAGTGCTAGTATTACTAGAATACTTCAATCCATTGACTCCATGAGAACAAGGATTGCTAACAAAGCTAGCATAGCTTCACATAAGGAGAATCAAGGCACAAGCTGCCAGTAAGATAGGACTAGAAAATCAAAGAATGGGAAAATATTCATTAAGAATATGGCAAAGGGCATGCATTATAGACTTTCAATAGAACATAACAAGATGAAAAGAGTCTTGATAAAATAGAGTAAACTTGACATTAAAGCATTAAACAAATGAAGTTAGGCATTAACCGTACTATTGAAAATTTTGGCACATGTGTGTTTAGAACTCATGCTCTTGGGGGAGAGGCAAGGTCATGTGAGTGTCATGGTTTGGGCCAAGGAAAGATGTAAATTGATGTTGATTGTCAAGGATGATGGGGACATTGCCACATCAGATTCAAGATTTCAATGTGTGGTGAGCAACTCTATTTTTGAATGTGTCACATGTGGGACAATACATAGGACTCGGCTAAAGTCCTAAGTGTCGAGTGAAGCTACCATTTTTTGAGGACTAGAATATGTTATTAGATCCCAAATATCGATCATACGGGTATGACAATATGATTGACTATAAGAGAGATGCAGGGAATGTCTTCATTGATAGTGTAAAGTTGATTGATGTGGCCTTATCATATTAGATGATGCGTGTAAAAGTATCATTTTGGCATATTAGACATTCTAATGAGTTTTGGAGGTGTGATCCATTTAATAGGTTTTAACTTTCTAATGAAGATTATTGCCCCAATCTCTTGGCCCTCTTTGGAATTAGATATGATAGCTATTCTATAGCGAAGGAAACTCGATTCATGTCAACAATGTAGAGACAATCTTATTGTTGCTCTTATTTGAAACCTAATGGTCTTACTATTCTTCACCTTACATAACATTGAAGGTTTTATTAGGACTCGAGGGACTTCATAGGATTGCATCTATTAAGATACATTTTCAAAGCTAATGGCAATCTCCTCTAATTTTATTTTCTCTTATTGTCACTTAAGAAAAAGTAGAAAATGGAGGTTCTTATGATGATTGAAAATGATGAAGCAAGGAAGTCTTTTGATGAAGAAGGCATCTCTACTATCTTCAAGAGACATTTGTCCTCCATGGTAAGTATTCCCTTAGAATGTGATGATAACCAGGCTTTTAGGGTGGAATTCACTGGAGAACACATAGGGATGGGGTAATTGGAATGCTACCTTATCTTTGGTGCCCTTTTAGAGTTGATGAGCTATGCTTTTGTTGTTACAGTATTGAAGAAAGCTAGAGCCCCAAGTCTTGGTGTACCAAGTCTAGAAACATATTGATATGTAGTAGAAGCTATCTCTTGAACAATCAATTTCACAGCGGCTATAATGTAATGCCCTTGAAAAATTTCATCTCAGGTTTTATTGTGTTCTAGAATAGCCACATGCATGCGAATCTTTCAAAAGTCTATACATCTTCAAAAATACTTTCAAAAAGGAAAAATAAACACAAAGGAAAGAAACCTTCATCATTGTCATCAGTAAATTCAAGGTCATTGATATGGTGAGTGCCAACTAGGCCAAAAAGCTTGTTAAGATAAGGAAGATGAGACAATGAGAAGATATGCACATTCATAGTCTGATCAATTTTTTGATTTCCTGAATTGGTCTTATTAGCAATCCTTTGTGTCTTGTAGGTAATCTCCTATTGCCTATGAGCCTTAATCAAGAAGATGAGGACATTAGGAGCTCTGACGTTGTCTTTGTTTGTCATTTTGTATATTTTAGACATATTAGGTGGAGTCATTTGTCATTTTATCCTTTGTGATCAACTAGCCCTCCTCATTCTCTCATCTTGCTGCTGCTATCTAGTGCCCACAAACTAACACGTAGAGCTCTGTGTTGGGGTTGACTATTGTAGCCTTGTATCTTCAGTCATTGCAGCCACATTGTTCCTTCTCTGTCTTGCATTCTCTTTTTCTCCTTCTTCCCTCCATGTTCACTTTTCTTTTTCTGTTGCACACTCTCACATGATATCAAAGTTGAAGATCTCAAAGAGGAGCGTATTGTCCATGACAAAGTTAACAGACGTTATTCCCACGTGATGCAGACCTTGCGCTTGGAGTTAAACAAGGCATGAAAACCTTTTTTAGCCCTTTTTTAGGCTATGCCTATCAAGGTAAATTTACATTTTGTGTTGAGATGCAAGCTCAACACGTGCGGACATTGATGATGGACCGCTTGGCTAGATGGGTCCGCACATCTACACTTAGCATGTTGGTGGTCATTATGATACTCACATGGCCCACTGACTTATCACTTGTTATATTTAGTTTGTTACACCTACCTATAGCTGGCAAAGATATAGTGCTAGTCGATTAGTGTAGTCTGTTATGCACTATTTGACTTACTAGGTCACTTTCCTTTACATTGTACCTTATCTATACTTTGTGTACATTGTATAGTGTGTGGAAGAAGAAGAAGAAATCAGCAAGAAAACGTTTTTGGCCTCCATATCTCTTCTCGTGTTCTTGAGTAAGCTTCCTCTTATGTATACAATGTGTGTTTGGCGCAGCAGCTCAAGCAAGTCCTCCCACCACGCGATTCTTGACATGGTATCAGAGCCGCACCACTGAGAGAGGTTGATTTTGAAGGCTGAAGTGAAGGAAAAGAAGCAAGGTTTGAGTAAGCAAGTAATGGGTAAGAAGCTCTCCCATTCTTCCACTCTTTCTCTCCGATAGTACCCATGGAGACACCGAAAGCAAGTTAGAGTGAAAATCTCAGATTGCTGTGAGATTTGGTGTGCGAGCAGAGCACTATATAACCTGTAGATAAGTAGTTTAGGGATTTTTTGTAGTTTTTTGGCGCATTTGAGGCCATTTCAAGCCCTATTTTAGAGCCGCAAGATTGATAACAACAGTTTTAGGGTACACTGTGATTTCGGCTATGTTGACCAAAAGTGGGTGCACAGGTTACATATTTTGAATCTATAATTTTTGAGGTGTTTTCCAAGAAGCAAACATAAGGTTTGTCTACAAACATTTTGCTGATTACATGTACTATTGAGCAATCCGTGAAAAAGGTTGCTTGGTGTATTGTTGTGCACTTGTTGTGAAAGGTTGCTACTGTGTTGTATCCTCTTTTGTGATAATGGTAGAGTTTAGTTGAAATCCCATTATTGAGAAGCTCGATAAGAACAACTACTCTTCATGGAAGTTTCGTGTGACAAACTTCCTCATTGGAAAGGGCCTTTATGAGTTTGTTTCAAGTGAAGAAAAGGAGCCCAGAGCTGGATACCCCTCCAATTGCAAATGAATTAAAGGCATGGAAAGAATGAAATGCAAAAGACAAAAATGTGATGTATTGGCTATCTGCAATCATTGATAATACTATGTTGGGACACATCAGGAATGTAGAAACTTCACATGCAGCCTGGACAATGTTTGAGAATATGTTCTTAGTAAATACAAAGGCACGAAAGGTTCAACTCAAGCAAGAGTTGAATACCTTGAAGAAAGGGAAAATGTTTGCCAATGAGTATGTTGTGAAGGTGATCGAGGAGCATTACGGATGCTTTAGCAACGATTGATGTAATGCCTAATGATGATGATTTGGTTTCATCTGCATTGAGTGGCCTTAAAAATGAGAAGGCATGGAAATCATTTATTACTTCAGTATATGTACGAAAGCCATTTTTAGATTTTGATGAGTTGGTCTCTTTCATGATTACTGAAGAGATCAATATGTAGGGTGACTTGTTTGAAGGAAATGGTAAACAGGTCCAAGCATTTTGCTCAAGTTCATGAAGGGGATGTGGTAGATCCTCTTTGAGAGGCCGTGGTATGGGATGTGCTAGCGATAACCAGCAAAACAAGTTCAATCAACAATTTGGTGAAATTAGGTTTTAGGAGGCCGCGGAAACTTTAAAGGCAAGGGGAGTTCTAGAGGAAGAGGTGAATGCCTGAATAGAGGTTCTAGAAATTCTATTATTGTTTATCATTATTGTGACAAAATAGGTCATATTGTAGCCCATTGATATGCTAAGAAGGATGATATTCACAATTTGTAATTGCAATAAGGAAACTATGCATCATGTTCACGACAAAATGGTGATAAAATTGAGTATTTGTTTATTGTGCATCATATGATGAATGTAGTTAGAGGAAAGGGGACACATGATGATGTATGGTATGTCGATTCAGGTGTATCTAATCATATGACTAGTCATATTGAATGGTTTGCAGAGATATAGGACTTACAAAATCTAGGTTATGTGTAGATGATGAGTGATGATTAATGCCACCCAATTTCACACATTGAAAAGGTTCCCTTATCCTTGCATGATGGCCAAACAAAGACTGACATATGTATTACATGTGCCTTCAATCACAAAGAATCTAGTATCTGTTGGCCAAATGGTAGAGCAAGGGTTGCATGTTCGATTCAATGCAAAAGGTTGTTTTGTAGAAGACTTTAATGATAAGTGTAGGTTGGTCGCAAAAGGAAGTAGAGTTGGCCCCATGTTCACTTTAGATATTGGAAATCTTGCAATGGATGCTGCTATATATGCTAAAGAAAAAGGAGTGGTTGCAGACATTGAAATATAGCATAAACATATTGGACGTGGAACCATGCAAATGCTGAAATTAATGCAGTCGAGAGAATTGGTTACAGGGTTGCCTTCCTTTAGAGTTGCGAAATTTCATAAAGTCTGCGAAGCATGCTAGTTTGATAAGCAAGCAAGACAATCCTTCTGACATATGATAGAGAAGTGTGCAAAAATATACTTGATATAGTGCATACAAATGTTTGGGGGCCTACAAAGAATGTACCTCCTGGTGGCACAAATACTTTATCACATTTATTGATGACTATTCAAGGAAGCTATGGGTATATTTCATGAAGGAAAAGAGTGATGTATTTGAGCACTTCAAATCTTTCAAGACAACTTTTGAAACAGAAATATGCTTTCAAAGTGAAGTGCTTGAGATCAGATGGAGGGGGAGAGTACCTCTCTAATGAGTTTAGTGGCTTCTTGAGGACTCATGGGATAAAATGGCAATTTATTTGCAGGTATATCCCACATCAAAATGGGGTTGCAAAAAGAAAAATAGGCATATTGCAGAAGTTGCACGAGCATTAATGGCTGAAAAGAATATGCCAAAATATTTTTGGCATGAAGTTGTTCATACTACTATCTATATTATGAACAGAACTCCTATAGCTGTAGTTCATAGGATGACTCTTGAAGAGTGTTTTATTGGCAAGAAGCTTGATGTATCACACTTGAAGCTATTTGGCCGTGTTGCATATGTTCATGTGCCAAATGAGCTATAGAAGAAGCTTGATCCAAAGGCAAAAAAAAAGTATTTTTATTGGATACTTTTTAGAGCACAAAGGATTTGTTGTTATAACCCTATCACATGTGAGTTTAGAGTGAGTAGAGATGTTATTTTTTATGAGATGAGGAGTTGCTATACACCTACTGGTGATGTATTAGATGATGATAATGATCATGATAGCTATGTGTAGAAAGAAAAGCAAGAATCATGGAGTCATAGGGGACCTGAAACATCATCTGGTACTACACCTATAGTGAGCCCTTGGTTTGGGAGACCAAGGAGTAGCCCCACATCTTCAGGTGGATCTATAAGTGTTACAGGCAAAGACAAAGGAAAGAAGAAAGTGCTAGATGGTAATGATACATCTACTAGTCATTTGGGATGTGATGGAGATTCTAATGGTTCTAAGAGTTTGGATGATGAGCTTGGTATTCCTTCAATCAAGGCACCAGGTGTACAGAGAGCACATAGTAATGTAAAGGATCTGTTAGGGATCAGATTCCACCATTTATTTAGTTCACCATTTATTTACTACTATTTCATACATTAGTATTAGTATGCATGTAGTGTTTTGGGTCATCATATGTAAAGCAATCTTTATATTTCATATGATCTGTCACCTGAAAGTCAGGGTGCAGGTTAAAAACCATCAGGCAGATGTATTCGTGCTGTGGGTTCTTGATCGTGAATGGAATATGACTTTGTGCAGCACTCAGGAATGGCCGCTGATGTTTGATCCTATCATTTTCTTATCATGCCTTGAATGTTAATGTTATTCTCTTTCATGTTACTCAATCAATGATGATTATGGTGAACGAAAACAGTGTTATGTTCAACGATCAGTAATTTTATGTTGCTGAGCATGATGTTTGCTTTGTATTTGAATGTATTTCCTAAATATTATGTGGAGATGAAGGCTAGAAATCTATTCAAGGAGTTTCTTTTCAGTATTGTTGTGTATTCAGGTAGAATGATGTTTCGTGATGACTGTTTTGGTGTGTTAGAAGGCCAAAACACTTTGGCGATCTCTTCCAGGTTCAGGAACATGATTTCTTGATTTAGGTGCAGATCTGGAATCAGGTTTTAGTAGATTCAAGCAACAAGGATGCTGATGGCATTGGGATTGGGTAAGGTGCCTTTTATGGGTAGTCTTTATGTCAGACAAGTACCCTTATCTATCCCATCCTATTCTTACCAGAAGCAAATCCCGAAAAATCAGGGTGGCTTTGGCAAGATAGCAGCAAACAGGTTGCAGGGCTGGATGATAGGGGTGGAACAGGGGGTTTGTTCAGGCTGGATGAGGAGCAGTTTATTGATGTTGGGCAAACTTCTTTGGAAGGGGGTGCCTCTGCAAGTACCTCAACAGTTTATCATTCTCCTGCCACTTCATCCGAATCTCCAAATTTGTCAGATGATGAGGGCATATTACCTCTTGACCAGCATGATACTCCTCCTAGACAAGCATTTGAGAGGTTACATCGTGCAGTGCTTGGAAGAACATTTTTGTTAAGAAGTGCTAGAATTCCACCTTAGAAGGTTTTGAATTTTAACCCATTACCACCTCCAAGGAAGCCCAAGAAGAGATCGGGAACGAATCCTAATCAGTTGGTTAATCCAAAGGTTCGTGCATCCAAATTTTCAGGCAAGAAGAAAGAGGACCCTGATTGCCATGTGGCACAATTTGAGACCAGGTGGACAGCCAGTGGGTTCAATCAAATGTATGGGGATCAGGTTAAAATGCAACAGTTTGCTGCCACCTTCCAGGGGAAAGCTATGGACTGGTTTGCCAGTTTTGGTATGGCAGCCTTTAACTCATATGATGCCTTAAAAACAACATTTTTGGGCAGGTTCCATAAAGATAAAACTCCAGGAGACATTCTTAGTAAGATTAAGCAAATCAAGCAAAAGGCTATGTTGGTGGAGGATTATGCTCAGAAGTTTAGGAATTTGCCAAACAGGTCGCATGCGGATGATAAACCTTCAGTTGAAATGCAGATTACCTACTTTATGAAGGGTTTGAGAGGTAAGATTCGGAACCCCATTGCCAATGTTGAGATGGGCCAGAATGATACATTGGATACAATGATTAGGGCAGCTATGAGAGTGGAAAAGAGACTTGGTACCTCTAGGTCTAAGAATAGTAAATATGAAGACTCTTCGGATTCAAATTCTGAGGCAGATCCAGGATCAGATTTTGATATAGAAAGTGATGATGAGGGCAGCGATTACAGCTCAGATTCTGATGATGATTCTAGTGACTCTCATGAAGATAATTTTAGTAGGAGAAAGAGGAGGAAGAAGAAGAAATCAGGATCAGCCAAGACCAAAAATAAGAAAGCAAAGGGAAAAGATAGGAAGAAGTCAGTGGGGACAGTAAGTTAGATAAAATGTTAAAACAAAAGCTAAAGGATTTGGGTATTTCTGACAATAAGAAGAAGGAAAAGCATTGTGAGATATGCCAGAGAAAGGGCCATGAAACTAGGGCTTGCTGGTATAATCCTAATGTTAGGATGGCACAGCAGATGCCAATGATGCAAGCAAGTCCGAGACCTATTCAACCAGCTACAGTGAATCAGATTATTCCTGACACTATACCATAGAGACCCTTCAGAGGACCTAGAAGAATGCAAGCTAGACAGCCTTGGGGAAATTTTCAGGCACAACAACAAACTACCCAAATGGGAGCATGCCATTATTGTGGAGGTCAAGGACACTTTGTTGGACCAAACTGTGAGCTTTGGGCAAGGCATAGGACTGAGAGAGGAATGCCGGTAGCAAGGTCCCACAATGACAGAAGACCTGCAGGAGCATCTCATCAACATCATCCACCTGCCCTAGTTGCAGCAGTCCTTATAGAGTTACCTGATCAAGATAAGAGTAGGCAAACTCCTGAAGGTACAGGAACTGCTTGCTGTCAGGAAAATTACCAGGAAAAGATTCAAGAAGCGGCAAAAGAGGTCTTGGGTAACACTAACGCTGTAAGTATGCATGTTCATTGTGATTGTTCTAATTGTATTCAAGTAGAGGAATGTTAGGATGAACCAATGGTTTTAGCGGTCACTAGAAGCCAAGTCGGCAAGAAAATTGATTGGTAGGAACAAGAAAAGACAAGAAAAAAGGCAACCAAACAAGTTAGAAAATTGCAAAAACTTGCTAAAGGAGTTGAATTTGATCAAGTTGGGGATGTAGGGACTTCAGGGATACAACTTCATGAACTGTAGGACCAACTTTTTGAATAGCAGGATCAGGTTCTTGGTCATCAAGAACAGTTTCTTGATAGTAGAAATGCTAAAAAATTACAGCAAGGAGGTTTGGAAGAGTTGTTTCAAGCTTTGGCTAAGTGTTCTCTATAGTTGACTTTGGAGCAAGTTTTGGATTTGATACCAGGGTTTAAAGAGAAGTTATTCCTGAAGATCAGGTAGAAATAGCAGGAAGTTCTTCAAGGTACAATGGATCCAGAACAAGCAATTCTTGATTGTAAGGCAGTCATACCAACTCAGCAGGAGGTTATGGATTACCAAGTATCTACTATTCAAGTTGAGTATGCATGAAGAAAACATGATGATGTCCTGTTGGATGGAGGCTCAAGAGTTAATATACTTCCTGAACATACATATTTGGCAACTCAGCGGGAGGAGCTTTTACCAGCCCCATTTCAGGTCCTAATGGTAGATCAAAGGAGGTTACAACCTTTGGGTATCTTAATAAATCAACAAATTTTAGTGGTTGGTCTCAAGTTTAGGGTGAGCTTTGTTGTGTTGAGAATGTTAGAAATTGGAGACTCTTATGAAATGCTTTTGGGGAGACCGTGGTTTAGATTGGCTAAACTCAAGTAGGATTGGGGAAATGATTATGTTTGTATTCCAAGAGGACTTAAGGAAATTAGGTTATCTACAGTTAATAAGGTTCTCTTGAAAAGTTCAGCTAGACCTATGGTGGCTCAGACTATTAACCTTGCAGATGAAGTAGAAGATGATGAGGAGGAATTATTTCTTCAGGCAAATCCTTCTGTGGTTCTAGTTTTTGAGATAGATGTTGATGGCATTATACAAGGGTATCAGGAGCAGCCTCATGTGGTTGGAAAGGTTCTTTTGGAGTATCAACCTGTTGAAACTACAGGTCAAAATTAGTCTGGACATCAAGCAGAAGGTCTTCCTGAAGGTCCAGAGTATCTTCAATTTCAGGATAGGTCAGGGGATGAGCAGGATAAATTAATTCAGGATCAAGGCATTGTTCATCCTGCAGTTTTCTAGCAAGAAGGACCTGAAAAACAACAAGTTGGTATGGACAGTTTCATGGACAGTTTAGGTGTATTGGATGAAGAGGGGCAGAAAGCTATTGTGCAGGCTGAATTAAGGTATGAGCATACAATGAGAAGATCTCCAAGAGTTGTTGAAGATGAGGTTCAGGAGCTTGACTTGAATATTGAAGGTGAGCCTAAACCTATCAAGGTTAGTATTTTTGTTGAGGATGATTTCAAGCAAGATCTAATTCAGTTGTGCAGAGAGTTTTGAGATATCTTTGCTTGGGATTATACAGATATGAAAGGGTTTGACCCAGCTGTGTGTCAGCACAGGATAAATTTGAAGAAAGATGCTAAGCCCATTGTTCAGAAGAGGTATAGAATGAATCCTAATTATGCCAAATAGGTCAAGGAAGAAATTGACAAGCTCCTGAGAGTTGGGTTCATCAAACCAGTCAATGAGGTTACTTGGTTATCTCCTATTGTTGTGGTGCCAAAGAAGAATGGGAAGATCAGAGATTGTGTTGATTATAGGAAGTTAAATGCAGCTACTATTACTGATCCTTTTCTGCTTCCTTTTACTGATTCTCTCTTAGACGATGTGGCAGGTCATGAGATATATAGTTTTCTAGATGGGTTTTCAGGATATAATCAAATCAGGATGCATCCGGAGGACATGGATAAGATAGCTTTCATCACAGAGTGGGGAGCTTATATTAGCACAGTTATGAATTTTGGGTTGAAAAATGGACCGCCTGAGTTTCAGGGAGCTGCTCATAAGACATTTGAGCCTTATTTAACAACTTTTATGAGAGTCTTTATTGATGATTTTTGTGTATTTGGTAGTAGGAGAGAGCATCTCAAATACCTTAGGTTATGTTTTTAGAGATACAGAATGTTTGGTATGTCATTAAATCCTTTCAAGTCAGTCTTTGTAGCTAAAAGGGGTGTGTTGTTGGGTCATATCTTGTCAAAAGAAGGCATGAGTATTGATCCCAGAAAGATTGCAGCTGTTCAGAAAGCTAAAGCTCCAAGTAATGTGCAAGAAGTCATGAGGTTTGTGGGCCAAGTTAAGTGGCACAGCAGGTATTTAAGATACTTATCACATATTTGTTCTCCTCTTACGACTCTCACTAGGAAAGGGATGCAGTTTGTTTGGAGGGAGGATTAGGAGAGAGCCTTCAGTATTCTTAAGAAAATGTTGGTGGTGGCTCCAATCTTGCAACCTCCAGCATGGGATTTACCTTTCCATATTTTTGTTGATGCATCTGATTTGGCTGTGGGAGCTGTTCTAATGCAGGATAAAATATCTGGTTGGTACAGACCAATTTATTATCCAAGCAGGAGATTAAGTATTGTTGAAAAGAACTATTCAGCTGAAAGAGAAGCACTTGGAATGGTTTTTTAAGTGCAGAAATTCAGACCTTATTTGCTGGGTAACCCAGTCATATTTCATGTTGACCATCAAGCACTCTTGTTTTTGGTAAATAAGCCTCAATTGACAGGTAGATTACCAAGATGGATGTTGCTATTACAAGAGTTTGATTTCAAAATTGTTCATACTCCTGGGAAAGAGCACGCTATAGGTGATTATTTAAGTCGATTGGAAAATGATGATTTTGAAGTTGGAGTTTCTAATCAATTACCTGATGCTGAACTTTTTGAGGTTCAGATTCTTGATCCTGACTCATATTTTGATCAGATGCTGCATTTTTTGAAGTCAGGCATTATGCCTGCACACCTTTCAGCAGATCACAAGAGGAGGTTGGCACTAAAGAGCAAAATGTTTCAGGTTATTATGAATACATTGTATAGGAGGGGAGTTGATAATATCTTAAGAAGGTGTGTTCCTGAGTTTGAACAACCAGCAGTGTTACATGAAGCTCATGTCGGACTGTCAGGAGGTCATTTCTCTGGAGAGATTACAGGTAGGAAAATATTACAAGCAGGGTTATGGTGGCCTACCGTGTTGAAAGATGCTCATCAGTATGCCAAAGAATGTTTGCAGTGTCTTAAGGAAGGTCAACCACTTGACAGGGATAGGATGCAAGATCATCCTGTGTTGCCACTTGAGCCATTTCAAAAGTGGGGGATTGACTTTGTTGGTCCCATTAAACTAGCTGCAAAAAGGACAGGTAACAGATACATTTTAGTTTGTACTGATTATGCTACTAAGTGGGTTGAGGCTCATGCATGAAAGGATAATAAGGCAGCAAGTGTGGCAAAGTTTTTGTATTCTAATGTTATGACTAGATTTGGCTGTCCTATTGAGTTAATCAGTGATCGGGGGAAGCATTTCCTGAATCAAGTGATCAGAGAACTGACTATCAGGCATATGATTCTCCACAAAAAGTCTACTCCTTATCATCCTCAGGCTAATGGTCAAGCTGAAAGTTCCAACAAGATTTTGCTTCCTATTTTGAAGAAAATTGTTGAAGACAATAGGGAAGATTGGGATATTAAACTTGATTCAGCATTGTGGGCTTTCAGGACAGCATATAAAGTTGCAACCGGACATACACCTTTCAGGCTGGTTTATGGCCTGGAAGCGGTTGTTCCTATGGAATTTGTAGTTCCAAGTCTGAGAGTTGCTATTTTGAGCAAGATGGATCCCGAAGAATCAGTGCAGCATCGATTAGAGCAACTTTTGAAACTGGAAGAGGACCGGATATTAGCAGCTTATCTTACTGGAGTTATAGAACAGAGGAGACAGGCATGGGTTAATAGACATGTTAAGAAGAAAATTTTTCGGGAGGGAGATTGGGTTGTAGTCTATAACTCTTGAATTGGCAAGTTTCCTGGTAAGTTAAAGCTCAGGTATGAAGGTCTCTTTGTCATTTTCATAGACATGGGCCAGGGTACCTTTTTGTTGCAGGACTTGCAAGGGAAGGTTTTACAACCTGCAGTGAATGGATTTAGGCTTAAGAGATTGGTACAACCTTATTATTCCAATGTTCATGTCATCATTCAAACTGGGACAAAAGAATCAGTTATTGGTAGTTACATGTGTGACTGGTTTAAATCTCATGATGATGAAGTGACAGTTAGCACAAAACAGGCTGGACTGAGTGAGGACTTGGACTTTTGCATGCAAATGGAAAAGGGCATGTTTTCCTTTGAGGATTTTTCTCCTTCTCCACTTCCGCTTCATTTTCGGCCTGCAACTCTCACTGCCATGACGCATACCCATCGCTCTTCAGCTCGGAAGTAGTCTTTGACCAAGCGCGGCCGCCAGGAGGATGACAATGATGAGTCTTATGTGCCCAGTGATGATGACAAATCGGCACAGTAGGGACACGAAGAGGTAATGCCATCGAATGCTTCGCTCTTTCCAGTCCTAGTGCTATTGGTACTCCCTTCGTGGACTCCAACTTGTATTTGAATGTTGAGGTGGAGGTTCACCGATTATGGTTTAAAAAAATCGGGTTGTATGATTATGCCCGTTTGCCTTGGGATCGCTGGACATCGAATGTGCATGCTTCAATCCAGATGGATATTTTGCGGCACTCAAATTGTAAAGTAGCAGGTCGCCTTGAGTTAACTCCTGCTATGGTCAGTGAAGTGTTTGCTCTTCCTATGAATGATAATCTGATTGCATATCGGTGTACTGAAGAATAGATGCAGTATGTTTTTGGTGAACCAGTTGGACCTCGGAATGTTTATGTCCTGAAGCGCATTGATGGTGTCAAGAAATTGTAGTTGCGGTGGTTTATGGAGCATTTTATGATGTTTATCAAGACCGATAGTATTGTCGTGATACTTATAGCATTCTTTATTATGCAGAGCATTTGGGGATGCCGAATTGGGCAGGCCTTATGATTGATAGGCTCAAGGTTGAAATCAAGATTTCCAAAGCCAAGAATATTTTTCAGAAGTCTCGGATGGGTTGTTTTCTTGCAGGTTTGTATGAGCATGCACGGGTCTTGTACCCCGAGCTTATAGCTAAGTATTTTCTGAAAATGGATGTTGCTTCTTTGGCTGAAGATGCAGTGGAAGTTGATCATAAAGTTGATGTTTCTCAAGAGATTAAAAATGTCAGTGATGCTCATGATATGTTTGATGGTGATGCTGCAAAACAGGCTATTTATAGTGACTTGAAGTAGGTTGGATATGATGAGGCATATGCCAAGCATATTGCTTCTGAATTTGTTAAAGGGGCTCCTAAGGATGTAGGTGTTAATGAATGATGCTTTTAAAGTAGATGGCAGTCTTTATGCAAAGAAAAGGCAGAAAATTGGGAAGATATGGTTGAGGAGTCGGTCTACATCAGTGGAGAAGAAGCAAGATGCTAATTTTGATGCTCGGAATCCTCTTTGTAATGATATTGGTATTCAGCACAGGTGGCTGAAGGTTCAGTTGATATACCTTCAGTTTCAACTGGTTCTGGGATGCATGATGATCACTTTGGTAGTCTTTCTGATGCTGTTGGAGTTATGCAGAAACTTATGGCATATTTCCAGGATTTTGATAAGCGTAATGCCTGGACTACTGTTCGGATTACTGATATGTAGGTTCAGTTGGCTGCTAGGAAGGCAATTGAGAACTTGACTCAGCAGGTGCAGCACAAGCAATTTGAGTATGATGCATTGGAATTGGATCTTAATGGTAAAATTATGCATCTGCAACAGCTGTTGGATAAAAATAAAATGTCTACTACACTTTTTGAAAAATGGACTAGTGAACTTAAGGATCAATGCTTGGAGGAAATGCAGTCTTTTATGGGGAAACATGTTCAACTCCAGGTTGATTATCAAATGTTGTTGGAAAGATATCAGCCATTGAAAGAAGTTGAGAAGCAGATCTTGAGTAATGTTGAGGTTGAAGTGGATGCTTCAGTGATATTGAAATCTGATTTTGAAGATATTCGAAATACATTGGTCAATGATGTCAAACTTGCATGGCAAATGGTTGCCGATCGGTTTGAAGGCATGATTTCTCAGACTTATCATATGCTTCAGAATGCCTTTGTATCTGTAGATTATTAGGATGTTATGCATGAGAGAAACGCTTTGAAATTGAAAGTCCAAGAATTGGAGGCAAAATGCATGGATGTCACTGCAAAATTGGAGAAGGCTGTGGATGAAAAAAGAGCAAGTGAAGAGCATGTAGCTACTTTGTTGCAGCATAGAGACTTTCGGTCTGATGATCATGATTCTCTGATTTAGGAAGTGGTTCATACACTTCATTTGGATTTTTCTGCTATTGATCATGAGCCAGTTCAGCATCATGATGTTGGTATTGTGTCATGTCAGAAGTTTTCATGCACGGATATCATTCCCTATACTCCTAGATCTTACTAGTTGTTACTTTGGATATAGTTTTGTTTTGTTCATGATACATTTTGATCATCTCACTGACTCTTAGAATCAATTATGCAACTGCATTAGAGGATTATGAGTATCCTAGAGGGGCTCTACTCATAATAGCTCAGTGCGGCTTGTCAAGGGGTGCAAGGCCTCTAGCGAGGCATAATTGTGTTCTTTGAGTAAGTTCTTCATCATATCTAGTCTTCATTGTTCAGTTAGCTATCTATATGCTTGTGGGTTCGGCCCAATCATCCACCGGGCTGTGCCAGGTGTTAGGGCTCGGATTCCACTATTTATTTAGTTCACTGTTTATTTAGTACTATTTCATACATTAGTATTAGTATGCATGTAGTCTTTTGGGTCAGCATATGTAAAGCAGTCTTCATATTTCATATGATGTGTCGCTTGAAAGTCAGGGCATAGGTTAAAAACCGTCAAGCAGTTGTATTCGTGCTGTGGGTTCTTGATCGTGAATGGAATATGACTGTGTGCAGCGCTCAAGAATGGCCGCGCTGATGTTTGATCCTATCATTTTCTTATCGTGCCTTGAATGTTAATGTTATTCTCTTTCATGTTACTCAATCAATGATGATTATGGTGAACGAAAACAATGTTGTGTTCAACGATCAGTAATTTTATGTTGCTAAGCATGATGTTTGCTCTGCATTTGAATGTATTTCTTGAATATTATATGGAGATGAAGGCTAGAAATCTGTTCAAGGATTTTCTTTTTAGTATTGTTGTGTATTCAGGTAGAATGATGTTTCATGACTGTTTTGGTGTGTTAGAAGGCCAAAATAGGCTCCACTAAGTAATCCAGTGGTATGCAGGTGTAGCAGGGTCAAATATCCTCTTAAAAGATTTGGTTTTTAAGGTTATGGAGCTCACTATTATGCTTATATAGTGAAGGTAGTTGAGGATGTTGAGCCCACTTGTTTTGAGGATGCTATTTATCATGCTCATTGGGATGCAACAATGGATGAGGAGATGACTGCATTAGAAGCCAATAAGACTTGGTATTTGGTACCCTTTCCTAAGGGTAAGAAAGATATTGGCTGTAAGTGGGTTTATAAAGTCAAGCATAATGCATATGGTTCCATTAGCAGGTATAAGGCTAGGATGGTTGCAAAAGGCTATGCTGAAACATATGGCATCGATTATGAAGAGACATTTAGTCTAGTTGCTAGGATGGAAATTATTAGATGCATGATTGCCTTCACATAGCCAAAGGTTGGAGTTTGTAGCAAATGGATGTTAAGAATTCCTTCTTGCATGGTGAATTGCAAGAAGAAGTGTATATGGAGCAGCTAGCAGGTTATGAGGATTTAGAGCATCCCACATATGTCTGTAGGTTAAAGAAGGTACTCTGTGGACTGAAGCAAGCACCTAGATCCTAGTCAAACAAGATTAGAGAGTATCTTGTCAATATTGGATTTTTTATTTCCAATGCTGATCACTCACTTTATGTGAGAAGGTAAGATGCAGGTTTGGTCATCATAGTCATTTATGTGGATGACTTGATTATTACAGGTGACAGTGACAATGGGATTGTTGAAGTTAAGGACTTCTTGAAGAAGAAGTTTGAGATGAAGGATTTGGGTGAGCTGAGTTACTTTCTTGGTTTTCATGTGATTAGATGTGATGATGGTATATGGCTATCCCAAAGGCAGTATGGCTTGGATATGTTATCCAAGTATGGTATGATAGCATGTAAGATTCTTTCTGTATCATTGGAGGAAAATGTGAAGTTGAGTGTTGACATTGGGGATGAGATAGAAGACCCTACCATGTTCACGAGGATAGTAGGGAGTTTGTTTTACATGACTATCACAAGGCCAGACTTGAGCTATGCTATTGGTCTTGTCAGTCAGTTTATGCAGATGCCTAGAAAGCCTCATTTGGATGTAGCTAGACGTATATTATGTGAAGTCCACTTTACATTATGGAAAATTTTTATGAGGCAGGTAAGGATGTATAGGTCTTTGGAGACACAGATGCAGATTGGACTAGTAGCATATCAGATAGAAGATCTACTAGTGGATTCATGTTTTCCCTTTAGTGGTGTAGCAGTTACATGGAGTAGTAAAAAGCAACCTACAATTGCTTTATCGAGTACAGAGGCTGAGTATAGAGGTGCTACTATGGCAGCATGTGAGGTGGTATGGTTGCAAAAGTTATTAGGTGATTTGAATGTGCAAGGAGATGGTCTAGTTGTCATTCATTGTGACAACATGAGCAGCATACAACTAGGTAGGAATCCAATGATCCATACTAGGACAAAACACATTGAGGTGTACTACCACTTTGTGAGAGAGAAGGTACTTGTAGGAGAGATTGAATTGGTCCGATTGGCTAGATGGACCGATTAGCTAGATGGATCTGCACATCTACAATTAGCAGATTGGTGGTCATTATGATACTCACATGGCCACTGAATTATCACTTATTATATTTAGTTTGTTACACCTACCTACAGTTGGCAGAGATATAGCACCAACCGATTAGTGCAGTCTGTTATGCACTGTTTGACTTAGTATCCCACTTTCCTTTGTGTTGTATCTTATCTATACTTTTGGTACATTGTATAGTGTGTGGAAGAAGAATAAGAAATCAATAAGAAAACATTTTTGGCCTCCATCTCTCTTCTTGCATTCTTGAGTGAGCTTCCTCTTGTGTATACAGTGTGTGCTTGGCACATCAGCTCAAGCAAGTCCTCCCACCACGTGATTCTTGACATTTTGCTCCTAGGCAGCCCCTCTACTAGGCAAACTAGTACCATTATTGCACCCCCCGGCATCAAACTTGTTAGGTGGCTATTGTATTGGCTAGGAAATACCAAAATAGATCTACATTTTCTACAGGTAGCCCCCAACACACATATTGTAAAGAGCTCTATGTCACCTGTGCTTTTGTGTAGGTAGCCCCTAGCACACTTGCTATAGGAATAGGCCATGCATTGCCTGCATTTTCTATAGGTAACCCCCTTGAATTTGTGTTTTGCTACTGGGTAGCCTTCTTTTTGCTAGTAGGTGGTAGCCTTTAAGGCTACGTAATAGCTCTTTTGAGCTGAGTAACAATGTTCTCAATTGGGCGACTTGTTTAAGAGTGGACAACATCCTTTTTTCTTGTAGGTACTTTATTGAATAACATCTATGGCCGATGAGTATGCTATGGGGGATCATGTGGTTCAGGATCATTCAAACCAACCATCATCTTCTTACTCTTTTTTGCGATATTTTTTTAGGGCTTCTAGTCCTCAATCGGCATTGATGGCATCTCCTAAGCAAGTGCCAATCCTACCCTCTCTCTCTGCATCCAATAAGCTGCATGGGACAAACTACTCTCTATGATCATACTACATGGAGTGTCTCATTGAGAATTGTAATCTTTGGGATTTTGTTACAGTCCCTATACCCTATCCTATTGTGGATCTTCTTGATGGTGTGATTGCGGATTTGGTCGCTTTATAGGATTGGTTGAATGCTAGAGCCCACTCTTTTTTGCTTTTGAGTTGTACAGATTCTGCGTTCATGCATGTTAGACATATTTGCATTGTTGTAGAGATTTTGACTTGATCTGGAGGAGATTGGCAGCTCGCTTCTAGATCCAGACATTTGGGCATCACTTATCTCTTGAGTTGAAGCTACGATAGATCTATGTTGTAGATTTCCCTACGAGGAATCACATCCACAGGATGGAGGAGATATGGGATGAGCTTTCATCCCTTTGCATAGACATTTCTTTGGATGACCTAGCTGTGAAACTTCTCTCTTATCTTCTGTTAGTGACATATGACTTGTTCTACACCAGCCTTCTCACTTCTCTCGTTGGGAGACTCTCACTTGGGAGGAGCTATTTCCATTGGTGCTCGAGCAAGATGCACTTCACAGTGGCCAAATTCTTGCAGAGCAAGTGCACATGGCCATAGTTATGCAATTTTATCTAGAGGTACAGGACAAGCCACATAGAAGAATGTGAAGAGCAAGAAGTTGGAGTCATCATTTGATGCTAATATAAGTTTTCTGGAAAAGTGTAAAGGATATCCCAGGTGTCCTCATTGTGGAAATGCCTCACATCCCAAGGAGAAGTGCTAGAGAAGATATTCTCACCTTTGTTTGGGAGTGATGAGTGGATCTACATCATAGCCTTTGCCTACCTCTACTTTGTCACCCGCTATTTCCACTAAGTCAGTGATTCTACATATTTATTAGGTGGAGGACCTTTCTTAACCTATCTTCACTTCTGAGCAACCTTGGCTCTTTGACAATGGTGCATCAAGTCCTATGACTCCTCGAGGTGATTTGTTGCAAGATCTTTGTCCCCGTTAGAGGCTATTGTCACACTGATGGTGACATTTCTTTGGTGCCTATTAGTGGTGTTGGCATCTTGCCTCTATTGCATGACCATTGAGGGCTGAAATGATGAACGGGTTGCCTCTTACCCATCCAACCTCCAATCCTCACTAAGAGAACTAAAGAGGGGCACCACCTAGCCAAAGAGAGGATGGGCTAGGACATCCCTATTCTCAAAGAGAATCAAGAAAGCCAAGACACAAATTTACAAGAGAGAATATATGTGTTAGACACCATATTGGAATATAAGAGAGAGAGATGAGAGGAGAGGGAGACAAGAGGAGAAGAGGTAGAAGAAGCTTGCCATTATGCTACATGGAATGAGAAGATGAGAAGAGAGGGAGATAATAGGAGAAGAGGTAGAGGAAGCTTGCCATTATGCTACATAATAAAAGAACTCACTCATAGCTTCCCTCAAAGAGATGAGGGTATTCTAGAATGCTCTCATGGACTTGTCATTCTCCTTCCTCTTCTCCTTCTTCCCCCTCCTCCATGGGCTCTTTATATAGCCTCCATGAGGGATTAGATTAAGCTAATCTTCTTGATTAACATAATCCTAGATGATGTATGGCATCTTTGAAAATATGGAGCATAGTGGATGGGACAAGTCCCCACCTTGGTCATCATGCAAGAAGCCAAGGGTGGTGGTAGACAACATAGATAAATGGAGCTAGATTACAAGAGGTGGGTGGCCAAAGCACATTATTATAATATATTTACAAGAAGGATAGAGTGGAAAGTTGGTGTGGTGAAAGAGAGAAGAAAATTGCATATAGCCAGCAGTCTGCGCCTTCGTAACTTCAAATCCGTGAGGAATTTGGAAAAAGTTTCTTCTGCAACTTTGTAGACCAAGTCAAAACCGATCGGCCTTCGCGGGAATTTTCTTGAAATTAGCTTTTTCTTGGGAGTTATTGAGATTATAAAAAAGGCTTCCAAAAGCTGCTTTGACTTTAGTATCCCATATGTATATAAATACATATAAGCATGTGACAAAAGGGGTCCATGCTTGTAAGCTTTTGTGCAAGATCCAAATGACACCATGATGTGGATATTGACTTGTGTGCAAGGGTGAGGTGTCCTCTAATGATGGTGATAGATTCCAAATCTTAGTGATGTAGACGGGGCCCATGTGTAGTTGGAGGCTAGTCCTTTGAAAAATCCATGCATTCACTCAACTCCTAGGTGTAATCCATTTTCATCTTCACTAAGATAACCATCCCTTTTACCCTTTACATTGACATACCTCCTAAGAACTTGTTCCCCCCATTTGCTAGAGTTATCGTAATCGAGAAGCAATGTAGCATACCTAGTGCTTGAAGAGTAAACCCAAAGTGATATGGTAAGCTCTTGATAGGGGCTTTGGCCAAAATTTTGTGGTAGTAATCCGGGTTGTAAAAAACCCGGATCATTAGCCCTCCCCTTAGGCTAGAGGTATTCATGCCTCTAGCTTGATAATGATGGTCCAATAGAGCAAGGAGGACTGCACCCCCTCATTGGTGGCTCTTCATTGAATGACTGCTCCCAAGTGTTCATATTTCTTTGAAAATAAGGCTTCAGTCGCCATCCATTTACCCTTGTCTTGTGAACCTTCCCATCCATGTCACCTAGCTTATAGCTGCCATTTGGATATCTCCTTATGACCATGAATGGCCCTTCCCACTTGAACACAAGTTTAGCATCCTTTCTGTTATCGAAGCGGTTATCATAGCGTAGCACAAGTGATCCTTCCCTTATGTGTTTGCTAGTCAGCTTCTTATTAAAGGTCTTCCTCCTCTCTTCAGCCTGCATGGAATAGTGTTGGACTGCTGCTTCTCTATCTAACTCCAGCCTCTCTAGATCCAAGATCCTTTCCTCTAACTTCTTATCTTGATTCTTCTCTTGACTGGCTACTAAAACACGCAAACTGGCCAGTTCCACCTCTATAGGAAGCAAAGCTTCTTGGCCATAGACGAGGTGAAATGGAGTATAGCCAAGCGAGGTTCTAAATGAAGTCCTGTAGGCCCAAAGAGCTGCATTCAATTTTTTATCCCAGTGCTTGGGGTGCATGTGTACCTGCTTGGTAATTATCTTACAAATTAGCCCATTTACTTTTTCGACCAAACCATTACACTGTGGATAGTAGGGAGTAGAATGCCTGTGCTTGATTTTTAGCCTTTCCATTAGCTCCCCTACTAGGTTTGCCCTAAAACCAGGACCCCGATCAGAGATAATTTCCAAAGGTGTGCCAAACCTGCAACAAATATTTTCAAACACAAATTTTCCCACTTCTTGGGCTGTGATCCTACTAGTTGCTGAAGCCTCTGCCCACCTCGTCATGTAGTCCACTCCCATTATGATGTATTCCTTGCCAGATTGAGTTCGTGGGAGTGGTCCTATTGCATCAATCCCCCATTTCTCAAATGGGCCATATGTAGTTATGGGATTTTGTTCCTCATGCACTAGCTTCCTTGGTCCGGCCTTTTGGCAATCGTCACAAGTGCGGCACCAATGTTGCACATCTCGATGTAGACTAGGCCACACAAAACCGGCTTGGAGAATATTTCTGCTGGTTATTTCTTGAGCAAAATGTCCGCCACAAACCCCTTCATGGCAGCTCTTAATCACATCTATAATCTCCATTGCTGTTGGCACCCTTCTAAGCACTGCATCCTTTCCTTTGCAATACAACACATCATTTATCAAGCGGTATTTAGTGGCCTTAGTAGCTAGCCACCTTTTCTCACTTTTACTCATATGTGTAGGTGCCTCACCTTGCTCGAGAAAATAAAGCACATCTTGTAGTTGAAACTTTCCTTGAAACAAGGGAAGCTTTATGGCAATGATGCCCACCATTGCCTCTTTCAATTTTTCAGCTGCTAGAGCATCTGCGTCGCCATTTGTGCGCCTTGGCACAAAATAGATTTGGGCTTTCTGTAGCTTTCTCATGAGAGTTTTAGCTTCCCTCATTTTCACTGCTAAGTTATCATTTTTACAAGCCCAGATTCCTTTCATTTGCTTAACAATGAGCATAGAATCCCCAAAAACATTAAGCCGAGTGATACCATGTGAGAGACACCACTTCAAACCTAAAAGCAAGGCTTGATATTCTGCCTCATTGTTAGAATGGACATCCTCCAAGCTGATACCTTCTCCATAAAGTTTGTCACCTATGGGACTGAACACCACTATTCCTGCTGCCGCTCTGTCTTTAATACGCTTGTAGGCTCCATCAAAGTAGAGGGCATGGGCATTCTCCACCCGTGGCGGCTCCTCAAGAGGAGGTGTCTCTTCTTTTACCTTTCCCTTCTCCTTTTCCTTCTTTTGATGGCATCTATGGGTCAACAAGTCAGCTAGGCAAGCTCGAGTAGAATCCTCCACCTTGAAGGTGTAGTCAAACTCTTGGAGTTGTATCACCCACTTAGCGATTCTAGCTGAAACATCCATGTGTTGTAAGGCATAGGGAAAATGCTCTTCTGTCGTGATCACTGTGAATGGCCTAGGGAGAAGATAAGGACGAAACTTTCTTATAGCAAACATTAGAGACAAAACCATTACCTCGACCATCTTGTACCCTCGTTCTGATGCTGTCATTACTCTACTAGAAAAGTAAACTGGTCTCATTAGGCCAGTTTTAGCATCCTTTTGTATTAGTGCTGCCCCTAGAGCATCTTCCCCAAAACTCGAGTTAACAAAAAACTCTTGATCCCAACAAGGCTGTAAAATTATAGGAAGGGTGCTAAGAGCCTTCTTCACCTCGTGAAAGCACCTTTCGCTTTCGTCACTCCACAGGAGCTCCTCAGAGTGGGTTAACTGTTGCAGTGGAAATATTAATTGGGAGAGGAGATGAATGAACCGCCCCATATATCGCACCTTCTGAATGAAAGAGGTTAGTTGCTTCACAGAAGATGGTGATGGCACTGCCAATAGGGCCTTAACTTTGTTTGGATCTGCTTCAATGCCCCTCTCACTTACGACATGCCCTAACAAAGTTACACTGCTTTCGCCAATGCGACACTTCTCATGGTTTAATTGCCCCCCCATTTGTGCGAGTCGGTTGAAAGCTTCATCCACCTTCCCTAGATGTAGAGCCTTGGAACTATAAATACAAAAATCATCAATAAAGACCCTGATGGATTTCCCAAAATATGGCTGGAAGACATAATTCATGAATCGTTGGAAGGTAGCTGGGGCATTTGTTAATCCAAATGGCATTACTTTGTAAGCAAAACAACCCCAAGGTGTAATGAAGGTGGTCTTCTGTTGATCCTCCTCAGCTATTCGGATCTGGAAATAACCTGAATACCCATCACAAACAGTGTATCTCTCATGCCCAGCCACCTCGTTGAGTATTTCATCCTGAAAGGGAAGAGGAAAGTGATCTCTCTTTGTTGCAGCATTTAGTGGCTTGTAATCCACACAAATCCTCCATTTTCCATTCTTCTTGGGTATCACCACCACAGGTGAAACCCACTCTGAATCCCCTATTGGATAGATAAAGCCTGCCTTTAAAAGTCGTTGCACCTCAGTGAGTAGAGCGTTTTGTTGAACTACTCCCAATCGTCGTAGTCGCTGCACCACTGGCCGTGCTCCCTCTTTTAGATTAATGTGATGTTGTACTGCTGTCACACCTGTGATGTGTTCATAATCAGAAATAAAAAGTGCAGAATGTTTTATCACCACTTCCATGTAGGCTGCCTTCTCCTCAACTGATAGATCCTTAGCCAACATTTTTTCTAACCCCTCCTTCTCGACCTTTGGAAGCTGCTGCGGAATTTCACTACTAGAAGGCCCTTTTAATGTAATCCCCATCACTTCTAGAGAGCTTTCTTCCTCCTCATTAAAAGACTCTCCCTCTGTCATAGATGACCAACCCTCGCTGGAACTCCATTCATCAGCGGTGGTTTCTAACACAAGATCCTCCTGTCGGCCCTCCTTCATGTTGTAGATAGTGCTCTTCCATTTTTTATGCAGCCCCTTTTGTGGCCTTAGCTCTAAAGCCCCTGTCTCCCAATCTTGTCTGGCTTTCATTCCCATTAGCCATGGTCGCCCAAGAATGAGCGGATAGCCGTCCCCCTTCACTGGCATCACATACATGTCAAGCTCCAATTGCACTCCACACACCTTTACCTTGACCTTCTTTATAACTCCCAAACAATTTACTACCACATTGTTAGCCATTTTGGCCCCAAATTTAGTAGTTTCATTTACCTCTAATCC
The DNA here is from genome assembly GCF_053477565.2 of Lygodium microphyllum. Lineage (NCBI taxonomy): Eukaryota > Viridiplantae > Streptophyta > Polypodiopsida > Schizaeales > Lygodiaceae > Lygodium > Lygodium microphyllum. Next base: position 122,383,608 of record NC_141156.1, read on the forward strand.
CAAACGATGCATCAACTTTTCCGTCATGACACAAATCTCTGCACCTCCATCCACATATGTTTTTGACACTCTCTGCCCATTGATTTCGGCTTCCACTAGAGGTACAATATCTTTCATCTTTCTAGCCTGGATTGCATTCACATGTCTATTCTTCATGGGTCTAATGCTTACCATCTTTGACCATTGTCGCCGCACTGTTGGAGATAGATGTAGTAATTGTGGCCATGAAATTTTTGGCCCTTGATTCCTCACATCAGCAAGCAAATCATAAGCTCTAGTACCTTTACCCAAGGGAAAATCATCTGGCTCAATGTGTCGGTGTGAGCGAGCCCTCCTCTTTTTACTGGTGCGTGTCTTTGCAGCCACTGATGACTCTGCCTCCTCTTCCATATTTTCAACCTCCTTTGGTAGTGTAGGCTCCATCTTCTCAATTCTCCGGGCTTTCTTCACCGGCATTGCTTCAACCTCTACTACTTTGTCATTTCCTTTGACATCACTCTCATCTAAACTAATTATCCTAACATCATGATTCTCTGGCGGTTGAACAGGCAAGGGCGGCACCTCTGCAAGTGGTCGAGGATGCTGGAGAACTTGAACCGGTGGTGGAGGCCTTGGATTCGGTGGAACAAACCTTTCTCTAGGTGGTGTCACTTGTTGTCCCCTCCTTCTTGGTTGGAACCCATTTCCTGGAAAACGCCTAGGATGAGGGCAAAAGTACATACCATGGCCAGTCTCCCCACAATTATAGCAAACATACTCTCTTTCTTGTCTTCTTGGACCTCGATTGCCTTCATTTATGAGGGGAGGGGGCCGCACTCCTTGCACCAAATTTAATGAAAGGCTTTCGAGTTGATTAGTAATGCGTTGTAGGAGCTCTTGCTGTGGTATCTCTGGTTCAGGTGGGGCCTCTGCTATTTCTCTAGGCCTTTGCATGGTTGGTAAAACCTGTATGGGCTCAACTCCCCCCTTCAATTGGGCTTGATACTTTAATTTTCTATCTTTCTCCCTCGCATAAGTGACTGATTCTTCATAGGATGTGGGAAACTTTCCTTTGACTTTCTCCCTTAGTAGAGGATGGAGTCCGGCTAGAAAACAATCTTTCTTAAGGCAATCAGGTACTCTTTCTCCCTCGGCTAAAGATGTTGTCCATTTATCCCACAATTTTATAAACATGCCTTCATAGGTTTGGTACTCCCCTGCTATGGTTTGGCGAAGATCTAAGAGTTGTCTCCAAATATCTTCAGGTGGCTCTGTATCTTGGTACTTGTGCATGAATGCGGTCTTGAGATTCTCCCAATTACCCCTTGTAGCCTCTGGGAGAGCTTGATACCACACTCGAGCATCACCCTTTAGAACTAAAGGGAAGGCCCGTACTTTGGTTGCTTCATCATCCCGGCCTGTGACTAGGAAGGCCATTTCTAAGTCATCCAAAAAGTCCAGAGATTTCTCCCCTTTGTGCCCAAAAAAACTTGGAAAAGCCATGATAGGAAGATGTTGGCCTAGCTCAATACAAAATAAAGATGAACACGTCTAGGCCCAAGTCATATCTTATTAAGGGTAGAATAAATGGATTTACAGATGCATTAATCTCAGCAAGACGACGAGGGCCCAATAAGACCCTTATAACATTTTGAAACCTGAGCTTTGTGCTAACAATTATATGCACGGTTTGTCTAGCAAGTGGACGGATAGGTCCATACAAGTCCCTATGGTTCATGGGATACACTTAGAGTAGAATGAATATGTGCACATTAAATGAGATGTTATAATCCAAAATAGGGAGTATTATGGGATCAGGAGACAACAAGATCTCTCTCAACCTCTCAGCTCCAAAATAGAAGACCAACCTTTACTGAAAATGTATCTTTCTACTAATGCACACATCCACCCGAATGTTTTGAATCGATTGAAAGTTGTAGAAAGTAGGAGTAGTCATTTATGCATTAACTACAAATTTACACTACAAACTTTCATGAAGCGTGTCGTTGAAGCTATGGCCTCTTAGATCCCACCATTCGAGAGATGCGAAGGATTTGCTCACCACTAATTAGCGTAGCTTTTGTGTGACCATCATCAGCCTTGTAAAGTTCATAGGCTTCGATAGCTATCTTTTCAATTACTTTGAGTCTTCTTGCTAGTAGTAGTTGAAGCGCATCACCATATGTAGCCTCTCGCCAATACCGCACACCATTGATGTGTAACTCACCCTCCAAAAACTTGTTAATCCTCGATTTTGAAAGCGCCTTCACCACTTGAAGACGAAGCTCCGTAGGGAGTGTCTTTACACTAGACACCAAGCACTCAACACAATGCCTTGACGTAGAGACTTGATGAGAGCAAGATTTCTCATGAAGCAAAGAAGGATGCGTGTAATTAACTTGCTTTACCCGCATACGTGCCGTTTGTCGATAAAGATCCTTCTTCTCTTGAGCTTCTTTTGGAGACCATTGCGGTACTCTTGAGCGGCGAATCCCTTGAATAGGATTTGATGAAGATTCCTCCTTAGTGATTTCTTGACAAACACTCGTTGAAGAAGAGGACAACTCCTTAGATGTTTCTTTCTTCATGGAAGTTGTAGAGCATAGCTTGAGAACTCCTCAGCGGGGGCACCAAAAATGAGGGCTGAAATGATGAACGGGTTGCCTCTTACCCATCCAACCTCCAATCCTCACTAAGAGAACTAAAGAGGGGCACCACCTAGCCAAAGAGAGGATGGGCTAGGACATCCCTATTCTCAAAGAGAATCAAGAAAGCCAAGACACAAATTTACAAGAGAGAATATATGTGTTAGACACCATATTGGAATATAAGAGAGAGAGATGAGAGGAGAGGGAGACAAGAGGAGAAGAGGTAGAAGAAGCTTGCCATTATGCTACATGGAATGAGAAGATGAGAAGAGAGGGAGATAATAGGAGAAGAGGTAGAGGAAGCTTGCCATTATGCTACATAATAAAAGAACTCACTCATAGCTTCCCTCAAAGAGATGAGGGTATTCTAGAATGCTCTCATGGACTTGTCATTCTCCTTCCTCTTCTCCTTCTTCCCCCTCCTCCATGGGCTCTTTATATAGCCTCCATGAGGGATTAGATTAAGCTAATCTTCTTGATTAACATAATCCTAGATGATGTATGGCATCTTTGAAAATATGGAGCATAGTGGATGGGACAAGTCCCCACCTTGGTCATCATGCAAGAAGCCAAGGGTGGTGGTAGACAACATAGATAAATGGAGCTAGATTACAAGAGGTGGGTGGCCAAAGCACATTATTATAATATATTTACAAGAAGGATAGAGTGGAAAGTTGGTGTGGTGAAAGAGAGAAGAAAATTGCATATAGCCAGCAGTCTGCGCCTTCGTAACTTCAAATCCGTGAGGAATTTGGAAAAAGTTTCTTCTGCAACTTTGTAGACCAAGTCAAAACCGATCGGCCTTCGCGAGAATTTTCTTGAAATTAGCTTTTTCTTGGGAGTTATTGAGATTATAAAAAAGGCTTCCAAAAGCTGCTTTGACTTTAGTATCCCATATGTATATAAATACATATAAGCATGTGACAAAAGGGGTCCATGCTTGTAAGCTTTTGTGCAAGATCCAAATGACACCATGATGTGGATATTGACTTGTGTGCAAGGGTGAGGTGTCCTCTAATGATGGTGATAGATTCCAAATCTTAGTGATGTAGACGGGGCCCATGTGTAGTTGGAGGCTAGTCCTTTGAAAAATCCATGCATTCACTCAACTCCTAGGTGTAATCCATTTTCATCTTCACTAAGATAACCATCCCTTTTACCCTTTACATTGACATACCTCCTAAGAACTTGTTCCCCCCATTTGCTAGAGTTATCGTAATCGAGAAGCAATGTAGCATACCTAGTGCTTGAAGAGTAAACCCAAAGTGATATGGTAAGCTTTTGATAGGGGCTTTGGCCAAAATTTTGTGGTAGTAATCCGGGTTGTAAAAAACCCGGATCAACCATCAATCAAGCTTTCTTTTTGAGGCCCTATCTATTTCGGTCTTGGGCTTCTCTCCTCTCAAATATTGGTCTTCCTAGTCTTGGAAATTGTGTTGTCTATGTGAGCCTGCCATCTTTGTTGAGGTTCTTCTACAGGTGCCAGTTTTGTGATAGGTTTGCAAGAGAGGGGGCTATCTATTGTCCATTCCTCTTCCATTATGTAGGGCCCTCCAAGGCATCTTTCTAATGCTCCCGATTGTGCACCCTTTATCCCTTGTACCTCCCATCCCTTTAGAGGGGGATGATATTGGTGATGCAGTTGTGGATCTCTTGGTCCTTTGTGTTCAGAGGGGCTTCCTAGGATCATGAGGAGTTTCTTTAGGGTTTCCATTCTACTTGGGCCTTTCTTTTATTCGACTATCCCTTTTCTTTGTCATCAAGCCACCATTCCTTCCTGCTTGCAGCTTGGCGTTTGGTCCTTGTGTTTCTTTGCAGCTTATGGTACATTAGGGACAAAAACACTTCAAAAAATGCACTTTTGTTATTCATGAGATTAAGAAAAGGGCCAAAGTCATTTTGCCATGTGTACAAGAATATGATATACTTGTCTCCTCTTTTTTGGAGATAGTAGACTCCACTTTGTGATTCTCTCCTCCTTTCTAGGCAAAATCTCCAAAGTCTAACATGTTTTGGTAGTCTAGAAGTCCTTAATTACTTATAAAAGCTGACAAAGGATATTATAAATATATTGTGAAGTTAATAATGACTTTTCTAAAAGTCCAGAGCTTTCAATATTCTTCTTGGCGCCCAATACATTTTCATTAATCTTCTTAATATTCATTTTTAGTTCATTGACCTTTCTCATTGAGCTTCTTTCTTTGCAAATTCATATGTGTATGGCATTCACAAGGCAACCTTCTCTTTTAGTATACTCTTGCATCGTCTATAGCTAGGCAAGAAACTGGGAGTCCAAAACTTGTAGGATAAACGATTGGGGTACCATACTTGCCTCTTGCAAGGGCTCTCACAAGGTGAAAAGAAGAAAATGAGAGGATATAAAGCATCAATGGAAATGATATATCATTGCTTTCAAAATTATACTTGAAGGGCGGTTTGTCAAAGTGTAACATAGGTACTCTCTTTTCTTCAGGCTTAAGAGGAGATGGATCAAACTTTATAGGAGAAAGTATTGGCATTCCTTTCTTTTTGGAGTTTGCCTTACTAGTCTTTGTAGTTGACTTGTCCTTGCCATTTCCCTTGCCCTTAGTTGAAGATTTCTATGGAGGGGAGTCATGATATATTGGTGTAATTGCCCTATCCAAAACCAACTTGATACACTACTCTCTTATCCACCACATGTATGAGTTAGGGTAATCATGGAATTGCAAGAATGAATGCAACAAGTTGGTAAAATAACCAGGATCCCTCTAAAAACAAACAATATGAAAGAGACTTACATTCGCCTCATCTATATTGAGTATTTTTGAATCTCTTGTCTTGTAGATATTTGAAATCACTCTCCATTCACAAGTATGCATCACTTTGCAATAGTACTTTTTGTTGGAGAAAGTTGTATGGTTTTCTAGGATCAGCAATATCCTCATATGTGGTGCGCAAGAAGGTAGTCATGAGGTTGCTAGCACTACAAATGGAAACTTGTAACTAAAATAGAAAGTCAAATAAAATAAAAAACTAACCAAAAAGCAAGCAACATTCCATTCAATGCACATTTTTTCTTGGCCATGAATACCACTTAGAGAATTCATAATGATATCATTGGTGAGTACATTGATCATATATAAGACTCCAATGTCCTCTGCAAAGAAAAATGTTAGTAAGAAATATATACAACAACAAATAAGTATACATTAACCCTTTTAGAAAATTACATATCTTTTGACGTAAAGAAAAAAGATATGGTAGTTTGTGATGGAATCAAAAGATTTGAAAAGCATTACTATGTTTGAACCAAATCTAAAAAATAATACTACTAATAACAGTGGATCAATAATAAATATACTTTTATAGATATCTTGGCTAAGAGAAGCAATCAATGCCCTAGAGACAATAGCAAAAATAATAGCACAATCATTCTCAATACTTAAATTTTGAGAATCAAAATGCCTTACCTTATGCAACAATAAACTATAGAGTCTGACAATTGAATATCATTTTTCACTAGCACGGACTTGTCCTCAAGAGATATGCTTAGATAGTCATTTTATTTAGAAGTGCAAGAAACATTGACAACCATTTGGCCATACACCTCACCCATCCTCTTATTATTAATAGAGCCAAGCAAAGTGATTTTTGTGGTTGTAAACCTCATGCTCGATTTCTATGACCTCTTGCATTTTTTCTTCCTAAACAAACTCCTGTTGCGATGTGTTCCTTGTTGGGTATAGGTATATTACATCCTCGATCTTTGGCTCTTTAAATTTCTTGGATAATTTTTGGAGAATGTTAAGGATCTCAAAGGATTTTTTATCAGTAGTAGACAAGGGCCTCAATACCTTGTCGAACTTGTACCTGATTCTGCTAACTATGCTAAAATCTTTATTCCTCAAGGTGATCCTATGAGCATGAGAAACATAATGTAAGTATCATTCATAAAGTCAACAAGGAAATCTTTAGTTGCCTCTTGAAGATGAAGAATTGTTGCAAGCTACTATTTCTTTTGAAGGCCAGATTTAGAGAGGACACTCTTGATAATCTATCAGAAATATCCTTGACAACTCTGATAAAAGTTGTCTTTGTAATGCCATGCTTTGTGGCTATGTGGGCCTTTCTTATCTCATTAAAACACTTTTTCATATAGTAAAACCTAGACCTTCTCTTTCTCCTTGGCTTGGAAGGCTCATTTCCTTGAGTAGAAGAGGTTCCACGCTGATCTGCTGACTGATTAGGTGCTCTAGGGAAGGTTGGAACCTTGACAGTTGGAGAGGGCTGTCCACCAAGATCAAAGGGTTGGTCATTAACCACATGTCAAAGGAACCTTGATTGCATAGCAAGAGACTGGAGAGAACTAGGGGTGGGAGGGATCTCTAGAGCAACAGTCTCTAGAACCTCTAATGGCCTAGCCTCTTATCCACTATTCTTGCTCTCTTTATAAACTTTCCTTGGTGTTTGCTTTGACCTTGCCATCAATGCCTGGCAAAAAATGACAGGAACAACAAAAAAAAATAAAATTGTTGATTGGGGGCCAAGCAAAAGCCAATATGTTGCGAGAAGAGGATCAGTTTGTCTGTGCACCAAGGAATAATCATGTCATTTTGTAGAGGCAAAGGCCGATGCACCAAGATAAGCTATAGGGTGTCTATGTGTAAAGGTGTACGCACCCTACATTGGCTGATACAATGCAAGAGGCAATAATCCATCTATCTTAGGAGGCAGAATCATGCCGTATTGTGGAGGACACGCAATCAATATCTGATATGGTGTGAAAGGTAGTAATATGCCTCTTTGAAAACCCTCAATTACGTTTTATTGTGCAAACATTGGTGGGGCACACTATTGGTTCTACAATATGGTACAAGGAAGATCAATGCGATCCTTGGAGGACTCCCTATCATGCCATATCATGGAGGTTTCTTTGAGGCATCAAGTGATTGAAAGTGGAGTCGAAAGTAAAACTTTGTAGGATGAATAAAATGAGACATCATGTAAGCCAAGGCCCATCTTATATACCTGGTGCGACCCATGACACATGACATTATATCATTGGCTTCTTGCTAGTACCTTCTCTATTTAAACTTGATCAAAATATTGGTTCCACAAAAGTGTATGCATAATTGTGTGTGCACACACGCACGTGTATGCATGAGAATTCATAATACTAGCAAACCCCCACCCCCTTTTCTCACCAACAAATGCATATATTAAGTCAACCAAACATTACAAGGCTATGAAGTCAAATGAAGTTGTTAAAATAATTGTGATCTAAAGAAAGATCAACCAAGTTCTCATATCATCAACAAGCAACATGATATTATCATGAAACATAAGACAAACATCACCTGGTTTTACAAGAAGCAACAAAACAAGGATGCAGATTTGGTTTGGATGCCCACACAAGCACAAGCAAGACTTTGCTGCCTTCTCAGAGCATTTATTTGATAAAGCAGCAAAATTTCACCTAGTCCACCTTCTACTTAATTAAATGATGAGTCAAGGTAAAAACCAAAAGTTAGAAAGACCAAGTTGCTAATAAGAAAAAGAGAAAGGAAAGAAGCAAATCAAAATTGCTGAAATCCTTTTAGACTCTTTTTCATGTGAATGGATAGAAATTTACAAAAAATAGAGATCCTAAAGATACATAAAACAGGAAGATTGCCCACATAAGATAACCCAACTTGTACCCTACTGAAGAAGAGTGGACAAATGGAAAGGAAACGTGTAGCAACCTGCAATATTGCCAAAAAAGTCAATCATTGGTGTATACAACCTGAGCCCACACCACAATCAGGCTTCTCTTTTGTACATGCAGAGGAACTCAAATGTAAACACAATACCTGGACATGCATGATAAAAATTGCCACCATGCTCATGAATGCCATCTCCAAGAGGAAAGGGACCATTCCTTGCAAGAGAAACCTTTCCCTATAGTACGGTATTTTTACATGTAAGTCAGAGTTGGTGTTTTCAAGCTTTCTAGTATCATTGTATTGTGACTCACTCTGCCTCTTCCTTCGTTGAAGAGACGTGGTGCCTAGAAGCAAGCTAAAAACCTGAGCAAGAAAAGAGTTGTACAACATATAAACAGTCAAAGATGATGCAAAGCACCAACAAATAACATTTCATATCAATGCACATATATTGTGCATTCAATCAAAATACATCCATCATCATCTAGATTAAAGATCCTGTAAAAAAATTAGCCCAAATTTACAACATTAACCTTACCCCCCACCCCCCATAAAACACACACACACACACACACACACACACACACACACACACACACACACACACACACACACACACGCACGCACGCACGCACGCACGCACGCACGCACGCACGCACGCACGCACACACACACACACACACACACACACACACACAAGAAGGAAACATTTTCCCTCACACAAGTCCTAAAGCTCCTGAAACTGAGACAACAAATTCATTATTTTCTACTGATATCTGAATCCAAGCATTAGACAGGAGAAAATACTTTCCTAAGGGAGTATATGTGGTAGAGTATGATCTTCTACATAATGAACACACAACCAAGGTTTGAAATGAATCGATTATCTTTGCCCATTCCCCCGTAGCCTTTTCTAGTTAAAACGAGGGTGTAGTATTGTTAGCTTGCATTTTCACTCAAAAAAGACTACCAAGGCTTTTTTCTCACACACATAATAAAAGCTCTTGAGACTGACAACAAATTCATTATTTTCCACTGATATTTGAATCCAAGCATTAGATAAGAGAAAATACTTTCCTAAGGGAGTATATGTGGTGGAGTATGATCTCCTACATAATGAACATACAAAGAAGGTTCAAAATGAATCGATAATCTTTGCCCATTTTCCCATGTCTTTTCTAGTTAAAATGAGGGTGTAATCTTGTTAGGCTGCATTTTCACTCAAAGAATACTCTAGTCTCCAACTGACCAATGCAACATTCTAGATATTTTATTGTGTTTTTGCTTCTTCATAATGTTGGAAAATGGCAGCCAGCTATGGAGAGAGAGAGGAGAGACAATGACAGCAAGAGAGTGAGCTGAAGCAAAAAGAGTAGAGTGTACTTGTTTGCTAGAATTAAAGATAGAGTGAAAGCACAACTTATGTTTAGGTCAAGGGTTGACCTAACCAGCCTTCCACCAACTAACTAGAGTTGAGTTTATTTTACTCTAGAGCCTAGTGTCACTACTTTTAAGTTTCTAAGACAGTAGGTGTACACATCTTACATTGACACTTCAATAAGTGTCCACACCACACAAATTACATTGGGCGCTACCCATAGAATCGGTAAATTCTAACACCCCCCTATAGTGCCAATGTGATGAAGTACAAGGATGATCAATCACCAAAGGGTAACAAGTTTAAGGACTTTCGAAAAGCCTCAACTTCTCGCATGGTAGTGCCTTGGTGAAAATGTCTGCAACATTTTTCTGTGTGGGTGCATACATCAAGCTGATCTCTCCTACATAGCATCTCTCTTTGACATAATGGTAATTCACCTCTATGTGTTTCGTGCGAGCATGAAACACAGGGTTTCGTGCTATTGCAATAGCACTCTGACTATAAAAAAGAATGGGTGTAGGACCCTCCAATGGTAAATGAAGATCAGCCAACAATCTGCGCAACCATACACGTTCCAGTATTGCTGTGAAGGCTGCCCTGTACTCAACCTCACAAGACGAGGTAGCCACTGTAAGCTGTTTCTTGCTTAGCCATGAAATGCATGAAAGGCCTAGAAAGAAACAGTGTCCACTAGTACACTGCCTAGTGTCTGCATCACCAGCCCAATCTGAATCATTGTAACCTTGTAAGTGCAAGTCTCCCCCAGGAAATAATAATGCATGTGATTGAGTACCTTGCAAATATATGACGATCCGCTTAACAACTTGCCAATGTCTGGTCTGTGGGCTATGCATATACCTGCTCCCCTGAGATACTGCATATTGAATGCCACGACACGTGTTGCAAAGATAAACAAGGTAGCCAAGAGCTGCAAATTGCAACATTAGACATCTCTTCACAATCATGCATAGACAGCTTTAAGCCCAGCTTTAAGCCTGGCTCCATAGGAGTGCGGTTTGCAATCTTGCATACTAAACCTATGTAACATCTTTTCCACATATTGTGACTGTGACATGATGATACCATTCTGATTTTAGGTGAATTGAGTCCGCAAATAATAGTGTAGGCATCCCATATCTGACATAGCAAATGCATGTTTTAATTCAACCTTAAAATCCATAATTTTTTATTATGTAGGCCCACTGAGTAGCATGTCATATACATAAAGAATGATAATCAACAACTCCCCCCCCTCTTCTTAATGTATAGAGTGGGAGTAACTTGACTATTTTTGAACCCTTTGCTAGCCAGATAAGCATCAATTTTGGAGTACCATGTATGAGGAGCCTGTTTGAGACCATAAAGAGCTTTATGCAGCTTGCATACCATGTGCTCTTTCCCTTTAACCAGAAACCCTGGAGGTTGTGAGACATAAACATCCTCATGCAAATCCCCATTCAAGAATGCTGTCTTAATGTCCAACTGATGTACTTTTCAACCATAATTTGCAGGCATAGCAATCACACATCTCACCATACTCATATGGGATGATGTAGGAGCAAAAGTTTCTTCATAATTTATGCCCTTCTTCTATGCATAGCCTTTTGCTACCAATCGTACTTTGTACCTATCAATTGTACCATTAGCCTTGTGTTTGATTTTAAAAACCCATTTTGTGCCAATGGCCTTCTTGCCAGGTGGTAAATCCACAAGATCCCATGTAGAGTTAGTGGCAATAGAGTTTATTTCATCCTACATCCAATGTACATCTTGTTGAGCTTCGTCCAAGGAAGTAGGCTCATCATCATCCAATAGTGAGCTCATAAACACATGCTCATCACAATCATCTAGTTCCATAAAATCAATCAAATGTGCCCCGCTTGCATCATTTGCTGCATTTCTAGTAGTCCTTCTAGTGTGTTGAGGTATAGGAGCATCCATTTTACTCTCCTGGAGAGTTTGTAACAACCATCTTGGGAATATTTTGGATGCATTTACAGTAACCCTTTCATGTTGTACTACTTCCACTACATGTGGCAAACCATCATCAATACCCTACTGTTCAGGAGCATATGGTGCAGCAACAACTTGTTGTATTAAGTCTATCCTGCCATCTATAGCCGGCTAAGACTCCAAATTAAGTGGCAAAAGATCCTCTAAGACATCACCAATATCCTGGGTGGTTGGCTTTTGAAACTGATCATGTGAAAATGCAGCATTTTCAACAAATAGGACATCCCTACTGACAAAGATTTTCTTCGTGCGTGGGTCATACAAGTGATAGCCCTTGCTCTCTGCCAAATTGTAGCCAATAAATATGCATTTTACAACCTTCCCATCAAGCTTCCCACAAAGCTCTTTCGGAACATGTGCATAGGCTATGAAACCAAACACTCGAAAGTAGTCTACTCTAGGTTTCTTCCCATGCCAAGCTTCGAATGGTGTGATCGTTCTCAGTGCCTTAGTGGGTGCACGATTCAACACATGATTTGTACACTGAAGGCCTTCTAGCCAAAACTTATGAGGTAGCCCCTTTCTTTTTGGCATACAAGGAGTCATCTCCATAAGAGTTTAATTCTTCCTTTCAACAACACCATTTTGCTAAGGAGTCATTCTAATAGTGGCTTGATGCGTAATGCCATGATCAAACAAATGTCTCAAAAGCATGAGACATGTACTCCCCCCTCTATCTGTACAAAGTGTCTGCACTTTTAAGTAACTCTCAGCTTCAAGCTTTGCAACAAGATGTTTGAAATGCATGAACACATCGGATTTTGCCTTGAATCCATACACTCATGTATACTGAGAGTAGTCATCAATAACTGTGACAAAGTACTGATGATCTCCAAGTGCATGTGTCCTCATGGGTCCACAAACATTAGAGTGAATAAGCTGCATTTTTCGGACATCATGCACTGCACCATCCTTTTTGAAGGCAAACCTATGCATCTTTCCCAAAATACATCCCTCACATGCATGAGGAGATGAAGTCTCCACTAGAGGCATGCATCTACCATATGACACCTCTAAAGAGTCATCAAACTCCCAAAGCTCATGTGTCCATAATGGCATGCCATAGCTTGGCATTTTGCATAGTGGGCGAAAGAGTAGTGATTGCTAAAGAATCATGAGACTAGCTATCATATGTATCCAACAAAAATAGACCCTTATACAAGGTGTCGGACAGCCTAAGTGCATAATCCATCTCTCTGTCTCTAACAATGCATTTGTCATCCTCAAAGATGACCTAAAAGCCATGCTTATTAAAATCAGAGATAGACCTAAAAGCCATGCTTATTAAAAGCAGAGATAGACAACAAGTTCTTTGTAATGCCATGTACAAATAAGACATCTAGAAGCATGAAATCACAACCATTTGTAGTAGTCATCCTCAAAGATGACCTAAAAGCCATGCTTATTAAAAGCAGAGATAGACAACAAGTTCTTTGTAATGCCAGGTACAAATAAGACATCTAGAAGCATGAAATCACAACCATCTGCAGCAGTAATAGTGATTGTCTCAATGCCACATACATCATAACTTTTGTTGTTTGCATATGTAACACGCTTCCCAACAGGGGCTGAATCCAAAGAGGTAAACAAACACTTTCTAGAAGTGATGTGCTTTGACACCCCACTATTGAAATACCATGTTTGCTGCATTTCAGCAGCATTAAATGTTGAATTAACCATTGAAGAATCATAACTGCATGTGAGAAATGCATAGTCCTCCTCTACAAAGTTGGCTGAAGTAACATCATCCGTAGATTTGTTGGCTGATGTTTCTTCGACAACCAAACTGGAGTTCTTTTTCTTCTCTTTGTCCAATCCCTTTCTGTATCCATCGATATAGTGACCGGGCTTCTTGCAATAATTGCATTTTCCCTTCTTTTTAGTCTTTTTTGTGTCTTGGAAAACCTTATTTGACGGCAGCATCACCCTTTTGCTGATTTTTACATTTTGCTTGACTTTTCCTTTACCTTTGAACTTGGAAAGTATAGCCATATCACCTGAACGCAATGCCACATTCTTCCGAGTCTGTTCCTCTTGCAGCAAGAGACCTTCCAACTCCACAAATGTAATGAAGGGACTACTGCCCCCCCTCAAAGACAATATCAAAGAGATACTGAAACCAAGATATGACTCTGGAAGAGAGTTCAGTGTGATGTTTACCAATTCAACATCCTGAATGACCTCATCAACATTGAGTAGTTGCTCACGCAAATCCTGTATGTGAGTAAGGTGCTATGTCATGCTATCACCTTCATCCATGGTAACATTGGCCAATTCTTTGCGGAGATAGGATATCCTAGCCTCATTACATGCTGCAAACATACGCTCAAGTACATCCCATGCTGATTTTGAGGTCCTACAAGACTGAATGTGCGGAATAATTTCCCTTTTCACTGACAAGGCAATCATAGAAAGTGCTTATGCATCTTTTGAGTCCCATTTCCTCTGATCCTCAGTAGGACAGAGAAGAGGGGCAGTAGTAGTAGTAGCACCAATACCACCACCAGCAGCACCAACAACCTATCCTTGAGTGTTACGTTGAGGTGTCTGAGGTGCAAGACCTCCTGGTCACGGCAAATCACCTGTAGCATAGTTCCACAAATCCTTCGCCACAAGAAGGTTACGGACCATAAAACTCCATAGTGGGTAGTTTGAGCCACCAAGTTTGTCCTCTTGAGTGAGGAAACCAAGGATGTTACTCTGATCATTATTCGCTTGAGGTGTCATGCTGTCAATGATAGACAAAAATTTGCAGCCAAATACTTCAATGCTGAAGTATAGAGTATACTCCTCAGAGTACCAAAATCCCCCATGGGATTAAAAAACAAGTACCAAACTATTACTCAAATGCCAAAGTGTGCACAATGCCACCCAAATCAACACTTGACCAATAAATTACAGCACTATACTGTTGTACCACACCCGTCTCAAAATGTTGCCTGCAAAAGTACAAAATACACTAACCTAATGTTGATTCTTACCAAAATTGATTGAATTTTCTCAAAATTCTCTTTCCAATCTGACTATAACAGCAATTGAATGCTGCTATACTGCTTGTCACTTACCTTGGAGTGCGTGTCAGGAAAAAGCCCCAAATTTCTTTCTAAAATTTCAAAGAAATTTAAGAAATTTGTACCTTACATTTGGAATTTTTGCAAAAATGTCGCCTTAGGATGTGCGTTAGCAGTGAATAGCAGCTAAAATCTACCTCGTGATACGTGCTAGATCCAAAAAACTCAAAAGCCCCAAATTTTCTTGAGCCAATGTGAAAGAAATTGCGCAATGTCTATGAGTTTGGTAACAATTTGTGCAAAGGGCCTCCAATCGGGCGAAAGCCCCAAAACTTTGGTGGAAATGTCCAAGAAATTGAGAAATTTCTTCGAATTGGTTGTTAATTCAAACTCCGGGAGCAAAAATTAGCAAAAGCCCCAAATTTTTGGGCAGCACGAGCTGAGATTCGAGAAGAGATGGTTGAAATAGACTGGAAATTCCAGAAATTTTGAGAAAATCCCAAATTTGAAAATTAGGGTTTCTACACTTTTTAGGGTTTGCAGAAATTGGTGGGCAAGAGTGAGAAAATGGCGGGAAAAATTGAGAAAATAACGGACAGAGCTGAAAAAAGTAGCAGCTCTTCCAAAACAATAGCTCCTCGAGTTGTGTGCACAGCTGCGAGTGGGACTATGTGTTGCACCGCATGCACGACTGCGCGTAGGTTGAAAACAACAAATCTGGAGTAGATGACTGAGCTAGACAGATCTGGAGAAAATGGATAGATTGGAGCTGATGTGGCTGAACTAGACAGATTTGGAGAGCAGATGGATAGATCTAGAGTAGACAAGAGATGACTCAGCTATAGCTCCTTCTCCACTTCAGCAGCACCTCATAGCAGCTGAAAAATCTTCCTCGAGCTGAGACTGAACCTGGCAGCAGTAGGACCTTGGGCGGGATGATACCAGTTGACAGTGGCTAAACGGAATCCATACATACGAGCTACTCTGATACCAAATATTGGAGAATGGAAGCCAACTATGGAGAGAGAGAGGAGAGACAATGACAGCGAGAGAGTGAGCTGAAGCAAAAAGTGTAGAGTGTACTTGCTAGAATGAAAGATAGAGTGAAAGTACAACTTATTTTTAGGTCAAGGGTTGACCTAGCCAGTCTTCCACCAACTAACTAGAGTTAGGTTTATTTTACTTTAGAGCCTAGTGTCACTACTTTAAGTTTCTAAGACACTAGGTGTACACACCTTACATTGACACTTTAATAAGTGTCCACACCATAGAAATTACATTGGGCATTGCCCATAGAATTAGAAAAATTCTAACACAAATCATGGTGGAGAGTTTACTTCTAACCTATTTTCTAAATTTTATAGGGATACCGACAATCAGGTAGAGTATATCCACCCAAACACCCCTTCAAAGAATGGTGTGGTTGGAGCTTGCAAATCACCATGCTAGAGATGGCCCTATCAATGTTGTAGCATAAGGGTCTTTCACACTCTCTTTGGGATGAGGCAGTGGCTACTGCAGTTCATGTTTGTAATTGTTTCTCAACTTCTATGTTACAGGACATGACTCCCTACGAGCCTTTCTTTGGTCGAAAGCCTTCCGTGTCTCAAATCCGCATCTTTGTATGTGATGCATTTGTCCATGTGTACAAGAAGAAGAGAAAGACAAAGCTTGACTCGAAGTCTAGGAAGCTTCTCTTTGTGGGCTACAACACTACCATGAAGGGCTATCGACTCTACGACCTAAAGACACGGAAGCTTGAGGTGGGCAGGGATGCAATCTTTGGCCTCCAAGGATCCTATTGATGTTTCTATTCCAAGTGATTCTTCGTCATTGACTAACCCTCCCCCACCCTCAATTCCTCTCCTTCCTTCCAGATTGCCTCTTAGCATCCCTTCTTCATCTTCGGCTCCTCCCCCTTCTCCTCCTCCACCCTCTACTCCGGCTTTCCCACCACCTTTAATGGATGTGACTACTACTTCTTTGTCGCATGCTTCCATCCCTTCAGCCTCCCCTCCGGAGTCTTCTAGGGATGATCAACTGTCAAAGGGTGAGGCTTCTTTAGGTGAGGATTTACATTTTCTTGGTGAGGGAAAGTCCCTTTCATAGACATATGCATTGCAAGTATTGAAGGCTACTCAATCTCCCTCACAACAAGATGAGCCTATTCGAGTCCCTGATTGGTACCGACAGCTCATGCAAGATTCAAACGTTTCTCACATTTTTGCTTCTCCTACAAATCCACGCAAATCAACCTGCTTACAGGCCCCCAAGTGAGGTTGTGCTTATGGGACATAGACACTCTCTAAGAATGCATTTCTATTTAAAGAACAAGTTTGATTCACTAATTAAGTATGTTTTGGGGCTGTTTAACTAAAGCTAATGCATTTTTAGCTCAACACCCCCTCTCAGGCCCAACAATGGTGCCACAAGAATGAAGGCCAATCAAGCCCTTTTTCTTTATATTTTACCCCAAGGCGTCCCACCCCAAAGTAGTTAGAGCATCGAATAAAGGGTGCACTTCAACTGCCCTATGGCCTATTAAGACTACAAAGGCGATGGTTATTTTACCAAGCCAAAGTGATCATCCCAAAGAGGACAAGGCATCAGACAAAGGATGCACATCGGTTGTCGAGTGGCCTACCAAGCCCTACAAAGGCGAATGGAATCAGCTATGCACTTTTTTTGAAAGGGCTTTTTAGGTGCGAGGAAGTTAATATTTAAGTGAGGGTTTCACATAATTTTTCATCCTATTGAGTATCAGTGCCCCTAACGGGAGAGTTAAAAAAAAAAAGAATGGTCAGACCCAAGAACTTCACAAAACAAGCATACTATCCCTACTATCACTAGGTGTCGATGATGAAGGAAAATATGATGAGGGAGTATGGTGGTGTGATGTTAACAGCTGTTAGTGGAAACAGCTTAGGATCCGCACAAGTGGTGCTTTGCACAATGAGATGCAAAGTATGGTACATGTTGAAGAATGCTCATGCAGCATGTGCCACTTGGACAGTGTCCCTCATTGAAAATTTGTTCACTTGCCCAAGAACCCTAGTACAAAGATGATGAAATCATGCAATGCAAAGGGGAAGGTACAATAGGGGGGAGAAGCCGATGTCGAAGAGAAAGTGCTGAAGCCCCGTTTCAACCTAGATGTAGATGCCGAAGAAGGAAGAGAAGCCTAATGTCGGTCTTTATGTGGTGCCGAGACCCATAAGGAATAGAAGAAGATGACGAAGATTAAGTGGACGAAGCACCCCGCTAGAAAAGCACCGTAGAAATCACTATCGTCATGAGAGCGGAGTTTTGATGCCGAGAAGTGCTTAAAAATAGCTAAAAATTATGAATATCAAGGGAAAAATATTCAACGTCGAAGGTGGCGGCTCGAGCTGGGACGATTTTAAGCGTCAAGTGCTTTAAAGGCGACTGAGCGACACTTGTTGATTTTTGATAATTTTTCGGACTGTCGTGCGGATTGTCAGGAGTTGCCGCCTAATGCAGGATGTCAAGCCAGACGCGTAAAAATTTACAGCACTCGATTTGGACACTGGACGGGGAAATGGCCAACAAATGGGCAAGATATGAAAAGGTGGACATTGGAGAAGACCAAAAGGGGTGCCCTTTGGGACATTTTAACCGCCCCCTTCAAATTTTTGATCAGGAAGCATAAAAAAACATGGAGAGAGAAGGAGAGACATGGTGTGAGCACGCATGGCACATTTTTCGCCTCCTCCTCTCTCATCATGAATATCAGGCTGTAAAGACCCCATACAACCGACAATGGGGCTTGACTTCTCTCTTTTTGCTGGTCTTATCGCTTGTCCTTGCCCATGAAATGGCTGCGGGAATGAGAAGAACGAGATTTAGTCTTTCTCTCTCCTCCCTCTCTCTCCCTTAAGGGGCTATTCTTGTGTGGAAGAAGACAATGAAGAATGGTGGAGGAAAGCTTGTCCGGATGAGACCGGATTGCTTCCGGATGAATGAAGACATGAAGAGTGCTGTTCTTGAAGATGCTGAGCATTAAATGCATGCTAGAAATCAGTCCCGTAATCAAGACCAAGAAACCGAGACCTGAAAATAAGCGGTAATGCTATTTTTATAAAGAAAAATGATATTTTTATGCTATTTGCTTTATGAAACCTTGTTCATATGGGATGAAAATTCATTATGATATTGTTTGCCATGAGTTTCAACTTTTTGCAACCTGAAAATCAGAAAATATAAGGCTACATGGCCGGAATTAGTGTCAAAATACATGAAAAACATGCGTTTTAAGGGTAAAATTGGGGGTTTTGCTATATAAATGAGAAATATGATATGTCACACCAACTAAATCTGAGTTTTTGCTGTCAATGAACCTAAGGGCCACAATCCACAATCAACTTTAATTTTTAGTCATTATTTATTAAAGAAAAATAGGAAAAAATGCCCAAAAATGGAAAAAATGGGTTTAAAATTAGGAAAAAATAGAAAACGGACTGAGGAAAATTAGGGAAAATCATATCTGTATTTGTGCAATGTATAACGATGGAAAAGCACGAGGTTGGCCTTGGTTTGTCTCCGTTTCTATGTTTTGTGCGTATTTAGCGGGTTTTTAAAAGAGAAAAATGCATAGAAACCCTATCTAACCGATCAATAATGCAAAATACTAAGAGTTGGGTGAAGAGGGGCTGAAACACTGAAAGATAAAGAAAAGATTGAATTTATGTATTGCACTTGGCATATAGGAAACTCTTAAATAAAGAGGATGGTAGCATGAGCATGTGGCTCGGTGCCTCCTTTCAACGTAGTACGCGCTAGTGAAATTCATGGAAAGAATGTTTTATGCACTATGCATGATGCTGATTTTTCTTTTGTTTGAGCACATAGCCATATATGATTTGCATTAAGTATAATAATTAAAAAAATATCAGAAAAAACCTCCTGGATGAATGACACCTGTCTTCCTTAGGTTGTGACCAACGATGAGCGTGAGAGGATGTAGGTTAGTCGTTGGGTCCTAAGGGAAAAGTGTAGTGAGGAATGGTACATCTTGGAACGTAAAATATTGGTACCTTGAGAGGAGTTTGTGTTCGTTTGTGCTATATGTTTAGTAGTGCATCAAAGGGCCAATCCCTACGATGTAGGAGAGCTGCAGTGGGGCTCCTAGTCGGTGGAGTGCCTCCTATGTGTGTGTGACGAGGCGTTATGCCTATGTACTTTGGGATCTCCCTCTGAGGAGTTCAAGGGAAACGTTGGACTATAAACTGTAAACGCATGAATTAAGCTTTAGGGTAGTTTGTCCTTCAGCATTAGATTGACGCTCCTGGTTTGTGAGGCCGTGAGGGTGTTTGTGTGTCATGAGCATGAGGTCCGTCTAGTGCTATAGCCAGTGCCGGCCCATTTCAGGTCCCATCATGTGATAGCATCAAGAGAGATATTGCACGATCTGCCTCGGGAGGGGAAACCTCTATGCTAAAAAAAGAGCAAGCACTCCTAGGATGATGAAACTATGAAAGGAACGGTGCACATCCCCACAGCTCTAGCCTAGGTAGGACCAAAGTAATCTATAAGTTAGCCCTATACTGAAAGAAAAAACCCTCCAAAAGAGATGAGAATCCGCAAACACAGAGGTCAGTGGTGAGATGCTCCAAAGCAAAACATAACATAGAGAAAATCTAATTGAAAATACAATGCAATGAATGTGTATGTGTGTGAGTAAATGCAACAGAAGACTGATGAAAGGAAAAGCTAAGGACAATGAATCCTATGGGCCCGACTCTTAATAGTGCAAAAAATGGATGCTAGACTGACCTAGGTTATCCTAAAGAACCTAGAGACATGCTAGTCTAAGAAGAACCTAGAGACATGCTAGTCTAAGAAGGTGTCCACCATCGCGTACATCCAGTGGTAGGGCTTTACCAAGGGAATGCTTGATGAGGTGGAGAGGAAGGTGAGATGGATGCATGAAGTGCAACGGGATCGAGACCTATAGACCACTCAGCTAGTCCCTCAGGGATAGTGAAAGAGACTCTTTGTTGAGGCTGTGCTAAGGCGACATGTCCAACAGCAACAACATGTGTTGAAGGAGCAAATGAAGCATGAGCGGAAGGCGTAGCCCCATTGGACTGAGTAGTCGCTCGGGTAAGTTACTCATGAATACATGTGTGCATCACGTGGGTTCAAAACAAGGTATTTCTAAAATACCATTTCTATACATTTTTTACATACAGAAGAGTACAATATAAAGGGATTATTTACAAATTGAATAGAAAAGAGTTAGCTTTTATTCGAGAATAATTCACAGATAAGGATATTTATAAATAGTACTTGAATGCACGTGATGTAGAGGATATACATATACCGAGAGTAGTCACACAGCGGTTTGATGAGGCTTTTTAGGTGGAAGACCTTGGGCCTTGGAGGGACACTCCTCGTCCACATGGCCTGCTCTCTAGTAGTATGTACAAAACATGTTTTTATTAGAAAGTTGCTACCAGATAGGTCTAGATTCTTCAGTTTTCCAGATGATGAAGAGGAGTCACCCTTTAATTGGCTTGCCTTTGCATCTTGCGAGTTCTTGCCACTATTGGTTTTCCCTCCCAAAGAAGAGGCAACCAACCCCCTCTGCTCTGAATAAGGTTGTGATGAGGATTTCTTGTGGACTTGATCATGCAGCCTCATGTAATGCAAGAACTGACTTGCAATTGACTAAAGAAATGCATGCCAAACACCTTATTCAATGTCGGAAGCACAACCCAAATGGGTGGCTTCAACATTGTATTTGGGTGATGTAGTGGCCGGTAGACATGTTCTAGTTGTTGCATTCCTCAATGAAGCAATTTGACGATATTTGTGAGAACTACATAGCTCATAATTTTTGACCCTGTGACAAATAATGATATACCATGGAGGCATCATAGCCATGTGTCGATCAACTAAGTTTTTCTAGTATCACCAATTGGTTAGATTCATGCAATAGGCTATCCCTAGTCTAGGGGCCTAATGGGAAGCTCATGGGAATGGACATCTCCTAGATTTGATGCCCAAGATGGGTATGGCACTTCTTTTTCAAGAACTTGTTGGGTTATGGGTTTTTATAGAGGGTGAGACTCCCTCAATACCTAGTTTCCCTTTGGGGTGACTTGGTCCTTGTGCACCCTCTGTCCAAGACTAGTGCCTTTCAAAAATTTACCCAAAGTTTTGATTTGTTTGGGTTTAGCCTTTATAAAGCATAGTAACATGCACCATGTCATTAATGAGCCTCAAACCTATGAGAGTGCACAACAGAAAGAGGAAAATGAACATGAAGAGAAGGAGACAAAGAGAACGCAAGAGAGAGAAGGAATAATGTGACTGCGATTGCTGAAGATACAAGATTGCAATGTTGAGTCCCAACCGTTGAGTCCCAACACACAACTCTACGCATCAATATGGACAGCAGACCATGGTAGGGGAATGAGAGAATGAGGAGGGGTAGCTGATCATGAAGGATCAATGACGGATCATGGATAATGAAAATGGGAGGGCTAGCTACATATATATAGATGAAAAACAAGGAAAATCCTAAATGTGGTCAAACCCCTAAAAAATAGCCAAAAGTACATAAAAAGAAATGCACTAACGTGCCTTCCACCTAAACTGTCTAAAACACATAAACGATAGACAAAGACAATGTCAAAGCTCCTAATATCCTCATCCAACTTAGATCAATGCTCATGGGCAAAGACAACCACACAAGACACACATGACTACTAACATCTCCTCTCAGATTTCTAGATGTGGAAAAAGGCCAAAGGAGATGCAGTCCATCGATGCAGATCCAAGGAGTTCACTTGAGAAAATATCCAACACTTTCAAGAAAAAAAGAGATATCTTGGCTAATGTCTCTATGGGAGAGTCAAAAGCCATACACTTTTTTAAAAACCATATGAGCAAATAGGTGAGCATTGGAGAGAGTTTTGTGGGATAATGACAAATGTTGCAAGCACACCGTGACTTGCATTTCTAAGGATGGAGGTTTGGAGACACCTCGATGTATTTCTAAAGCTCCTCAAGCAACAAAAGCAACATATACATATCTAGAAGAGTTCAAATGTTCAATTACAAATCTTATTCAAGCAATAAAGGAGGCATGGGGAGAAAAGGATATGAAATTTTATTTTGTAAGAGAGATAATATTTAATCTAATTTTTCTTTGATAAATTTTTCAACGGTGTAAAATGATTGTAACCTCTCTTGTACTAAATATGACAATGAAACCTGAGAATTCATAGTATTTTTTAAGATAGAAAAGTACAAAGCTAGCTCTCAAGAGCTTTTACATCTTCTTTCTCCTGAGGATCTTTCCTCTATAATGCAAAAATTTTCTTCTCTTGTAGACAACTATGGATTTTATATCAGTTTGATTTGTTATCAAATCATAAGACGAGAGATTGCCTTAATACATAGTATAGGCCA
The DNA here is from genome assembly GCF_053477565.2 of Lygodium microphyllum. Taxonomy (NCBI): domain Eukaryota; kingdom Viridiplantae; phylum Streptophyta; class Polypodiopsida; order Schizaeales; family Lygodiaceae; genus Lygodium; species Lygodium microphyllum. The sequence goes on from NC_141156.1 coordinate 122,406,766, forward strand.
TGTTGCTTCCTTTGAGAAGATGTTATGGAATACCAAGAAAACATGAGGATCGATCTTTTCCAAGTAATGGCCAAGTGCAACATCCTTCAATGAACTACCACCAGCTCTCAACCCTTTTCCCTGTCCCAAGAAGTTATCAAAGTCTTCAATCTCCAACTGCAAAAAAGAAAAATATTAAATGAAAGTCAAACCCCCGTGCCTCCCCCCATGAGAACCCCCCCTAATTTTTTTTTCAAAAATTTTAAATTTTTTTAACTCCCTCTCTCTCCCCCTACCAACTGCACGGCGGGGAGAGAGAGAGAGTGTGTGTGTGAGTAATGAAGGAGAGGGGGGCATGCAGCCCCCCAGGTGGGAGGGGTGGCAGCCGCTAGACGACCATCTTCCCCCCCCCTAAGCCACTGCCTCCCTCCCCCTCTATAAAAGCCCCTCGTGGGGCTGAGGCACAGCACCCCCCTCCCTGTGGTCTCGACAGACAGAGTGCCCCCTCCTCGTGGCCCACAACAGCAGCAGCCCCCCCTCTGTTCGCGACAGCAGCAGCGCCCCCCCTATGGCCATCATCAGAAACCCCCCCTTTTTGTCGTCTGCAGTGAAACCCCCCCCTCGATCAGCGATGAGAGAGAGAGAGAGAGAGAGAGAGAGAGAGAGAGAGAGAGAGAGAGAGAGAGAGAGAGAGAGAGAGAGAGAGAGAGAGAGAGAGAGAGAGAGAGAGAGAGAGAGAGAGAGAGAGAGAGAGAGAGAGAGAGAGAGAGAGAGAGAGAGAGAGAGAGGAGGAGCAGAAGAAGAAGAAGAAGAGAGAGAGAGAGAGAGAGAGAGAGAGAGAGAGAGAGAAGGAGCAGAAGAAGAAGAAGAAGAGGGAGAGAGAGAGAGGAGAAGTAGAGAAGAAAAAGAAGAAGAAGAAGAGGGAGAGAGAGAAGGAGAAGAAGAGAAGAAGAAGAAGAGGGAGAGAGAGAGAAGGAGAAGAAGAGAAGAAGAAGAAGAAGAAGAAGAAGAAGAGAGAGAGAGAGAGGAGAAGAAGAGAAGGAGAAGAAGAAGAGAGAAGAAAAAGGAGAAGAGGAAGAAGAAGAGGAGAGAGAGATAAGGAGAAGAAGAGTAGAAGAAGAAGAAGAAGAGGAAGGGAGAGAGAGAAGGAGAAGAAGAGAAGAAGAAGAAGAAGAAGAAGAAGAAGAAGAAGAAGAAGAGAGAGAGAGGAGAAGAAGAGAAGAAGAAGAAGAACAATTCCTGAAGATACACCCCTCCCCCTTCATTATTTTATTTCCCCACTCAAGGAGAGGCAACGAGAATTTTGCTAAGAAAGTACGAGAACCCCATCACTCGTACATGCGTCTTCGAGTATGGCCCCGAAGCGTAGCTCCACAAAGATGGTCGGAAACCCTGCAAGCGTGGATGAAGGTTCGAAACAAGGTGGCACCGCAACCGCGAACGGTTCATCAGGCATCAATACCACGGGAATCACGGCATCACTCCAAACCCAGGTGTGAACTTAGTTGGGATGTGTGTAACAAGCAAGATAATTTCCGTCATAAGATGTCATCATAATAGGTGGAATTGATTAGAAATTGCATCATAAATTACCAAAAATTCTTGCATAAAGTGCATTGCTCCTTGCACAAACTCTTGCATGAAATGCATTTCAGAGGACATTGAAAGAAACAAGTGCATCTCCATATCGCAAGATGGATTCCAAGGTACATGTAATAATCTGTTGAAAAGATTAAAGTGCAGCTAGGCTCATACAATGATCATATAAAGTTAGATCATTCAAGAAGGTCATAGATCGTGTAAATAATTACATGGAGGATAATGTTAAGATTGCATGCATAGAAAGCACCTTCGCATGTGTGGCACAAAATGTCAAAATTGTAAGCATTGAAATGAAGGCATGGCATTACGTTGTGTGCTTTAAAGTTGTTGGGAAAATTCAACGTTGTTTGTAATTTACCAACTAGGACTGAGATCCATGAATCCCATGACAAAGTCCTTGGTGACTTCAAGAGGGATAGGTAAAAGCTAGTGCTTGTGAGCATTATTAAGAGGGCTTAAGAAGATTATACTTAAGTCAGAGTAGGAATTGTTCTAAATAGAACCATCTTAACCAACCATGGTCAAGGGGATAGACAATCTTGATCAATTAAGATCAAAGAGGAAGGTACATAGGTACTACAAGGGACCCATGAGATAACTAGCAAGTTGACCAACTGAGAACAACGGGGTTCCATGGTCTATCTTACAAGGAGACCTAAGGTAAGGATAAGTAGGGTTGGCAGGGTACAAACCCTAACCCGAAGATAAAGGGAAAATAAGCAACCTAGCTTGCCAAGCCCCTAGAATCTTGCCAGGTCGCGAACGATCTAGGATCGAATGCTAGGAGCATTCTGGAAAAAAGAATCACACCTTAGTAGTTGGTCATACAAATGACCTTTGAGATGATCGTGATTGTACACTTAGGTACATTGTTTGAACTTCTTTGCCCACGGAACTAATTCAAGGTAAAACACTTAATGCTTCAGGTTAAAAGCATTGAGGGAGAGGCAGGTTCAGTTACCTCCGACTGTCTATCTGGCCCTATCCAAGGGGGTTGTTAGCCACACCGGGTATGTGGACCGAATCCCCGCAGTGAGAGGTCTCTCCGTGGGTGCTGCTTGGAGCGGGAGGACGCTTGGGTGCCAGGGGAGGCTCTGGCTGTAAATTTCTTGGCTCCAAATCCCGCACAAGAGGCCGATGTGACTCAAGATGGGATCTCGAGGCCCGTATACTTGTCTACAGGCGGAACTTGGAGCAGCAATCCTATAGATTGCTAGGATAGCCTTTGGGCATGATACTTGATGTATTTCAGGACTATGATAAATACAGATCAGATATTTGAAAAAGGAACTTGCTTGACTTTGTTATTGTGTCAGTGCCTAAGTTACGTGAAGGAACCTGTGTTTAAATTGATTAATTAAGGAAGCTGCTTTTGCATGTCAAACATAATGTGGTAGGTAATTAGATAACTAAGCAAACCGAGGAAAGTGCGGTTGATGTGACTTGGGTTTGTCCTACAGAAGGGTGGTCCCGGTTAGCTGGGAACTTTTCTCAAAAGATGTGATAACAAGACTATGAAGACCTAGCATCAGTAGAGTTAGAACCCCGATTTATGCTGTTTTAGGGGAATGGAATGGGACTATGCCTCATGGGCAGAGAGGTTGAGCTTCCCATCCCTCTCGTTTCCCATTCTCCATGAACTAAGTGCAGCATAAATCTACTTCGACTCCTTTGCTCCTACGCAAGTGGTTCATCTGGAGCTTGACGCTAGCTACTTCCTAGAGACTTTGCTGATAGGAAAGAAACCCTGACTTCAGGTCGGTCCTAAGTGGGAATGGCCGGACACTTCTGCTCGGGGCAGACTCGGGAAGACCTAGATCGCAAACCCTGTGACATTCCTTGCAAGTGCCAGGCTATGATTTCTAGACTCTCTTCTCGATGGGCTGCTAAGACGTGTCCCACAAGTGGGTGAGCAGGCACGTTACAGTTGGTATTAGAGTGAACCAATGAGATCTAAGAATTAAAAGGGAACTTAATGGAGGAAAATAAAGGAAATAAGGAGATAAACAGGGAAAGATGAGTAGAATAGAGCAATGTTTTCTGTTGAAAACATTTCTTTACTCACTTATGGATGCTGGGTTGTAGGGTCACAAAGCATAGAGCAAGTTCTTGGTGTTCCAGGTCATGTTCATGACTGCAATGCAAGCTTCAAGTTATCGCTAGAGGCTTGGCATGATGGATATCCTGGACCGCATCTATAATCCTTCGCCCCTGTATATGGAGCGAAGATGGACAGGAGATTTAGGAATATACTATATATTAGCCCACCGACTCGCGTACCTTCAGACCAACTTGAAGAGAATCAAGTGGATGGAGGATTTAAATATTGTGAAGCTGTTCATCTTTGTGGAAGCTCACGTAAATGCAACTTTGCACGTTAGCGGTTGGCAAGTCAAGCAGAACAAGTATGTCTATGAAGAAGTGACCCGGGTGATCTCTGTCGATAGAATCAAAGTATTAGGGCGTTATGAGAATAACGGGTATCAAAGGAAGGGATGTCCCAAGCTTCCTATGACTTACCGTTTCCTGAAAATCCATGACCCCACTCCATATTATTATTTCGTCCCTGTAGTCGATTGTAACACAATCCTATTTTTCCCAAATTGATGTATCAATAAGCTTGTCCTACCTATCCAAAATAAATGTACCCAAAGGTTTATGCCTTTATGAATAAATAAGACTTTTTATCTTGATCGTAAATGTTAGCTAAGGTGTTAAGTGATTAAGTCACTTGGCTAAAAGCTGTGCTAGTCGTATTAACGTAATATGGGAGCGTGTGATAAGATATTAACATAAAGAATCTTATTGTTCAAATGCAACCCCAAGTGCAGGTTCCAAACTCGACTCCTGCACTAAGTCAAGATAAGAAGTTCCTTGTCAAACAAATTAAGCCACCCGAGTTTGATGGCAAGGGAAAGACTGTTCAAGCTGACGCTGAGATTTGGATTGAGTCCATGGAGGACTATTTTGAGGCAGTAGGAACTGCACCTGCTAACCAAGTCATGCTCACCAAACTTAAGCTTACAGGTAAAGTGAGACTTTGGTGGAAATAGTGGTGCAGAGACCAAGCAATCTTGGAGGGAATAGTCACTTGGGATAAGCTTAAGGAAGCTATGAGAGGGAGGTATCTGCCACCTGCCTACCGCACACAAAAGATGAATGAATTCTATGACTTGAAGCAGCTAGGATTATCCCTTGAAGCATATTATTCGAAGTTCGTTTCACTCCTAAAGTATGCACCCCCAATGGATATGACACAACATGTGTCAAAATTCTATGTTGGGTTGAATCCACCCATAAACACTCGATTGGAATCAAAGCGCCCAACGGACCTACAAGATGTACTCATTCGAGTTACTCAAATAATACAGGAGGTGCAGACCAAACCAAGGTACAACAGGATTTGGCCTTACAAAGATCAGAATCAGGGCCAAAGAAAGAAAGCTAGGGCCAATGCTGTCAACAACTTTGTTCCAACACAAAGCAATTATCGCAACCCACGTTGCTTCCATTGCAATGAGCCCGGATACTTCAAGAGGGAGTGTCCCAAGCTTGGCAGAGGACATCGCCAAGGGCAATTCCAAGGTCAAAATAGAGATGCTCATGGCCAAGGAACCATTGTTATGGCCAGAGGGAGAACCTCTTGTGTTTCCAATAAGGAGCTGGACAATGAGGAAGATCCGTCCATGGAAGTTGACATGGAGAGGGCAATGATTCACGCCACTCTTCACAAGAAGGGTCCAAATCGCCAATTCTCGGTGATTCAAACTCCATCAGAATATCAAGGTAAAAGCTTCAAAACCCTGATTGACTGTGGGAGTACACACTCCTTCATTTCAACAATCTGTGCAAAAAGATTAGGATAGCCACAATAGATGTATCTACTTTACTTGCGGAATTAGCAAATGGTCGTGAAGTCAGTTGTACTAGGCAAACTGCTAAGGTGAAATTCCTACTAGGTGGGAAGCCAACTTCTATGAAATTCAGGGTAATGAACCTAGGTGTCCATGAATGTTTACTCAGAATGGATTGGCTATTACCTAATGATGCCCACATCCATTGTGGGAAGGGCCAAGTCTCCTTCTGAAATTATGAAAGGAAACTAGTCACGACTCAAGGTGAGGCCGGTAAGCCAAAAATACAGTTGGCAAAAGCAACATAGATAATAAAAGGTGTTCAAAAGGGTCTACCTGTCTACTTGATTAAATTGAATAAGCTAGATCAGAATCAGGAATCTGGAGAAGAACCTTCATGGTTAAAGGAATACACAGACGTATTTCCTGAAGATCTGACGGAACTTCCTCCTCAAAGGGAAGTCGACCACGAAATCAAACTTGTGCCAAGAGTTGCACCGGTCGCAAAGAGGCCATATAAGATGTCCATTCTAGAAGCTATAGAATTAAAAGAGCAACTCAAGTAACTGTTAGATCAAGGCTACACCCATCCTAGCAGTTCACCATGGGGAGCTCCAGTGTTGTTCCAAAAGAAGAAAGATGGAACACTTCACCTATGCATTGACTACAAAGGGTTGAATCAAGCAACCATAAAAAATAAATACCCCATTCCAAGAATAGATGAATTACTTGACCGTCTTCAAGGAGCAAAGATCTTCTCCAAGATAGATCTCAGATTTGGATATTATCAGATAAGGATCAAGGAAGAAAATATCCCGAAAACTGCATTCAGCACAAGGTATGGACACTTCAAATTCCTAGTGATGTCATTCGGGCTAAAAAATGCTCCTGCTACCTTCAACAGATTAATACAAGGTATCTTTAGGCCCTATCTTGATGACTTCGTACTTGTCTTCTTTGACAATACCCTAGTCTACTCAAAACAGGAAAAGGATCATGAACTCCAGCTTCTCATTGTTCTTGAAACAATGAGAGTACACAAGCTTTATGCCAAGAAGAAGAAGTGCGCATTTTTCAAGTGATAGATTGAATATTTGGGATTCATTGTATCAGCTGAAGGAATTTCAATAGATCTAGCTAAGGTCAGAGACGTTCTGGAATGGCCAACACCAACTTCAGTCAAAGAAATACGTAGTTTTCCTGGGTTGACAGGATGGTACATAATTTTCATCAAAGATTATGCTTTGATTGCAACACCTTTGACTGATCTACTAAAGAAGCAAGTAGCAATTGCATGATCACCTCTGTTGAACAGACCATCTTTGACAAACTAAAGCAAAGCTTAGTATCAGCACCCATCCTAAAACTTCCTGATCTTAGTAAGGAGTTTGAAGTGGTAACTGATGCTAGCGCACTTGCTTTAGGATGTGTACTTATGCAAGAAGGTCATCCCGTAGCATATTCTTCAAGAAAATTGAAGAGCCATGAAAGGAATTATGCTACCCACGATCTGGAGCTATTGGCTATCATCCATGCTCTCAAACTTTGGAGACATTACTTGCTAGGTAACAAATTTTCCTTAGTGACGGACCACAAGAGTCTTAAATGGATTTTCACTCAAAATGAGCTCAATATGAGGCAACGTTGATGGATTGAAGTGGTGGAAGAATACGATTTCGAAATCAAATATAGGCATGGAAAAGAGAATATAGTTGTTGATGCACTCAGTCTGCAAGGCATTTCTAAATTCTCTTATTTTGCAAGATCCATCAACAGCAAGGTCTCTAGCCATAAAGGTATCAATGCCAAACAACCCGATTCTTGAGCTAGCAAAAGAAGAGGCATATCATGACCCCCAAACTATCTAAAAATGCTAAGAGAGATTCCCATCAAGTATCAAGACCTGAAGCTAAAGATGAAGTATCAAGAATTCTCCATCAGTAGTGGACTTGTCTACTTTAGGACAAGATTATGTATCCTTGCAAGCCAAACTCTCAAGCAGAAGATATTGTGGGAAGCCCATGACTCCCCTTTCTCAGGACATCTTGGTTATGACAAAACCCTTAATGCAGTTAGGAAGAGCTATTATTGGGAAGGGTTCAAGGGAGACGTACTCAAATACGTCACGGAATGTTTGTCTTGTCAATGCATTAAGGTAGAACATGTTAAAATGCTTGGGAAATTGCAACCACTTGACATTCCACAAATGAAATGGGAGTTTATTAGTATGGACTTCATTGTTGGCCTACCCCAAGTTTAGGGAGGATACAACTCTATTATGGTTGTAGTATATATGCTCACCAAGGTTGCACATCTCATCCCTGTCAAAACAAACTATAAAGCTTCAGATATCGCAAGATTATTCATCAAGGAAATATTCAAAATTCATGGGTTACTCAAAAGAATCATTAGTGATCGTGACTCTCTTTTCATATCACACTTCTGGAGGGCTATCTTTGAGGCTATTGGAACTCAACTCTATTTCAGTACAGCTTACCATCCCCAAACTAATGGTCAAATATAACAAGTCAATCAAGTCATTGAAGATATGCTTAGGGCATACTACTGTCGCGAACCCAAAAAGTAGATTCAATATTTACCTGATTGAGCCACCCCAAAGAATTCCATCTTTTGAGCATAGGTATATACATATGCATATACATTCCTGCCATTGAATAACTTCACCTCATGCTCCTGCTTGCAAAGCATTCATCACAACACTTTTTGATTGAGCTGAAGCTTGCATCATCTGTTGTTGTTGTTGTACCTGTATAAGCATATTCATATTTTGCACCAACTATTGCAAAACATCACTTGAGAATGTATTCGAAGATTCTCCCATTTTGTCTTTCCTTCTTCTGACGACCTTTCACGTCGGGTTCACCAATGTCGGAGGGGTTTGTCGAAAGGTCGAATCCACTAGGGATCAGAAGTAGAAGGAAGTAGAGATAGGAGATGGAAGAGAAGATAGAGAATACCCAAGTGGTAAACACTACAAAGACAAAGCACAATGAATTGAATCAATATGTATTGAAAGAACCTGGAATCTTCGCACTACTCAAAAGTAATCTCCAGGCATTAGATCTCCCGGAGCTTCTTCGTAGAACAAAATGTGCATCAAAATTACAGCTCCTTCTCTGCTACTCAAAACCCAAATATGATGGCTCCCTTGGCTCCGAAAGGGGGGTAAAACCCTAGGATGCCTGGTCACAGATCTCCCAAATCACTCCTTCTTCTTGTTTCAGTTCAATTTGTAGTTTTCAGCCTGTTTATAGTGATCACGATGCGTCCGATTTCGTCAATCTGTCCTTCTTGTGAAAATCCCCTAATTGACTGAAAAAGCAACTGGCTTTTTGCATGCCATCCTAATCTAGAAGCTTTTTTCTAACTTTTTCGAGTTTTTTACAATAAATAATATAAAAAATAGGCTAAAATTATCCAAAAATCTAGTATTTTTGGATAATTCATGCAACTCATACTAGTACTAATTGCTCAGATCACATTGACTCTTTAGATCAATAAAGAAGTCGGATGATGATGCATTCCATACTTTTTCACACTATGTCTTCATAACATCCCGACACCATCTACTCCTCTCCCTAAATCTACCTTCACCCTGTTGTCTCTTATCTTCAAGAACTTGGCTTGAAACCTTCAACCCTTCTCTTATCTCTACCATCTTTGGAGTTTAAGCTCTTGAACCCCCATACATTCTTCTCTTGCCAAACCCTTGTGGTGACCTTCAACCCTACGCACTGTGACAATGGTGCGCATCCCCATGGCTCTAGCCTTAGTAGGACCAAAGCAATCTATAAGTTAGTCCTATACTGAAAGACAAAACCCTCCAAAAGAGATGAGAATCTGCAAACACAGAGGTCAGTGGTGAGATGCTCCAAAGCAAAACATAACACAGAGAAAATCTAACTGAAAAAACAATGCAATGAATGTGTATGTGTGTGAGTAAACGCAATAGAAGACTTAAGAAAGGAAAAGCTAAGGACAATGAATCCTATGGGCTCGACTCTTAACAGTGCAAAAAATGGATGCTAGACTGACATAGGGTATCCTAAAGAACCTAGAGACATGCTAGTCTAAGAAGGTGTCCACCATCGCGTATCTAGTAGCAGGGCTCTACCAAGGGAACACCTGATGAGGTGGAGAGGAAGGTGAGATGGATGCATGAAGTGCAACATGATTGGAACCTGTAGACCAATTAGTGAGTCCCTTAGGGATAGCGAAAGAGACTGTCTATTGAGGCTGTGCTAGGACCACATGTTCAATAGCAACAACAGGTGTTGAAGGAGCAAATGAAGCATGAGCGGAAGGCGTAGCCGCACTGGATTGAGTAGTCACTCGGGTAAGTTACTCATGAATATATGTGTGCATCATGTGGGTTCAGAACAGGGTATTTTTAAAATACAATTTCTATACATTTTTTATATACAGAAGAGTATAATATAAAGGGATTATTTACAGATCGAATAGAAAAGGGTTAGCTTTTATTAAGGAATAACTCACAGATAAGGATATTTATAAATAGGACTTGAACGCACGTGATGTAGAGGAAATACATATAGTAACTTCTTTGAGAGTAGTCACAGCGGTTTGCTGAGGCTTTTTAGGTGGAAGACCTTGGGCCTTGGAGTGAGACTCCTCGTCCACATGGCCTGCTCTCTAGCAATGTGTGAAAAATCGGTTTTTCTTAGGAAGTTGCTGCCAGATAGGTCTAGATTCTTCATTTCCAACTGAGGAAGAGGAGTCACCCTTTAATTGGCTTGCCTTTGCATCTTGCGAGTCCTTGCCACTATTGGATTTCCCTCCCGAAGAAGAGGCAACCAACCCCCTCTGCTCTGAATAAGGTTGTGATGAGGATTTCTTATGGACTTGATCATGCAACCTCGTGTAATGCAAGAACTGACACTTGCAATCGAGTAAAGCAATGCATGCCAAACGCCTTATTCAATGTAGGAAGCACAACCCAAATGGGTGGCTTCAACATTGTATTTGGGGGATGTAGTGGCCGGCAGACATGTTCTAGTTGTTGCATTCCTCAATGAAGCAATTTGACGATACTTGTGAAAACTACATAGCTCATAATTTTTGACCCCCCGACAAATAATGATATACCATGGAGGCATCATAACCATGTGTCGATCAACTAAATTTTTGTAGTATCACCAATTGGTTAGATTCATGCAATAGGCTATCCCTAGTCTAGGGGCCTAATGGGAAGCTCATGGGAATGGACATCTCCTAGATTTGATGCCCAAGATGGGTATGGCACTTCTTTTGCAAGAACTTGTTGGGTTATGAATTTTTATAGAGGGTGAGACTCCCTCAATACCTAGTTTCCCTTTGGGGTGACTTGGTCCTTGTGCACTCTCTGTCCAAGACTAGTGCCTTTCACAAATTTACCCAAAGTTTTGATTTGTTTGGGTTTAGCCTTTATGAAGCATAGTAATAGGCACCATGTCATTAATGATACTCAAACCTATGAGAGTGTGCAACAGAAAGAGGAAAATGAACACGAAGAGAAGGAGACAAAGAGAACGCAAGAGAGAGAATGACCAATGTGACTTCAATTGCTAAAGATACAAGACTGCAGTGTTGAGTCCCAACACACAGCTCTACCCATGAATATGGATAGTAGAGCATGGTAGGGGGATGAGAGAATGAGGAGGGCTAGTTGATCGCAAAGGATGAATGATGGATCATGGATAATGAAAATGGGAGGGCTAGCTACATATATATAGATGAAAAACAAGGAAAATTCTAAATGTGGTCAAACCCCTAAAAAATAGCCAAAAGTACATAAAAAGAAATGCACTAACGTGTCTTCCACCTAAAGTGTCTAAAACACATAAATGATAGACAAAGACAATGTAAAAGCTCCTTATGTTCTCATCCAACTTAGATTGATGCTCATGGACAAAGATGACCACACAAGACACACATGACTACTAACAGCTCCTCTCAGATTTCTGGATGTGGAAAAAGGCAAAAGGAGATGCAGACCCAAGGGTGATAAGAAGAGTTCCAATGTCGATGTAGTCCATCGATGAAGAAAGCCAAACAAGGAGCAAGACTCCCTCTCCATATAAGAATCCAAGCAAATGGAAGGCCACCTGAGGACAAAGGAACTAAGCACGTATATTTATCTGATGAGTATATTGATAAATGTGAGACATTACTCTCGAAAATGGGTTTTCACGAGTGTCAAGTTCACTTGAGAAAATATCCAACACTTTCAAGAAAAAAAAGAGATATCTTGGCTAATGTCTCTATGGGAGACTCAAAAGCCATATGCTTTTTAAAAAACCATATGAGAAAATATGTGAGCATTACTTGGGAGTATTGGAGAGAGTTGTGTGGGATAATGACAAATGTTGCAAGCACACCATGACTTACATTTCTAATGATGGAGGTTTGGAGACACCTCGTTGTATTTCTAAAGCTCCTCAAGCAACAAAAGGCAACATATACATATCTAGAAGAGTTCAAATGTTCAATTAAAAATCTTATTCAAGCAATAAAGGAGGCATGGGAAGAAAAGGGTATGACATTTTATTTTGTAAGAGAGATAATATTTAATCTAATTTTTCTTTGATAAATTTTCCAATGGTGTAGAATGATTGTAACCTCTCTTGTACTAAATATGACAATGAAACCTGAGAATTCATAGTATTTTTTAAGATAGAAAAGTACAGAGCTAGCTCTCAAGAGCTTTTATATCTTCTTTCTCATGAGAATCTTTCCTCTATAATGCAAAAATTTTCTTCTCTTGTAGCCAATTATGGATTTTATATCAGTTTGATTTTGCTATCAAAGCATAAGATGAGAGGGCCAAAAAAGTATCCTACTCTAGAAGCATAGAAACTATGATTGTAACCAAAAATCCTAATTGCTATTGTCTTCTTTGAAAGCATCACCTTGTGCACATTATACTGTAACCCAGAGAAACCAAGTAGCCTTGTACCAACTAGCCTTGTAAGTGCCTTAATACATAGTATAGGCCATGTTGCTTCCTTTGAAAAAATGTTATGGAATACTAAGAAAACATGAGGCTCAATATTTGCCAAGTAATGGCCAAGTGTAACATCCTTCAATGAACTACCACAAGCTCTCAACCCTTTGCCTTGTCCCAAGAAGTTATTAAAGACTTCAATCTCCAATTGCAAAAAAGACAAATATTAAATGAAAGTCAAACTCAAACATATTAATGTATCTTACAAAATTATAGATAATAGTACCAATTGGTTTTCATCATGCTCTAACTTAGTTGGATTCCATAGATTAATTGATTATGATGTCTCATTGGTATCTTGCAATTCTTTAACATACTCCGACTGCTCTCTTCCAAAATTGGAAATTCCAAGTGTAACTTGAAGATGGTTAAACTCCTCATCTCAATAATCCCTAACTCTTTCTCAGCATCCTTTGCCTTGTTGAAATAAGAGAAAGGGCATCCCTTGCATTAATAAACTTGTCATCTACAATTTCGGTGTCCAATTTAAGTAACTCTTCATTGGATTCATTTTTGATATCAACTATGCCTTTTGCAACATCAGAAGCCTCTCCAAGGATTGCTAAACAATAATCCTCTTTGAGATTAAAGAGCCTTTGGATGCCTGATAGTAGAATGTATTCCTTGTCCTTAATAGGAAAAGTTGGAGGAGAAGGAACAATATAAAACGAAGGGGAGTCAGATACAATATCTATAATTGCATGGCTTTCTTCAATAATGGTCTCAACTCTAAATTGGGCGACATCTAGTGATGGGTCCTAAAATGGGCCGGCACTGGCTATGGCACTAGCCAAACCTCATGCATATGACAGACAACCCCACCACATGGTCTCGTGAGCCAGGAGCTTCTAAAACTCACTTTGCACTAAATGCTTATGACGATTTTGCGTTTGTATCCAATATATAGTCCAACGTTCACCTTCCCTTCTCCTTAGAAGGAGATCCCATAACATATAGGCATAATGCCTTGTAATACACACATAGGGAAGCACCTCTCGGCGGCTGATTGCTGCGACTCCACTGCGACTCTCCTACACCTCGCAGATTAGCCCTAAGATGCATCGCTAACATATATAGCATTCGAACAAACTCCACTCTTTCATAATTCAGCATTCCAGGAGATTTTTATTTGCCTCACAAAACTTTCCCCAACGGAAGTGCCCGTCTAATCTACAGCTTGGGTTTCCTGTCCTCTCAGCATTGGTCAAAGTTTATCAATCAATTGCAATGCATTCCAGGAGATACCACATGACATGCTTGATGCAAGGTGTATGAAAATTGTGCACAACCATTTTATAATTAAAAAACCAGCCATGTGAGGTGCGGAAAACAACCCTTTCATGAATTTTAACTAAGTGTTACGTGCCGCGCTACTTTAGGGACTAGCACCGGAACTTCCGTGCTACTAGTCACCTATATTTAATTATGGAACGATCCCTAAATGCTATGCACAAAGAGGGAAATCAGAATTTGTATCTTTTCAGCAATTAGATCATCGCACAAACTTCCTCCCCTCCTTACCGTTTAGGTGTTGCTGCAGTGCGTAGGTGTAAATGGTTGTTTTGTATCATTTTTGTATGTAAAAAATAATAAACACATACTATAACAAAAAGGATGAGGCCAAACTAAGGCTTGACCTCATGCCTTAACCTCGCAAACATTCATACACATAAATCTTATTTTTCCATATTTTTTGAGCGCAAAAATTCCAGTTTTCTCTATTTTTTGCTATTTTTTCTTATTTATTATTTATGGAAAATAGGTATTTTCTAATTTATTTGTGTTGCCTTATTATTTTGACTGAAGATTAATATTTTCTCTGATTTTATCCCATTTCCATTCCTTTTCCCCAACTCAAAATCGAAAAAAACCATTAATTTTCATTAAAAATGACATTTTGTGGGTTTTAAAGAATTAATAACAACTCTAAATCATCACGGGTTTCATATTTCTATAATTACAACCCTCAAACATGAGGCAAACAAACAAACATTCTTTCCATATAAACAACATTTGGACCATGAAACAATAAAAATAAGCAAATTTCTTCATAAAATTGGAGCATACCATGTGTCTTGCGTATTGCGGGTTTTTTAATAATTATTTTGGGCAGCCCACAGACCTGACCAGCAACCATTCTTCAGTGCTGAACCTCTTTTCTCAGCCTCCACTTCATCTTGAAGCAATCCGATCACCGCCGGACAAGCATTCTTTAGCCCCTCTTCTTCTTGATTTCTTACACATGAATTGCCTCTATGTAGGAGAGAGAGGGAGGAGAGAGAAATATTGGTTTTTGATCTCTTTGCTCAGTGCATCATTCCTCGATCCATTTGTGGTGATGGAGGGTGAAGGATAGAAGCATCTTAGGAGGGCTCCTCTCCATTCTCCTGATCAGAAAATGTATGAAAGAGGGGGAAAAAATGGGGCACAAAAAACTGACGCCTCCCCCCCCCTCCCCCCCGCCCCCCATCGTTTCATTTCGTGAGTTTTTTTGGCTCTTTAATTAGAGCTTTAAGGCTTAATCCCCAATTATCTAGTTCATGCATTTTGCTTTCACACTTCTGGCAAGTGGCTTTTTCGCTTTTGGAAGGGCAAACGACATCAAATTTGAGATCCATCTGGACGGGTGGCTCCCTGGCATCAAAATCTACAAAGCTGGGCCCCATCACGCTCTTCTCGACTTTTGGATCTAGTAGCTGCTTCATAATCCCAAACCTTGCGGGGATTAAATGGGGGATCAAATGACCTCGGAATGGAGATCCGAGACTTGCGTTGGATTCCTGACGCCATTTTGCAACTAGGAAAACTCCAGCTCGACCATCCACCACCATTTGATTTCCATGAAAATAAGCACTAGAGCTTTAGGCACTTGCCACTTAAAATCGTACTGGTTGCTATCACCACCTTCGACGAAGTCTTCTTTTTCCCTGATATTCATAATTTTGGCTATTTTTAAGCACTTCTCGGCATAAAAAATCATCTATCATTGGCGACCACGGGATAGGGTGACTCAGCCTGTCAAATCCTACGAATAGATCTGCACATAAACAACAAGAAGGAGCATCAAGCTGATACAAAAAATACACAACACAACACATCACAGCTCATACCCTACCCCTTGACAAAACCAAGGTATGAAATCCACGAGGGGTAGGCCTAGCATAATCTGATAGAAGGCCCAAAGCTAGTCGCTAACCAACTGCTGCATCACAGCCAAGCAAAAAAAAACTATCAAAGAGGTCACCCTAAGTGGTGGTCTGAACTACCTACATAACTAAGGACAACTCAACCAGGAGCTCCTCCTAGGCCAGGACTCCTATAGCCTGAGCAAGAAATAGTATCTCTTTTAGCACAGTTTTTCCCTTTTAGGTTTTTATTTTCCACACTCAGGCATGTAAAAAGGAGGGAGTTGAGCGTAGTGACCCAAGGAGAACAGGGCATCGGCCTCAGGTCATGTCTCAGTACCCAAGAACCTACCAAGCCCTTTCTAATGCTCACTTTTATTTTCGCTCCAACCTTCTTTCATTTTCTTCTTTTATGGCAAGATATCACCCCAAGGAAGGCAAGGCATCGGCCCTGGGTCTTGTCTCATCCCCACGAACCTACCAGGCCTTCGCAAGGTGATAAACAATAGCTCAAGGATTTTTCTTTCTTTCCTTTTCTATTTTTATAGGGGTAAAACCCCTTTTTACACACCTCCGTATATTCATATATTGTTTTTCAGATCTTTAGGGTTTTTTCTCTTCCCATCATTATTTTAGTAGGCTTCTTTATCTGCCTCACAACTAGCAGGAACTCCTAGAACGGCTGCCTAGCAGGTCAACAAAATAGGGTCACTAGTACTCCCATCTAAAACATGTCTTTCAATGCTTGACAATGCCTTGCAAGAGGCAAGGACTACTCAGACCTCCCCCAGACATACAAAGACTAAACCTGGGACTTCATGCCTCAAGTGCCAGTCCCCAACAAACAAAAAAAAATAACCCTCACCCGCACATATATCATTAATTGCCTAAGGAAAAAAACTCGAAAAGGGGACGAAACCACCTGGAATGGCCACAAGAAGCTCCTTCGCAGCAAAGGCTTCCTTCAGCGCCTTCGTCAACCTGTATGGCGCAATCACTAAAACAACAAAGCATTAAACGTGCCTGCATCAAACAGAGATAGGGCCCTCTTGGCCTAATGAAACAAACAAACCAGTTCATAGAGATCCCTCTTGGAAGAAGGCAGATATACGCAAATACGCTCTATTCCAAGGGGAAAAATAGGGCTCTTAGCCCTAAACTAAATGCATCAAATTATGGCCCATAGCTCCTGCATATATAGCAAGAGGCGTACGCATAACATGTCTTCTGATCAACCTATGGATCCAGGATAACAACGGTAGATGGGTCTCGGCTACTCTTTGCATCACCCATATCAACCATCGCCTACCATATAACGCATGGTCTGATAACATTCCCCACAAGCAACCACGTCCTGTCTCAGTGTCAATAGCAACATCCGAACTAGAACCATAGTTGAAAAAGAGGTCCTCTTCATAAGCAAAATTAGCTAAGGAATCCGCAAAGTGATTCCAATAACGTGGAATCAGCTGAAGAGATATGATCTCAAATCCATCAAGTAGGGTTATAGTAGTTCGATGATACATACGAAGGAGAGGATTCCAGACTGTATATGTCCCATTGAGTTGATTTAAGATTTGCTGGGAATCCCCTTTTATTAACAACCGCCTAATACCACCTTTCTTGGCAATATTCAATCCCATAATCAGGGCTTCATACTCGGCCATGTTGTTAGTAAATCCTACCCCGAGGTAAGCAGCTAATTTCATTGTAACTCGACGTTGGGGATCTCGGATAACTACTCCAACACTTCCTTTCCTATTAGGGCCCCTGGACGCTCCATCAAAGTATAATGTATACGCCCATAATGGGTTTACACAGCCAGCCATCAAGAACTCCCCTATTCATAATTGTGATAGTCAAATTTCAACATATTTAGAGGATGAACTGATGGCTCCATCGCACCTTCTTCATTAAACTCAATAGGGATGCTTGTCAAGATTTGTAACAGTGATGGCAGAAAACTTTAATTTTCCACACAGGTATCGTCTTCTTGCTCAATCACTTTATATCCCTTGCTCCACCAGATAAGTCTCCCCTAATGATATATTTGCTCAAGATATGGGTGCTCCAAATAAGGGATTAACCACCTCATCAACCAATTTAAGCTCTCCTAGAGGTCTCCATTCAGCTCTAGCATGGACCTGCAATGCATTTTTTCGCGTTAGCATATTTAGAAATAATAAGGCTTAAACTTATTAAGATTAACCTTATTCTTAAATTCCACCCTTTGTAGATCAACTAATAGAACTGTGGACTTATTTTTACCTATCCAAACTATCTTGTAAGGGCCATCCCATTGAGGTTACAACTTTCCTGGAAATAGCTCCCTACACGCATCATAATATAGAACTAACTACCCCTTTTTAAAAGTATATTTCTTTGCTTTTAGATCATGCAACCATTTCATTCGATGTTTAGCTACCTCATGGTGCAATAAACTCTGCAATTTGAGCTCGTCTAAGTGGGCTATAGTCGTAAACCACTCAAATAGGGCATCTTCATCTCCCAGAGAATGATTGATTGCAAATCTTATGGTCAACAACTCAATTTCTAAGGGCAATACACACTCCTCCCCGTAAACTAATTTGAATGGGGTGTGGCTAGTGGCTCGTTTAAATATCACATTATATGCCCAAACCGCCACATATAATTTTGTATCTCAGTCTCGCTTCTTTTCGGAGACTATCTTGGATAGGATACCCACAAGCTGCTTATTGGTACTTTCGGCTTGTCCATTTGCTTGCGGTTTATAGGGGATTGTCTTGTTATGCTTGATTTTCCAAGCTTCAGTCAGACTTTCAATCACTTTATTTAAAAAGTGAGTTCCACGGTCCGATACTATTTCCTTTGGCGGACCAAATCGGCAGATGATTTGCTCAAGTAGGAAACTGGTAGTCTCTTTTACATTGTCTTGCCTTGTCGCCCGTGCTTCTAACCACTTTGTAAAGTAATTAGTTGCTACTATAATATATCTCTTCTGAGTAGTAGACAATGGGGTAATAGGACTCACAAAGTCAATGCCCCACTTCTCAAATGGAAGGATAGCCATGATTGGCGTAAGTGGACGCTTCCTATTCTCTAGACTATAATGTCTTTGATAGGTATCACATCTCTTAACGTACTCAAAGGAATCTTGGAAGATGGATGGCCACCAATATCCATCTCTTAAAGATTTCTGTGTCGTTAACCGCCTAGAGAAGTGCCCTCCATAAGCGGAGTCATGGCACTCTTCCAAGATGAAAGGAACCTCATCAGGCATCACACATCGGCGATAGATATCATCAACACCCTGCTGATATAATGTGCCTGCGATCAAGAAAAATTTCAATGCTTGCTGTTTAATTTTCTTTTTCTTCGATTTTGATAAAGTAGCTCCAGTCTCTCCCGTAGAAAGATAGTGTGTTATAGCAGCATACCAGGAGGGAATAGATGCCATATCAATCTCAAACAAAGTTTCCATGTCACTTTCTTCAACCACGACCTCTTTTGGCTCTTCGAAATCCACAAGACACTCTACAATGCCCTGAAGCTTCGGCGGCTTGCTCTTAATCTCATAATCAAATTCATGCAAAGTGATTAACCACTTTGCTAAACGATCAGGCGGCTGTAACTTATTCAACAACAATTGAAGCCCTTCCGCCTTTGTATAAAAAACCACCTTCTTATAAAGAATGTAGTGCCTGAACTTTTTGGTCGCAAATACCATCATAAGGCACAACTTCTCCATATAGGTGTAGTTGATTTCCGATATGCCCAACTTCCGACTAGCAAAAGCTATCAGATGGTACGACTTTTCCTCCCAAATTTGGGCTAAACAGCCAGCTGATACTATACATGGTTGCTACTGAAAATATATAGAACATTTCGTCCCTTTTTGGTGCTTTTAAAACATGTGCTTTGGCAAGCTCCTGCTTCACATAATCAAAAGTAACTTTGCAAGCAACACTCCATGTAAACTGACAGTTAAAGGACAATAGGTTGGTCAGCGGAAACGTTCTTTCTGCCAAGGCATTGATAAAACCCCGATAATACCCTACTGATGATAAAAAGCTATGCACTTCCTTTGGAGTACGTGGCAGACTCATGGCAATTGCAATCCCTATAGAACTGACCACATAGCCTAACAAGAGCCCATAAGGGACTCCAAAGACGCACTTCCGTGGGTTAAGAGCTATGCAAAATTGTATGCAATGCTCAAAACACTTCCGCAAAATGATCAACTGTCTATCCCTTATGGTGGCTGCCCCTAGATCATCAATGAATACTTTCAGCTCCTCTGGGGAGATGTCACCAAAGGTCTTGTTGGCAGTTCTTTGCCACGAACCACGTGCATTATACAACCCAAATGCCATCACATGGTACGCAAAGATACTGAAGACTATAATAAACTTCGTTTTTAGCTTGTCTTGCTTAGCGATCTCCATTTGGTTACACCCTACAAAGTAGTCCATAAATGAATAGATTTCTCTACCCGCTAGTTGATCCAAAATTTGGTCAATAAACGGCAATGGGTAGTAATCTTTAACAGTCTGCTTATTTAGCTCTCTAAAGTCTACACAAAGACGGATTTGATTATTCTTCTTCTTCCTGATCACAACTGGTGAGCACCATTCAGCATGCTGAACAGGGAAGATCAAACCCGATTTTCGCAACTTCTGTAGTTCCTCATACAACGTCCCTTAATTCAAAAGGCATACACCTTACTTTTTGACATACAGGGCTGGTACCTTCCTTTATAGGAATAGTATGCACAGCTAGACTGGGAGGAATACCCTAGCAAAGATGTCGTGAAACTCTCGAATTAAGGACACATAATCCTCTCTTTATTTCAAACTGAGCATGGACCCTAGTTTAATTGGCCGCGAATCATTTAGCGTGCCAAGATCCAGCTCAATAACATCCGCGTCTCTTATTCGATCATGAGGCTCTATTGGCTCATTCAAGGTTATCTGATAAATATCCTTTGTAGTGGACCCTTCCTTAGATCCATCGCTCGATGACGTCTCACTACCAGATGGATCATCTACTATTTCTAGTTCAGTGAAGGATAGTGGAGCTCTCTCACTCTGAGGAGACTCAAGGTAAGCATCCACTATTACACGGTGGGCACCTCGACCTAGAATCACTCGACTAGTGGGTATATCGACTTGACAGTCTGTCTGTAGAATCCATGGTCTACCTAGCAAAACTTGATAGCTAGGACAACTTGCAAACCTTATCACCCTAAAGTCCAGATAGCATTCCACGCTCGCCATTGTAACGTGGACCTTAGTAATGCAACCTTTCGGTTGTCTTAAATTATCATCAACCATCCTAAGAAGTGTGGAGCTGTCTTTTTAGATATCTAGACCTAACCTATCCATCAAGTCTGAACTTATGATATTGACGGAGGATCCAATGTCCACGATAGCATGCTTCACTAATATTCCATCCACATATGCTGGAGCCCTAGGGCAATGCTTTTTAGCATGATCGAACCAATCTTCCCCCACTCTAGCTATGCCCAAAGGTTCTACTATATACCCTATATGCAGGATTTTCTTGAATTCCTTGCGTACTCCTAGAGAAAGTTTAATCAATTGTAGGAGATTCACGTCTGGTTTGACTTCGCAAAGGGAACTTGCTAGATCAAAGTCATGGTAATTAGCCAAAGTTCTCTTCTCGCGCCAAACCAATCTCTCCTTTGGTCTTTCAATCGGCTTTGGTGCCTCCTTTTTAGCCTTTATCTTCTTTCTTGGCAATCCTTTATCCTCCTTCGGGATCGACTTTACCGCCAACAGGCCTTAACGGTCCACCTTCCATATCAGGATTCAAGACTCACTTTTTCCTAGTATCTTGCTTAGGGCTTCCCTTGACAGGTTTTGCATTATCTTTTTCACCTCTTTAGCCTTTTGGCCTCTTGTTAGGGCTCGTAGATTAGAAGTTTCAGTATCATTGACACGTACAGCCTCAATAAGGCTG
Source organism: Lygodium microphyllum (assembly GCF_053477565.2). Lineage (NCBI taxonomy): Eukaryota > Viridiplantae > Streptophyta > Polypodiopsida > Schizaeales > Lygodiaceae > Lygodium > Lygodium microphyllum. Next base: position 122,428,314 of record NC_141156.1, read on the forward strand.
ACTCCATTGCCATGAGGTAACTTCTCTACAACAGCCTTTCCTCTTTGCAGTATTTTCCTTGGTCTATCGTCTTGCTGGAGATTATTCCCTTGTGCGCGATGGTTAACTGGACCTAGTTGTTTACTTCCTTGTTGGAGAGAACTGATCTTACTCCAATAGGTAGCGGCTAAGTGGCCAGACTTTCCACAAATATCACATTTGACATTCGGGTAATTCCTAGGGAAATGTTGGCCCCCACACCACTTACAGATGAATCTTGAGGGGCTACCCACTTGTCGATACTATTCAGAGATCATATCGGTGTAGTGCTTCATCATGTCCTTAAACTTCACCAAGGACATTAGAAGCACTCGACTCATAGCTGCAATCGTCAGTCTGAAGTCCCATGGGCCTAACCACTTGATTAGAAATTATCCACTAACCAACTGGGATAATATTAGGATTCATTGTTTGGTTTTCACCACTATTTAGCGAGGCCGCCTGACTAGCCATAGGCATAGTCATGCTAGGAGGAGCTGATAACATAGGTAGATTCGACATAATATTCCCTCTACCACTTGTATTTAACATGGGGTCCCCTTGACTCCCATTGGTCAAGGCCAAATTATTACCATTACAATTTATCCTTGCTACATAAGCCACTTGCAAGCGTGGCTCTACTCCTTCAGCTTGGATAATGGCAGTGTCAATATCGACCAAAGCAACACTACTCAACTGCACCTGGATATTAAAATCCAATCCATGTAGGAAATATTGCAACTTTGCAACCGCTGGAATGGGAATATAAGCGTTAAGTGCTTTAGTTTCTTGGCATATGCCTGGACATTCTCATTTGGCTCTTTTTGGCGTGTTACGTTCAGAACATACAACCAATATTGTCCACCCTTCTCAGGGGCAAACTCCCTACAGAAAGCCATAAAGAATTGGGCATTGCTAGTTATGGTTCCGGCTTCTAGATTGTGATACCACAATGCTTCCCTTCCTTTTAACGTCATGTTGAAGAACATCATTAGGTGTCCTTCGTCTTGGATTCGATAGTTGAACATGAGTGTTTGAAACTCCTTAATGTGGAGTTCTCCATCTTCTTCTGCTAACCCATGGAAAATGGACAACGGTGCTCCTAATGCCAGTACATCTGGTGTACCTGCTGGAATTGCGATAGGTTGTGCCATGGCTACAATCGGATTGATAATAGGAGTTTGCGTAGGCAACACTACACCCCCACTTGTTGTGGGTTGATTAACTGGAAAGAGGGAAGTACCGAGACTTCCAAAGAGCTACTCGTAACACCTAGGTTACTAGAACCACTGTCACTTATGCGTAATGGGCTGTTCCTTTGACGAGAATAATGTCTTATTATCTCCAATCACCGTCTAGCCCTCTCAGCACATTCTGTTTTTTGTATTTCGGCTTGACGGTCCTTATCAGAGGACATAAACCAACTATTTGGTCCCTAAAAACCCTCGATTCAAGAACCACCATTTGTTAGCAGCTCCCAGTAGAGTACCACTGATGGGACCTAAAATGGGACCGGCACTGGCTATGGCACTAGCCGGACCTCATGCATACAATAGACAACCCCATCACACGGCCTCGCAGGCTAGGGGTGTCTAAAACTCACTTTGCACTAAATGATTATGATGATTTTGTGTTTGTATCCAATATGTAGTCCAACGTTCACCTTCCCTTCTCCTCAGAGGGAGATCCCATAACATATAGGCATAATGCCTCGTAATACATACATAGAAAAGCACCTCTCGACTGATTGCCTTGGCTCCACTGCAACTCTCCTACACCTCGGGGATTAGCCCCAAGATGCGTTGCTAATACATATAACATTCGAACAAACTCCACTCTTTCATAATTCAGCGTTCCACGAGATTTTGACATTTTTAATCGACAAAAACCACTAATTTCCATTAAAAATGACATTTTGTGGGTTTTAAAGAATTAATAACAACTTTAAATCATCACGGGTTCTATATTTCTGTAGTTACAGCCCTCAAACATGAGGCAAACAAGATTCAAACAAACATTCATTGCATATGAACAAAATTTGGTGGACCATGAAACAACAATAACAAGCAAATTTCTTCATAAAATTGGAGCATACCGCGTGTTTTGCGTGTGCGGGTTTTTTAATAATTATTCCGGGAAGCCCACAAACCAACCAACAACCATTTTTCAGGGATGAACCTCTTTACTCAACCTCCACTTCATCTTGAAGCAATCCGATCACCACCGGACAAGCATTCTTTAGTCCCTCTTCTTCTTGATTTCTTGCACATGAATTACCTCTATGCAGGAGAGAGAGGGAGGAGAGAGAAAGAATGGTTTTTGATCTCTTTGCTCAGTGCATCATTCCTCGATCCGTTTGTGGTGATGGAGGGTGAAGGATAGAAGCATCTCAGGTCCACGAGGGCTCCTCTCCATTCTCCTGATTAGAAAATGCATGAAAGAGGGGGGAGAAATGGGGCGCAAAAAACTGATGCCCCCCCCCCCCCCCCCCCCCCCCCCCACCCCCCCAATCGTTTCATTTCATGAGTTTTTTTGGCTCTTTAATTAGAGCTTTAAGGCTTAATCCCGAATTATCTAGTTCATGCATTTTGCTTTCACACTTCTGGCAAGTGGCTTTTTCTCTTTTCGAGGGGCAAACGACATCGGATTCGAGATCTATCTAGACAAGTGGCTCCGTGGCATTGAGATCTACAAATCTGGGCCCCGTCACGCTCTTCTGGGCTTCCAGATCCATTAGCTTCTTCACAACCCCAAACCTTGCGGGGATTAAATGGGGGATCAAACGACCTCAGAATGGAGATCCGAGACTTGCGTTGGATTCCTGACACCATTTTGCATCTGCAACCGTTTGATTTCCATGAAAATGAGCACTAGTGCTTTAGGCACTTGTCGCTTAAAATCGTACTGATTGCTACCGCTGCCTTCGATGAAGTCTATTTTTCCCTTGATATTAGTAAATTTTGGCTATTTTTAAGCACTTCTCGGCATAAAAAATCCTATGTCATCTAGTTTGAACACAATGTTAGTGAGTTTGGGAATCTCCCAATTCCCATTTTTTGAATACTAAAAAGGTGGCACTGGATGACATGCCCACAAATTTCTCAAAACCATATGATTTGACCTATCATTGGAATGCGCTTGAAAAATGGAATCTATTGAGCTATGAAGCGCTCGATTTGGAGTTATAGTGTTCAAGTTATGACAAATCCAAAGATTTGACCACGTGTCCCAAACTTATGGGAAATTCCCATATTTTCCAATATGGTGTTTTTATTAGTAATATATTATTCTTACTGAGGGCCCAAACATTCCTTTGCATCCTTCTCATTTTCCACCTCATCCAAAAGATAGAAGCTAGAAGATTTTGTTGCCTCCAATTTTCGTTCATCAGATTTTATAGGATATTTAATATGAGTATATACAATGAATACCATAGCTTTTGACATAAGCATGTATTTCCTAGAATGAGTAGAGCAAAACACCTCTGTTACAAAAAGTCTCTTGAGAGAATGAGATCCACACTTCCTTGTGAACACTGACTTCTCTGAAGGTGAGATCCCAACAATAGGTATATGAACATATTCATTGGTATCCTTTTTCAACCACATGTAATGCTAGAGTTTTAAACTCAATAAAGTCCTCCACACAAACTTTTTTGCAAGATTTCACAACATGGTCAATATCCTAATCAAGGTTGAAAATATTATTTGCAAAGTCCGCCAATATTCGAGCCATTCTCATGTGCACGATGCATGAATTTTTGGGATTTGGAGAGTGCTCAGGTAAATAGGCTTTCATTCTCATTGGTAATATCCATATTTTATCTCGTTCAAGTTTGTATTCACTGGATAGAGGTGTTGGAACAGGTCTCATTACCTCAGGTTATCATGCATATCCATTGTGCAGGCCACAGTTAGAGTCCCAAAGGTCATGAACCATGAAGAAGATGGTATATCAAGGACACACCCCTTTCTTGCCAGAGAGTCATGAACTCAGGAAGGTTTTCTTGGACGACCTCCAACACGTATGAATATTGTAAGCTTGTACGAGCTGAAAATGGTCCACATGGAGTCACATCCAAATGGAATGCAACACTTCTCAGTTTTCTATAAGTTGCAATATTGGACCCACTTACAGATCAACCACTTGTTGGATCCCATGCATATTTTCAAGAATGTGGGCAGCTTGCTATGGGACCACATCACAGGAAAGAGAGATACTATAGGGGCACGAATGGATTTGAAGGAGGTAGGCAAGATGGAGGCGCTTTATTTGCAATCGAGTGTTGATGGTCGCGTGTAGCTACCTCGCGCTCCCTGGGTTTTGTCCACTAAAAAAGAGCTCATTGTGAAGCAAATAGTCAAGTCTATCCGCACTTCGACGGATATGATGCGTTCTCTTAGGTCTTCATTTTCTAAAGACGACCAATTATCAAGGCTAAAATCCCATGACTAGCATAAGATATGTCAGGATTGTACTAGGAATGGATTGTAATTGGCGTGCACATTTTGCTATTTGGAGTGTAGCCATTGTTCATAATGCTTTGTCATTTGTGGCTATTTGTATTACCGATCGCGATCGCACGATGCCTTACTCCAGAAATACGCAGGGCCATTTACAGGTTGTCAAATTTAGTGCAATGGATCTCACACAAGGAGATTAAGACGTCCTCTATTGAATCCGTGAGGCGGGGAGTAGTGGAGATAGTCTATCTCTTTAAGAAATACCTAACTACCAGCATGCTCACGATACAAATCCACCTTCTTCTGCAATTTGTAGATGAAGTGGAGATTGTTAGACCTGTCCATACACGATGGATGTTCTTCTTGGAACGCTTCATGAAAACCCTGAAAGGCTTTGTGCGACAACGAGCTTGGCCAGAAGGTAGCATGGCTGAAGGTTGGTTGGTGCCTGAGGCACTAGTGTATATTTCACAATGGCTACCAATGGTGGATCCAGACAACAAAATGCTATGGTCGTTGAAGGACAATGATAGACTAACCAGAGATGTGGTGGTTGAAAATGGGGTAGAAAAAAGAATGGATGCTGCAATGGAGGTGAAGGTGAATGGCTTTTGTATGTTGCACCATGCCTCTATGGAGACGTGGCTCGCCAGGTACTAACAAGCTAGGCAAGATCAAGGGGAAGCGCGATCTGAATTTTGACGTAGTACACACCATCGATTGATTTGATATCCTGAGGGCATGGAGGAGATGCCACGGTTCATGTCAACACGATGGTTGCATGGAGCTTTGACCGCAACATCTCGCAAAGGGACGGAGGTCTCAATGGAGGAGTGGAAATTCTCGAGGAGATGTAGTCCAAAGGTGATGATATGTTTAGGATTTTTCATATTATATTTTATATGTGACAACTAATTTGAATGTTTCAATGTACAGTACAAAATATATAGTGCCGCATGGTCATGCGGACGGCATTTTCGCGTGGAACGTATTGACAAAATGCACTCCACAATGTACTGTGGTATCATGGCAAGGTTTGAGCAAGAGAGCCGACGACAAGCAATGGATCCAAAAATGGTTATAGATGAGATGGAGTATTTTGGGAGCTTGCAAAGTATTGTTACGGTGGATTACCGTAGCTTCTCCATGATACTATTCGATGGCAGTGGTTCAAAGTGGTACTTGAAGGAGCTGGAGCAACAATTCGACGAGGTCCATTTGGATTTCTCGAAATAGATTCTGAAAAAAAATGAACGGATTTGTATGACACCTTTCTGTTTTGCTGGCCCATTATGAACAGGTGCATGAACTCATTTGTTTGTTAATTGTATTACGACATGGTACATGTCACAATAGTTTAATCTCTCTTGTACGTGTTTATGAATAGGTAATCTTCTATCCAAATCCTCGACAACCTCGATGGTGGTATGTTATACCTTCAACTCCCCGATGTGCGAGAGTATATGATCAAAGCGATGTTACGAGCATAGATGAGGACAATATGCAAATAGAGGGGTCGATATTGCAAGGGGTGGAGGCCACCAAAAGCTTGGAGCATGTAGAGGAGCCAGCATTGGCTAACAATGATGAAAATACAGGAATCCAAGAATTCTTTGAGAATGAGGTGGACTCATCCTTTTGTGGTGACATGTCTATTGACCTTCCAGTGTATGCGGAGTTGTGTCAGGAGATTAACATGGGACCATAGGATACTTCATACTTGGAGCATCCACTTACTCAATTCGTTGACTAATTGCTTATAAGGGTATATAAGATATGCATTTTAATTAGTGAGATCATTTTTTAAGGATTTATATTACCGTGTTTTGTATGATTTAAATTGATTATGCTAACGTCATTTTTTGTCTGTACAGGTGACCTTTTTGGATACCTAGATTATCAGGATGAGTCAAGGGATGAGCGATAAGGAGTTGCAGGATATCTTCATGCGCACATCTCTAGATCAGATGGAAAGATTCAGAGACATGGCAGACCAAGAGCTGTCTCGGACATCATCAGGCCGCTCTATTAGATCTACTTCGGTGCGATCAGATGCTTCAATTTCGAGCAGACGAGGTCAACGCTCCAGACTTGGGCCAGAGGGATGGAGTGCTTTAGGGTCATGGGGATGTTCTAGAGATACGAAGGCAGTGAGCCCACGGTTGGCACGAGATACAGGTGCTACTCCTTGCTCTCGTGGCGGTTCGACGGAGCTTGGCACAGGTGGTTTGCTGTGGAGGCATGGACGAGGTGTCTCCGTCTTGTCGTTCTGTTGGAGTTGCGTCACCTCCATTATTTGTCACACCTGTGGAGACGTCTACTCCAGTTACTCCGGATTTTGCTCAGCCGTCTGCAGTAGGTGGCACCCCTATGGGTGCTACACCGATAGATACTACCCCGGTCGGTACACCAGATGTACAGGGGTCTCTTGGATATGCCCAAGAGTGTGGTCGCAGGTGGGAGAGGACCCATCTTAGGCATACCCCAGAGGGATATGTCTATCTTGTCGATGATAGGTCAGGAGCCATCATCATGAATGATGCGGGGAGGAGGGGATGGCTCACATGAGAGAGTTGTGCCAACAAGTTTTTCGGCACAACTTCTTAGATCATTGGAAAAGCATACCGGAGGGGATCAAGGACTACATAGTAGCATCCTTGCATGAGGAGTTTTCGGTTCCAGCCACAACAGATAGATTTTCTACGGGCTGAATGATGGACTGAATGCATGCATATATGTCACACAGACGATCGGACACACTCAAGGCACTCAAGAGTGGGGCTGCAAAGCCCGAGTGGCTAGATGCGGATGATTGGCATCGACCGACTAAGAGGAGGCTACAGATTCTCCAGGACATTGGAGTCAGTAGCGCGAGGTAGTAAGGGCACGACTAGAGGCTGGAGTGGCCCATCATCTTGGGAGTAGCGGCCACAGGACATATTTGGAGGACTTTGTAAGATTTTATTCTGTTTTGCTTGCTTATTTTTTTGCAATATCCTTTGTATTGACAATCATGTTTCTAACAGTTAGTATTTTGTTTTCTTTACATCACTCCATTACAAATCGCGATCTGACCGGCCTTGAGACTCGATATGCAAAGAGGCATGGTCTCACTGTATTGATCGACCGATTGTATAGATGCAGTAGCCCTCTAAATCACTCATCTTTCTTGTCCGTAGTTACCATGTTTAATTAGAATGCATTATTGTATGGTGGACTGATGTGTAGTTGTTTCTTTTTTTGTAGAGTCCGTTCGATGCTCCTTTGCAATGGGACAAGCTTTTGGATGGCGAGGATGTATAGCTTGCCCTTGGATCCCTGGATCTCACACACCCTTCTTTTTTGGTTGCATGATCTGTGTAGACATTTTCTATGTAGTAGTGATATCTTGCCTTGATTGTACTAGTCGCTTTCATTATGTGATCATGATTTAAGTACATTTTGTTTTTGTTTACGCGAGCACAAATTTTTCCCCCCCTGTTACCATCGCTATTAGCGTCACAAAATTACCTGCACACGTCGTTATTGGTGTTGTTATTAGCATCGCAGAGCGTCGTTATTAGTGTCATTATTTGCGTCGGTATCAGCGTCATGCGACGATGATACCGACGCAAATAGCGACGTTGATAACGATGCTAATATCGACTGTCCTATGGTATTGCCAATAACAATGCTTTTTGCGACGACAGGGAAAAATTTTGTTATTTACATTTTGCCTGAAGAGAAGAGAGTACCTATGTTACACTTTGAAAAACCACCCTTGAAGTATAAATTTGAAAGCAATGATATATCATTTTCAGTGATGTTTTATATCCTATCATTTTCTTCTTTTCACCTTGTGAGAGCCCTTGCAAAAGGGAAGTAGGGTACCCAAATCATTTATCCTACAAGTTTTGGACTCCTAGTTCCATCAACTACTTAGCTATAGACAGTGCAAGAGTTTACTAAACAAGAAGGTTGCCTTGTGAATGCCATACACATATGAATTTGCAAAGAAAGAAACTCAATGAGAAAGGTCAATGAACTAAAAAGGAATATTAAGAAGAGTAATGAAAATGTATTGGGCGCCAAGAAGAATATTGAAAGCTCTGAACTTTTAGAAAAGTCATTATTAACTTCACAATATATTTATCATGTCATTTGTCAGATTTTATAAGTAATTTATAAGGACTTCTGGTCTACCAAAACATGCTAGACTTTGGAGATTTTGCCTAGAAAGGAGGAGAGAATCACAAAGTGGACTCTATTATCTCCAAAAAAGAGGAGACACGTATATCATATGCGTGTACACATGGCAAACTCTCTTTGGCCCTTTTCTTAAGCTCATGAATATAAAAAGTGCATTTTTTGAAGTGTTTTTATTCCTAATGGTACCATAAGCTGTAAAGAAACACAAGGACCAAGCGCCAAGCAACAAGCAGGAAGGAATGGTGGCTTGATGACGAAGAAAAGGGGTAGTCGCATAAAAGAAAGGCCCAAGTAGAATGGAAACCCTAAAGAAAATCCTCATGATCCTAGGAAGCCCCTCTGAACACAAAGGACCAAGAGATCCACAACTACATCACCAATATCATCCCCCTCTAAAGGGATGGGAGGTACAAGGGATAAAGGGTGCACAATTGGGAGCATTAGAAAGATGCCTTGGAGGGCCCTACATAATGGAAGAGGAATGGAGCATATATGGCCCCCTCTCCTGCAAACGTATAACAAAATTGGCACCTGTAGAAGAATCCTCAACAAAGATGGCAAGCTCACTGTAGGCAACATAGGTCCCAAGACTAGGAAGACCAATATTTGAGAGGAGAGAATCCCAAGGCCGAAATAGATAGGGCCTCAAAAATGAAGCTTGATTGATGGTCATACAATAGAGGCAAGGTGTCAAAACTACTAATAGGCACCAAAGAAATGTCACCATCAGTGACAATAGCCTCTAGCGGGGACAAAGATCCTGCAACAAATCACCTGGAGGAGTCATAGGACTTGATGCACCACTGTCAAAGACCAAAGGTTACTCAGAAGTCGAGATAGTTGAAGAAAGGTCCTCCACCTAATAAATATGTAGAATCACTGACTTAGTGGAAATAGCAAGTGACGAAGTAGAGGTAGACAAAGGCTTCAATGTAGATCCACTCATCGTTCCCAAACAAAGCTGAGGATATATTCTCTAGCACTTCTCCTTGGGATGTGAGGCATGTCCACAATGAGGACACGTGGGATATCCTTTACGCTTGTCATGTACCTCTAGATAAAACTGCATAAGTATGACCATGTGCACTTGCTCTGCAAGAATTTGGCCACTGTGAATTGCATCCTGCTCAAGCACCAATGGAACTAGCTCCTCCCAAGTGAGAGTCTCCCGACTAGAGAAGTGAGAAGATTGGTGTAGAATAAGTCATATGTCACTAACGGAAGATAAGAGAGAAGTTTCACAGCTAGGTCATCCAAAGAAATGTCTATACCAAGGGATGAAAGCTCATCCTATATCTCCTCCATCCTGTGGATGTGATTCCTCGTAGGGAAATCTACAATAGAGATCTATCATAGCTTCAACTCAAGAGATAAGTGATGCCCAAATGTCTGGATCTAGAAGTGAGATGCCAATCTTCTCCAAATCAAGTTCAAATGTATGCAACAATGCAAATATGTCTAACATGCATGAGCACAGAATCTATACAACTCAAAAGGTGAAAAGAGTGGGCTCTAGCATTCAACCAATCCCATAAAGCTACCAAATCCACAATCACACCATCAAGAAGATCCACAATAGGATAGGGTAAATGGACTGTAACAAAATCCCAAATATTATAGTTCTCAAGGAGACACTCCACGCAGTATGACCATAGAGAGTAGTTTGTCCCATGCAGCTTGTCGGATGTAGAGAGAGAGGGTAGGATTGGCCCTAAAAAAATATCGCAAAAAAGAGTAAGAAGATGATGGTTGGTCTGAATGATATTGAACCACATGATCCCCCATATCATACTCATCGGCCATAGATGTTATTCAATAAAGTACCTTCAAGAAAAAAGGATGTTGTCCACCTGTAAACAAGCCGCCCAACTGAGAACATTGTTACTTAGATCAAAAGAGCTATTACGTAGCCTTAAAGGCTACCAGCTACTAGCAAAAAGAAGGCTACCCAGTAGCAAAACACAAATTCAAGGGGGATACCTATAGAAAATGCAGGCAATGCATGTCCTATTCCTATAGCAAGTGTGCTAGGGGCTATCTACACAAAAGCACAGGTGACATAGAGCTCGATTCTACATTATGTGTGCTGGGGGCTCCCTGTAGAAAATGTAGATCTATTTTGGTGTTTCCTAGTCAATACAATAGCCACCTAACAAGTTTGATACCGCCTGGGTGTAGTAATGGTACTAGCCTGCCTAGTAGAGGGGCTGTCTAGGAGCAAAATATCAAGAATCATGTGGTGGGGGGACATGCTTGAGCTCCTGTGCCATTGTATACACAAGAGGAAGCTCACTCAAGAACACAAGAAGAGAAATGGAGGCCAAAAAAGTTTTTTTGCTAATTTCTTTTTCTTCTTCTTCTTCCACACACTATACAATGTACAAAAACTTTGGAAGCTTCTCTGTACCCCCAATGCCTTTTTGAAAATGTCAGCTATCTGATCCTGTGTGCTGACATATATACCAATTCAATCTCTCCTACAAGTACCTTCTCTCTCACAAAGTGGTAGTGCACCACCTCAATGTGTTTTGTCCTAGCATGGAACATTGGGTTCCTAGCTAGTTGTATGCTACTCATGTTGTCACAATGAATGAAAACTAGACCATCTCCTTGCACATCCAAATCACCTAATAACTTTTGCAACCATACCACCTCACATGTTGCCATAGTAGCACCTCTATACTCAGCCTCTATACTCGATAAAGAAATTGTAGGTTTCTTTTTGCTGCTCCATGTAACTGTCGCACCACCAAAGGGAAAACATGAATCCACTAGTAGATCTTATGTTTGATATGCTACCAGCCCAATCTGCATCTGTGTCTCCAAAGACCTATACATCCTTACCTGCCTCATAAAAAATTCCATAATGTAAAGTCGACTTCATATACCTCAATATACATCTAACTACATCCAAATGAGGCTTTCTAGGCATCTGTATAAACTGATTGACAAGGCCAATAGCATAGCTCAAGTCTGGTCTTGTGATAGTCATGTAAATCAAACTCTCTACCATCCTCCTGAACATAGTAGGGTCTTCTATCTCATCCCCAACATCAACACTCAACTTCACATTTTCCTCCAATGGTACTGAAAGAGTCTTACATGCTATCATACCATACTTGGATAACATATCCAAGCCTTATTGCCTTTGGGATAGCTATATACCATCATGACATATAATCACCTGAAAACCAAGAAAGTATGTCAACTCACCCAAATCCTTCATCTCAAACTTCTACTTTGAGAAGTCCTTAACTTCATTTGCGTACCATCGGATCACTCAGTGGAGCCTTTACATTACTATGAGCTCTCTGTACACCTAATGTCCTAACTGAAGGAATGCAAAAGCTAAAAGAAAAGAGTAAAAGCGCGCCATTAAATATGAAGGCGCTCCCGAATCCTTGTAAAAAGAGCACCGGGCTCACTCCTGTGCAAATTGTATGCATTAGTGGGAACGAGATAAGTTAGAACAGTGGAAAATAGGAAAAGAGGGCCTACGCTAATGGCCGGCCATGTAAAAAGTGGGGATGACTGCCCAAAAAGTAGGGCATGTATATAAAGTTCAAAAGTGAATGAGAAGCTTATTTTTGTGTGTGGCCAAAGCTTCTTCTTCTTCTTCTCTTGTTTCTTGCCTTCTTGCTTGTGCTTGAGTGAGGGAGTGTGAGGGAGTGAGGGAATGAGTGTGTGAGAGTGAGGGATCATGGAGAAGAAGCTCCCTATCTTCTCTCTTCATCTTCTCTTCTTCTCTTCTCTTCTCTTCTCTTGCACGGCTATGGAGGATGGAGCTTGACGGAGGGGGCTTGAGGCTGCTTGAGCTTGCCACAAGGATCGTGTGTTGAGATGACAAGCTCAACACATGGGACATTAATGATGGACCACCTGGTTGGATGAGTCTACACGTCTACACTTAGCACGTCGGTGGTCATTATGACTCTCACTTGGCCACTGACTCATTACTTATTATATTCACGTTGTTACACCTATTTACAGGTGGCATAGTTATAGCGCCAGTCGACTAGTGTAGTCAGTTATGTATTGTTTGACTTAGTAGGCCACTTTCCTTTATGTTGTATCTTATCTATACTTTGTGTACATTGTAAAGTATGTGGAAGAAGAAGAACCAACAAGAAAACGTTTTGGCTTCCATCTCTCTTCTTGTCTCTTGAGTGAGCTTCTCCTTGTGCATTCTGTATGTGTTTGGCGTAGCATCTTGAGAAAATCCCCCCACCATTGAATTCTTGACATGGTATCAGAGCCACGCCAATGAGAGATGCTGATTTCGAAGGCTGAAGTGAAGGAGAAGAAGCAAGGTTTGAGCAAGCAAGCCACGGGTAAGAAGCTCTCCCATCCTTCCACTCTCTCTCTTGGATAGTGCCTGTGGAGGCACCGGAAGCAGGGTTGAGAAAAAAAACTCAAATTGCTGTGAGATTTGGTGTGCGAGCAGAGCACTATATATTTTGCAGACTATCCCTTTAGGGCTTTCTCGTAGTTATTTTGGGCATCTGAGGCCGTTTCAGGCCTCGTTTCAGAGCCGCAAGGTTGCAGACAACAGTTTCAGGGTATACTGTGATTTCGGTTGTATTGATCGAAAGTGGGTGCACAGGTTACAGATTGTGAATCTGTAATTTTTGAGGTGTTTGCAGGAAGAAAACATAAGGTTTGTCTGTAAACGGCTTGCAGATTACATGTACTGTTGAGCAATCAGTGAAAAGATTGCTTGGTGTATTACTGTGCATGTGTTGTAGAAGATTGTAGAAGACTAGCTTGCCATGCTATATCCTTGTTTGTGATAATGACAGAGAACAGTGGAAATCCCATTATTGAGAAGCTCAACAAGAACAACTACCCTTCATGGAAGTTCCGTGTGACGAACTTCCTCATTGGAAAGGGCCTTTATGAGTTTGTCTTAGGTGAAGAAAAGGAGTCAGCTGGGTATCCCTCCGACTGTAGATGAGTTAAAAGCATGGAAAGAGTGGAATGCGAAAGACAAAAAGGTGATGTACTGGCTATCTGCAGTAATTGATAATACTATGCTGGGACATATCAGGAACGCAAAAACTTCACATGCAGCTTGGACGATTTTTGAGAGTATGTTTTCAGTAAATACAAAGGCACAAAAGATTCAACTCAAGCAAGAGTTGAATGCCTTGAAGAAAGGGAAAATGTCCATCAATGAGTATGTGTTGAAGGTGAGGAGAATTGCAGATGCTTTAGCAGTGATTGATGCAATGCCTGATGATGATGATTTGGTTTCATCCACTCTGAGTGGCCTTAACAATGAGAAAGCATAAAAATCATTTGTTACTTCAGTATATGTACGGAAGCCATTTCCAGATTTTGATGAGCTGATCTCTCTCATGATTACTGAAGAGATCAATATGCAGGGTGATTTGTCTGAAAGAAATGGTGAACAGGTCCAAGCATTTTATTCGAGTTCAGGAAGGGGACGTAGTAGATCGTCTTCAAGAGGACGTGGTATTGACAACCAGCAAAACAGATTGAATCAACAATTTGGCGATATGCAGGTTTCAGGAGGTCATGGTAACTTTAGAGGCAGGGGGAGCTTTAGAGGAAGAGGTGGATGGTAGAACAGATGTTCTAACAATTCTGGTATTGTGTTTCACTACAATGGCAAAACAAGTCATATTGTAGCCCAATGTTATGCTAAGAAAGATGATATTTGCAGTGGTAAGTTGCAGCAAGGAAACTATGCATCGTCTTCACGACAGAATGAGGACAAAAATGAACATCTGTTTGTTATGCAGCATATGCTGAATGCTGTTACAGGAAAGGGAACATATGATGATGTTTGGTATGTTGATTCAGGTGCATCCAATCATATGATCAGCCATGCAGAATGGTTTGGAGAGATGTAGGATTTGCAAAATACAGGTTATATGCAGATGGGTGATGATTCATGCCACCCAATTTCACACATTGGAAAAGTTCCCTTGTCCTTGCATGATGGTAAGACAAAGAGTCTTTCAGTTGTATTACATGTGCCATCTATTACAAAGAACTTGGTGTCAGTCGGTCAAATGGTAGAGCAAGGGCTGCAAGTCAGATTTAATGCAAAGGGCTCCTTTGTAGAAGACTTCAATGACAAGTGTAGGTTGGTTGCAAAGGGAAGTAGAGTTGGACGTATGTTTACTTTGGATGTTGGAATTCCTACTATGAATGCTGCTATGTATGCTAAAGGAAAATGTGTTGTTGTAGATATTGAAATTTGGCACAAATGCATTGGACATGCAAATGTACAAAGACCGAAATTAATGCAGTCCAAAGGGTTGGTTACAGATTTGCCTACATTTAGAATTGCAGAATTTCATAAGGTATGCGAAGCATGTCAGTTTGGTAAGCAGGCAAGACAACCCTTTTCCCATGACAGAGATGCAAGCAGAAATATCCTTGATATTGTGCATATAGATATTTGGGGGCTTACACAAAATGTATCTCTTGGAGGCAGTTCATACTTTGTAACATTCATTGATGATTATTCTAGAAAGCTGTGGGTATATTTTATGAAGGAAAAGAGTGAAGCATTTGAGCACTTTAGAACTTTCAAGGTTGCAGTTGAAAGAGAAACATGCTTGAAAGTAAAGTTATTGAGGTCAGATGGAGGGGGAGAGTACCTCTCGAATGAGTTCAGTGATTTTCTGAGGTCTCATGGGATAAAGAGACAATTCACACGCAGGTATACCCACAGCAAAATGGGGTTGCAGAAAGGAAAAACAGGCATATTGCAGAAGTTGCACGCGCCTTGATGGTGGCTGAAAAGAATATGCCTAAGCATTTTTGGTGTGAGACTGTTCATACTGCTGTTTATATTATGAACAGAACTTCCACAGCTGTAGTTCATGGTATGACTCCTGAAGAATGCTTTACTAGCAAGAAGCCTGATGTATCGCACTTGAAGGTATTTGGCTGTGTTGCATACGTTCATATGCCAGATGAGCTACGAAAGAAGCTTGATCCAAAGGCAGAAAAATGTGTTTTTATTGGATACTCTTTAGAGTAGAAAGGGTATCGTTGTTATAACCCTGTCACATGTAAGTTTAGAGTGAGCAGGGATGTCATCTTTGATGAAATGAGAAGTTGGTATGCATCTAGTGGTGATGCATTGATGATGATGATGATGATCATGATACTCATGTGCAGGTTGAAAAGCAAAAATCACGGACTCTTAGTAGACCGGAGACATCATCTGGTAGTACTTGGTCTGGGAGACTAAGGAGTAGCTTTACATCTTCAGGTGCATCTAGTAGCACTACAGGTAAAGACAAAGGAAAGAATAAAGTGTCAGATGCCATTGATGTAGTTCTTGATGGAGACTCCAGTGGCTCAGAGAGCTTGGATGATGAGCTTGGAAGTCCTTCAGTGAGGACTCCAGGTGTGCAGAGAGCACGCGCCAATGCAAAGGTTCCATTGAGTGATCCAGTGGTATGCAGGTCTAGCAGGGTGAGATACCCTATTAACAGATTTGGTTTTGAAGGTTATGTAGCTCACCATTATGCTTATATAGTGAAAGTGATTGACGATGTTGAGCCCACATGTTTTGAGGAGGCCGTTGGTCATGCTCATTGGGATGTAGCAATGGATGAGGAGATGGCTACATTAGAGGCCAATAAGACTTGGGATCTAGTATCATTGCCGAAGGGCAAGAAAGATATTGGATGTAAGTGGGTTTATAAGATTAAGCACAATGCAGATGGTTCTATTAGTAGGTACAAAGCTAGGTTGGTTGTAAAAGGCTATGCCCAGACATATGGCATAGATTATGAAGAAACCTTCAGTCCAGTTGCTAGGATGGCAACTGTCAGATGTGTGATTGCTTTGGCAGCAGCCAAAGGTTGGAAGTTACAGCAAATGGATGTGAAGAATGCCTTCTTGCATGGTGATTTGCAGGAATAAGTGTATATGGATAAGCCAACATGTTATGAAGATTTAGAGCATCCCATGTATGTGTGCAAGTTGAAGAAGGCGCTCTATGGGCTCAAGCAAGCACCTAGAGCGTGGTTTGACAAGATCAGAGAGTATCTTGTCAATATTGGATTCTATGTTTCTGATGCTGATCACTCACTTTATGTGAGAAAGGGAGATGCAGGTTTGGTCATCATAGCCATCTATGTGGATGACTTGATTATTACAGGTGATAGTGATAATGGGATTGCTGGAGTCAAGGACTTTTTGAAGAAGAAGTTTGAGATGAAGGATTTAAGTGAGCTAAGGTACTTCCTTGGCATTAAGGTGATCAGATGTGATGATGGTATATGGCTGTCCCAAGGATAGTATGGCTTGGATATGTTGTCCAAGTATGGTATGACAACATGCAAACCACTTTCAGTCCCGTTGGAGCAGAATGTAAAGTTGAGTGCTGATGTTGGGGATGAGATAGAAGACCCTACTATGTTCAGGAGGATAGTGGGGAGTTTGATCTACATGACCATTACAAGGCCAGACTTGAGCTACGTTGTTGGTCTTGTGAGTCAGTTTATGCAAGTACCTAGAAAGCCACATTTGGATGTAGTTAGACGCATATTGAGATATGTGAATTCCACATTACATTATGGACTTTTCTATGAGGCAGGTACATACACATTTGGATGCAGTCAGACGCATATTGAGTTATGTGAAGTCCACATTACATTATGGACTTTTCTATGAGGCAGGTACATATGTACAGGTGTTAGGATATACATATGCAGATTGGGCTGGTAGTATGTCTGATAGAAGATCTACCAACGAATACATGTTTTCTCTTGGTAGTGCAGCAGTTACTTAGAGCAAAAAAAAGCAATCTACACTTGCTTTGTCGAGTATAGAGGCTGAGTATAGAGGTGCTGCTGTTGCAACATGTGAGGTAGTATGGCTGCAAAAGTTATTGGCTGATTTAGATGTGTAGGTGGAAGGTCCATTTGTCATTTATTGTGACAACATGAGTGGTATACAGTTGGTTAGGGACCTTGTGTTCCGTGCCAGGACAAAACATATTGAGGTACACTACCACTTTGTGAGAGAGAAGGTACTAGCAGGTGAGATTGACTTGGTGTATGTCAGCACACAGGATCAGATAGCTGACATCTTCACGAAGGCATTGGGTATAGAGAAGCTTCAAAAGTTTCAAAGCTTACTTGGAGTTGCAGAGATGGAGTTGAGCTTGAGGGGGAGTGTTGAGATGACAAGCTCAATACATGCGGACATTAATGATGGACCACCTGGTTAGATGGGTCCACACATCTACACTTAGCACGTCGGTGGTCATTATGACTCTCACTTGGCCACTAACTCATTACTTATTATATTCAGGTTGTTACACTTATTTACAGCTGGCATAGTTATAGCGCCAGTAGACTAGTGTAGTCGGTTATGCATTTTTTGACTTAGTAGGTCACTTTCCTTTATGTTGTATCTTATCTATACTTTGTGTATATTGTAAAATGTGTGGAAGAAAAAGAAGAAACCAACAAGAAAACGTTTTGGCCTCCATCTCTCTTCTTGTCTCTTGAGTGAGCTTCTCCTTGTGCATTCTGTGTGTGTTTGGCGCAGCATCTTGAGCAAATCCCCCCATCACGCGATTCTTGACATCGTGGAGCTACCGGAGTGCAAGAGAGAGGAGGAAACTCGATCGAGCATCAAGGTAAGCTCACTACACCCGTAAGGTAGGCATTGTGTGTCGGCTATGTGAGAGGTAGCCATGGCCGTTCGGCTTGAAACACTTGATCAATAAGCGGTCCGTAGGTCTCGGGGTAGAGCTCCGTAGCTCCCCTCCATTTTGGTTCCGTTGCTGGGACCGACGGAATCGAGCCTTGAGCGCTACGCGCATCGAATCAAGCATAGAAGTAGGGTTTGTAGTATGAACGGGTGCTCGAGATAGTTAGGAGGTCTTAATCCCTGGAGCAAGTAAGTATTTTGATTTGTTGTTGAATATTAGAGTAGGACCATCCCTCTCTATCTCTGTTTTTGATTTCTATTGTATTAGGTTAATATTAGGATAGGAAAAGAAGGAAAACAGAAGGGTTTTACTGCTGCTACAGACAGGAAAATAGGAGCACAGATTCAGACTTCTGGCTGAAAGAGTGTGCAGGATTAATTCCTGAGTTTACAGTAGCCTAGGATGGGGTAATAAGGCACCCAGGGAGCCAGGGAACACCACATTTGACATTCTGCCTTCTGAGAAGAGAGTGAGCTTGAGAGCCAGGGAGGGAGCAAGAGAGAGAGAGATGCGGGGAGATCGCAAAGTACTGGTTGATTCGAGTGCCACATCACTTCTAGATATGCCAAGCGGTTCCCTATATTGCTTTACATCTATTTGGAAGGCACAACACGATTCGGTGGAGTAGATGTTGACCTTGAGGCATCGTGTGCAACCAACGGGCCGTCGTCCGTGCCATCGGACCAGTGCGTCTGAGTCCCAGAATAGGACTGCCCGATTTATGGAGTCGGACCGCCATCCCGACTCCGAAAATCAGACCACTTTTTCGATCCGAACTCCAGAATCGGACCATTCCGAAAATCGGACCACTTTTCCAATCCGACTCCCAGAATCGGACCCAGTGTCAAAGTCGGACCACGTGTCCTAGTCCCGGACTTAGACCACTTGACCCATTGTAGTAGTCAGACCTCCCCCGTCCGACTAGGGAAGTCGAACCTAAGTAAAATTTGACCAGCCCGTCTGATTGCTATAATCGGACCAGCCCGTTCGATTCCCAGAATCGGATCAGTCCCTCCGATTCTTAGAATCAAACCAATTCACCAAAATTTTAATAGAAGGTTTTTAAACCTGTCCCACAGTCTTGGCCACCTTGGTTACATCTCTGATCCCCTAGGGAACCCAGTTTAACCTTAGAAGCTAGAGGCCAGACAGGATGACCGAAGATTCACTTTGAACAGCTAGACACTGGAGCAGACCAAATTTGGAATTTGACGTGACGTTCGGTGAGACCAGTCAACTAACCAATCCTGAAGCATAATATAGAATGCAGCAGGGTCTTTCAGTAAAACTTTAGATCAGCCAGAACCTGCACTTAGAGCTACATCAGGCTACGAACGTGAGGGGTAGAGTGGAGTCTGCATTGAGCATCTCGTACATCCTCACCTCACTTTTTGATTTCATTACCTAAGGTGCACTACAAGAAAAGGAAAAGCATGTTTTCGCACTAAGCACAAGTTGTGGATAAGATTAACAATTGCTTCCAATAATAAGGAGCTCATTAGGAAACATAATAACATCAAGGAACCCACTACTAGAAGAAGATCCCAAAACATAGCTGGCTGCTAGAAAGCCCCATCAGTAGGACCCTAAGAGGACACGAAGATCCGAAAGGTGACAACATAGAGGATCAGACGCTGCCAGAGTTACTCAAATTGATCGACGACCTTGTGGAGCTGGAAGTGGGAGCAATGTTAGGATCACGAGGTGGACAAGGAGAGGACCAACTGGACTTGGGAGAATTCCCAGTCATAGTGTAGGAGTTAGTCAATGAGTATGACTTGTTGACTAGGACGGTAGTTGAGGGTAGGCCAGTAGAGGAAGTGGTAGGAACCCTAGAAGAGGAAAGAAAGGCGATCAAAAGGGCGCTAGAGAGCATGATTGCCTATAACCACGAGCAAAAGGCTAGGAAACTCCAACAAGATGTAGACATGTACGAGGCCCATCGTGTACTAGCCCTGGCTGGAGCAGCCAAAGCACGGCCAAATGCAGAGAGCGAGCGAGCAGTAGAGGCTGACTTATCATTGAGTGAACTTGTAGCCAGACGGCTCATGGACAACACATCCGCTGAGCAGAGTGCAACAACTTTAGCCACAACATTACTCTCGAGATTAGGGGTCACGCAAGGGGCAAAGGGGCAATCTAGGATCCTTGTTGTAGCAAAGCAACTAGATAAGTATGAACCTAGCAATGACCCATATAGCTTTGTGGAGCAGTTCGAACAAGTCTACAAAGCAAATGGTCTCATGGACCTTGTACAACGCTCTCAAGCCTTCGGGCTGTGTTTAGGTGATAAGGGGAGAATTTGGTACAGTATTCTAGATGCAGCCAAGTGCACAAACTTTGCCCGTCTTAAAGACCATTTTATCAAGAGATTCTCTGAGGTAGGGTACTCTGATAACCTCATCGTCTGGTTGATGAATGTCAGTTAGAGGGAAAAGGAAGACGTAAGAGACTATGTCACTCATATGCATAGCCTTTTCAAGAGGATCCTGGCCAATGAGTGACCTAACGAGAAGGCAGTGTCTACCGTGTTTATAAATGGAATCCGAAGCGAGGAGCTCTACAAGGCCTTGGCTAGTAACTCCACCCTACATAGAGACGTGTTAGCTAGAGTTTTTGAAGAGGCAATAAGGGTGGACGATCAGCTTAAGGAGCGAAGCATGAGAAACTCCAGTCGGGAAAGTACAAGCCAGAGAGCTTCAGACAATGGCACTGGGGGAGAGAGAGAACTCTAGTATACGGGATAAGGGAAAGGGTGTTGACCAAGGCCAGGAGCTGGCTGAGGTAAGATTGGAGCTTGCATGATTGCAAGAATAGATGAGGAACCCTGCGCGGTCTCACGTGCAGTGTATAAACTCTGGTGAAAACCACCTCCCAGCCGAGTGTCAAGATCCTAGATCTAGGCCATGTTCGAACTGTGGTAGGTTCGGTCATGATACGTTGCACTGCAGATTTCCCAGGAGGTTCCCATATGTGCAGCAATACAACCCTCCATACTTAGACAATAGGCCACCTAATTTCTTTGGCAGGGGAGCCCAGTTGGCACTTCCAACACCAAATGACGCAAGACCAGCCATTTCTAGGCTAGAGATGAATGCAATAGGCATACGCAGACCACCAAGACCCTATGTAACCCAATCACTGAGTGGCGCTCCTGTTCACTATGTGGAAGAACCTAGTGAAGAGGAAAGCTATGTGAACCCATACATCTCCTATGATGAGGAAGGCAATCCAGTCCTGATGGACTATCGACCGGTACTGGTGATGGCGCTGGGCAGAGAAAGAGGTAGAGGCTTTGGAGGATCAAGTCAAGTTCTAATCTCTTGTTGGACTTGCGGTCATCCAGGCCATATTTCATCACGCTGCCCGGAAAGGGAACATGCAAACCCCTGACCTTCGATGCACTGAGTGTGGGATCACACACCTATTTTCTGACTGTCCTAGACGGAAACCATCAGCTAGTTCTGCCAACGTGCCCTCCGTGCCCTTGGGACTATTTGGTGTGGAGACCTTTGGCGGTGAGGATACGCCCATCCCTTTGCATGTCATGACGCGATCGCAGACAAAACGAACATGCATCTCGTTGCTTGGGCCAAGTAACTTGGATGCAACGAGTGAAGGAGGGTGGAGGAGCAATGACGAAAGAAGGAGGAGGAAGAACTTGAAAGAGTTAGAGAAGAGTCAAAAAAGGCAGAAGAGGAAAGGCAAAGAAGGGCAGAGGAGGAAGCCAATGAGTTGAGGATGAAAGAATTGGCTGAGTTGGCAGAGGCCACTCGTAGATCTATTGAGGAAACTCATGGAAGAGGAGAGATCAACCCCTTGAGTCCTCACCATGAGGCCGAAGCAAGTGGCAGTGCGAGAGCAGTCCCAGTGATCGTAGGCAAGGGGAAGTCACTGTTACACCCCCTGTCTTTCTTCTTCGTGTCGGTGCCAACCGACACCACAACTGCCCTGCAACCCATGCCCTCTCTAGACACAGGCCAACTAATGAGCATGATGCAGATGCTCGTCAGTAAAGTGGCTGAGATTGTCCCAGAGACTGAAGCAAAAAGACCTGCCACTGCAGATGCTGAGTCCAGGAAAGACCCAAAACGAAAAAAGTTAGAAGCGTCAACCACCACAGTTCCTATTCCCATGCCACCTGGTGCGGACTACGATGCTTACATGACTGAGTGTGGACTACGACGCTTACGTGGTTGAGCTCCTGGCATAGTTGGATAAAGCAAACGAAGAAAAGAAGGTGGCCGTATTGGAGCTGGAAAAGGAAAGGGAAAATTTGGCAGCCTTGAGGCTCGAAGTTTCAAGGCAAGGAGCCAACCAAAAAAGGGAGGTGAAGGTGGTGCAAGATCAACTGGAGGCAAAAATGAAAGAAGCCCAGGATAACGAAAGCTGCCTAAGACAGAGGCTAGAGGACAAAGAGCAAAACCTGGTGGCCGAGCAGTGGAGCTTAAAGTTGCTAGTGCAGCAATATGCTGACTTGGAACAGAGAACAGCTAGACTAGAAGGGTATGTACAGAGAACAACTTTGAAAGAATTAGGTAGTTAATGGAGCGCTTGGCAGTGAATCAAGGGCCGAAGCAGCCGATGTATGAACCAACGCACAAAGGCAAGCCTTTCCCAGCACTGTGCTACATGTCAAACTAGTAGAGGGCAATGATTCAGTGGAGAGGGTGAGAAGGAAGCTGGAGTTGACTACCCGAGTGCTAAGATATGGCCTTCAGGAAGAACGGGAGCTTCCCACCGGCGGGAATCACCAAGGAGCAGCAATTCCACTACCTGCGCCCATGCCGACCTCTCCATTGTTGAGCTCAAGGAACTAGGGTTCAAAGAACATGAGCAGCCCGTACCACCACCACAAGTGACCCCAGCAGTGGTGGAGCAGAATGCCGAAGAGGGCCCGGACTTGGAGCAAGATGCCAAAGAAGAACAACGAAGAACACCCAGTCCGCCTCTACCAGACCTCCCGCCAGAAGAACTCGAAGATGCCCACATGCTTGAGCGCATTATGGCAGCCAGAAGAAGAAGGCAGGAACTGGCAGAGGACGCACAACATAGAGCATGGTCACTACCTAGACAATTCCCTGATGAGCCGGTGCCACTACGAGGGGATCCCAACCCTATCGATTGGCCAGGAATTGATCATATGGCATGATCAGGAGTTCTAGATGAGACCATTTGAGCTCGCACTTGCCTATCCATGTTCGTTGGACCGTGCATTGCCTCTAGGCATCCTATCCAAGATCAAGGACTTGGCCAATGACCTGGCGAACAAATGGATAGAAGAGAGGAGCCTTATTATAACCAGGTGGAGGCAAGAGCCTGCAGATTACTGGCAGGACAAGGTGAACCGAGCTCCCAAATCTGTCCAAGGCTACGAGGCACAGCCAAAGTGGCAGAGGAGGATTTGAGATGCCAATTTTGATGCTTGGACTGCCTTCTGCAGCTCACTTTTCGAAGAACGTAAGGACCCCACCTACATGCCCTACCCCTGTAGGCATGGAGTCGATTATGACTGCACTATTCATGGGGATTTTATTTTCCTAGAATATATAATGTAAATGCCCGAACTCTCGAGGAATGCCTAGTTTTTAGAGTAGAGGATCTCCTTCCATCCATCAACCGCTTCCTCGCAGACTCTTCTTCTTGCCCGGATCCCGCCTTCCTAACCACCTGCAATTATCTAAGGTTGATCAAATTCCTATTAATGCAAAGGCCTACGGCCGAGGAAGTCCACCTTCCCCCCCTCTTTTTTGACATCAACCTAGGAATAGATAGTAGGGCTATGACTAGATTAATGATGAGGGCAACCCTGCTTCCCTCCTTTTGCCTAGAAATCTTAGAGAATATAAATGATACCTGCTTCATGAGGTATAACTATCCCTTCTTGTCATCCACACCTCTGAAGGGCTAGGCCGCTATTAAAAAATACCTACAAAGCCGTGCCTTGCTATCTCAATGCTTGCGAATACCCCGCGCTTTGGCTGAAGGTGATAGGCACTAGCCAAAATGCCTTCTATGTATACAATCTTCAAAAAAAAAAGGAAAAAAAAGAAAAAAAAGAAAAAGAGGCACGAAGGCTCACTTTACTCACCACACTTAGGGTTCACCCCTAGCCCCTCTCCCCACTTCACACTTAGGGCACATCAAGGGCAGGACTTCCAGACCTGTCACCCTAAGCTTTGCACTGCACCTCCAACAACATACAAATTGGGTCCTCAAGTGTGGGACATTACTGAGGGCCTGTCCAAGGTTAGATCCATCTCCCAGTTCCACTTCACATGCACTTAAACCACACCATGAGACAGACACACCCCTTAGGGAGTGCACAACTTTCTCTTATGCAGGCTGTTCGTAACTCAATTGGGACCCACCATTGGCATAGATCTTGGAACCACGTGTTCTTCAACTGATTACGGAGCCCCGGTTTTGACAGTCATCGTGGAAGAAAAATTCCAACTGTGTGACAAAGGCTGAGCATCTTCATGAAAATCAAAGCATGCCGAAATCTCTCCAAATCATCAGGAATCAATACCTCGTCATCTCTCATTCACAGCACCACCTTTTTGATTGTGGTCATCTACCCGCCAATTCCACTTAGCACCAACCCCAACTACCCTGCTGCTCCCCACCCCAGTGCCATGGGACTGGCATTCTGCTAGGAGGGGGTAATGTTTACTGCAGCACAGAGGAATGGAAAATGGAGCAGAAGTGCGGAAAAAATGGAAGAAGGAGATAACCAAAAAGGCACAGGACAAAGGAAGGAAAAGGCACCCTGAATGGAGGTTAGACCTTGAAAATTTGAATGACGGTGTCGCCTTGAGAAAAGAAAAGAGTAAAAGTGCACCATTAAACATGAAGGCGCTCCCGAATCCTTGTAAAAAGAGCACCGGGCTCACTCCTATGCAAATTGTATGCATTAGTGGGAACGGGATAAATTAGAACAGTGGGAAATAGAAAAAGAGGGCCTAGGCTAATGGCCAGCTATGTAAAAAGTTGGGATGACCGCCCAAAAAGTAGGGCATGTATATAAAGTTCAAAAGTGAATGAGAAGCTCATTCTTGTGTGTGGCCAAAGCTTCTTTTTCTTCTTCTCTTATTTCTTGCCTTCTTGCTTGTGCTTGAGTGAGCGAGTGAGGGAGTGAGTGTGTGAGAGTGAGGGATCATGGAGAAGAAGCTCCCCATATTCTCTCTTCATCTTCTCTTCTTCTCTTCTCTTCTCTTCTCTTGTGCGGCTATGGAGGATGGAGCTTGACGGAGGGGACTTGAGGTTGCTTGAGCTTGCCACAAGGATCGTGGAGCTACCGGAGTGTAAGAGAGAGGAGGGAACTCGATCGAGCATCAAGGTAAGCTCACTACACTCGTAATATAGGCATTGCGCGTTGGCTATGTGAGAGGTAGCCATGGCTGCTTGGCTTGAAACGCTTGATCAAAAAGCGGTCCGTAGGTCTCAAGGTAGAGCTCCGTAGCTCCCCTCCAGTAGGTCCCCAATCATCAGTTGTACTACATCAAGTATATTTCTACTCACTTCTCTATCATGTGAGAAGGGTTGTCTCGCCTTCTTACCAAAATGGCATGCTTCAGAGACTTTATGCAATTCTGCAACTCTAAAGGAAGGCAACCTTGTAACCAATCCTCTGGGCTGTATCAATTTCAGCCTTTGCACATTTGCATGTCCAATACATTTATGCCATATTTCAATATCTGCAACTACTCCTTTTTCTTTAGCGTACATAGCAGCATCCATTGCAGGAATTCTAGCATCTAAAGTGAACATTTGGCCAACTCTACTTCCTTTTGCGACCAACCTACACTTATCATTAAAGTCTTCTACAAAACAACCTTTTGCATCGAATCAAATGTGCAACCCCTACTCTGCCATTTGGCCAACAGACACTAGATTCTTTGTAATTAATGGTACATGTAATACATCTGTCAGACTCTTTGTCTGGCCATCATACAAGGACAAGGAAACTTTTCCAATATATGAAATTGGGTGGCATGAATCATCACTCGTCTGCATATAACCTGGATTTTGTAAGTCTCGCATCTCTCCAAACCATTCAACATGACTAGTCATGTGATTAGATGCACCTGAATCGACATATCATACACCATCATGTGTCCCCTTTCCTGTAACTGCATTCATCATGTGCTGCATAACAAACAAACGCTCATTTTTTTGTTCATTTTGTCGTGAAGAGGATGCATAATTTTCTTGCTCCAATTTACCACTGTGAATATCATCCTTCTTTGCATAGCAATGGGCTGCAATATGGCCTATTTTGCCAAAGTAATGGTGAACAATAACAGAATTTCCAGAGCCCCTTTTCTGCCATCCACCTCTTCCTCTAGAGCTCCCCCTGCCTCTAAAGTTTCCTCTGCCTCCAGAAACCTGCATTTTACCAAACTATTGATTGAACCTGTTTTGCTGGTTATCATCAGCACATCCCATACCACGACCTCTCGAAGAGGATCTACCACGTCCCCTTCGTGAACTTGAGTAAAATGCTTGGACCTGTTCACCATTTCTTTCAGATGAATCACCCTGCATATTGATGTCTTCAGTAATCATGAGAGAGATCAACTTATCAAAATTTGGAAATGGCTTCTGTATATATATTGAAGTAACAAATGATTTCCATGCCTTCTCATTCTTAAGGCCACTCAGAGTGGATGAAACCAAATCATCATCATCCGGCATTGCATCAATAGCTGCTAAAGCATCTGCAATGCCCCTCACCTTCAACACATACTCATTGACATACATTTTCCATTTCTTCAAGGCATTCAACTCTTGCTTGAGTTGAATCTTTCGTGCCTTTGTATTTACTGAAAACATGCTCTCAAAAATTGTCCAAGCTGCATGTGAAGTTTCTGCATTCCTGATATGTCCCAGCATAGTATTATCAATGATTGCAGATAGCTAGTACATCACCTTTTTATCTTTCGCATTCCACTCTTTCCATGCTTTTAATTCATCTGCAGTCCGAGGGATACCTAGCTCCGGCTCCTTTTCTTTACCTGAAACTTGCTTGCTCAAACCTTGCTTCTTCTCCTTCACTTTAGCCTTCAAAATCAGCCTCTCTCAGTGGCACGACTTTGATACCATGTCAAGAATCGCCTAATGGGGAGATGTGCTTGAGCTACTACGCTAAACACACACTATATACACAAGAGGAAGCTCACTCAAGAACACAAGAAGAGAGATGGAGGCCAAAACGTTTTCTTGCTAGTTTTTTCTTCTTCTTCCACATACTATACAATGTACACAAAGTGTAGATAAGATACAACATAAAGAATCGTGGACTTCTAAATCAAACAGTGCATAACTGACTACACTAATCGACTAGCACTATATCTTTGCCAGCTGTAGGTAGGTGTAACAGACTAACTATAATAAGTGATAGGTCAGTGGCCATGTGAGTATCATAATGACCACCAACGTGCTAAGACATGTAGACTCATCTAGCTAGGCAGTCCATCATCAATATTCGGACGTGTTGAGCTTGCCATCTCAACACTACTAAGTCAAATAGTGCATAACAGACTGTACTAATCGGTTGGCACTATATCTTTGCCAGCTGTAGGTAGGTGTAACAAACTACATATAATAAGTGATAAGTCAGTGGCCATGTGAGTATTATAATGACCACCAATCTTCTAATTGTAGATGTGCAAATCCATCTAGCCAATCGGCCCATCATCAATATCCGTACGTTTGAGCTTGCGATCTCAACACTCCCCCTCAAGCTCAATTATATCTCTACAACTCTAAGTAAGCTTCGAAACTTTTGAAGCTTCTCTGTACCCCCAATGCCTTTGTGAAAATGCCAGCTATCTAATACTGTGTGCTGACATATATACCAATTCAATCTCTCCTACAAGTACCTTCTCTCTCATAAAGTGGTGGTGCACCAATGTGTTTTGTCCTAGCATGGAACATTGGATTCCTAGCTAGTTGTATGCTGCTCATGTTGTCACAATGAATGACAACTAGATCATCTCCTTGCACATCCAAATCACCTAATAACTTTTGCAACCATACTATCTCACATGTTGCCATAATAGCACCTCTATACTCAGTCTCTATACTCGATAAAGTAACAGTGGGTTGCTTTTTGCTGCTCCATGTAACTGCCACATCACCAAAGGAAAAACATGAATCCACTATTAGAACTTCTATCTGATATGCTACTAGCTCAATCTGCATCTGTGTCTCCAAAGACCTGTACATCCTTACCTGCCTCATAAAAAATTCCATAATGTAAAGTGGACTTCACATACCTCAATATACGTCTAACTACATCCAAATGAGGCTTTGTAGGCATCTGCATAAACTGACTGACAAGGCCAACAACATAGCTCAAGTTTGGCCTTGTGATAGTCATGTAAATCAAACTCCCTACTATCCTCATGAACATAGTAGGGTCTTCTATCTCATCCCCAATGTCAACACTCAACTTCACATTTTTCTCCAATGGTATTGAAAGAATTTTACATGCTATCATATCATACTTAGATAACATATCCAAGCCATACTGCCTTTGGGATAGCCATATACCATCATCACATCTAATCACCTGAAAACCAAGAAAGTAACTCAGCTCACCCAAATCCTTCATCTCAAACTTCTTCTTCAAGAAGTCCTTAACTTCAACAATCCCATTGTCATTGTCACCTGTAATAATCAAGTCATCCGCATAAATGACTATGATGACCAAACCTGCATCTTACCTTCTCACATAAAGTGAGTGATCAACATTGGAAATACAAAATCCAATATTGACAAGATACTCTCTAATCTTGTTAGACCAGGCTCTAGGTGCTTGCTTTAGCCCATAGAGCACCTTCTTTAACCTACAGACATATGTGGGATGCTTTAAATCCTCATAACCTACTAGCTGCTCCATATACACTTCTTCTTGCAATTCACCATGTAAGAATGCATTCTTAACATCCATTTGCTATAAAATCCAACCTTTGGCTGTTGTTAAGGCAATCATACATCTAACAGTTTCCATCCTAGCAACTAGACTGAATGTCCCTTCATAATCGATGCCATATGTTTGAGCATAGCCTTTTGCAACAAGCCTAGCCTTATACCTCCTAATGGAACCATCTGCATTGTGCGTGACTTTATAAACCCACTTACAGCCAATATCTTTCTTACCCTTAGGCAAGGGTACCAAATCCCAAGTCTTATTGCTTCTAATGCAATCATCTCCTCATCCATTGTTGCATCCCAATGAGCATGACCAATAGCATCCTCAAAATAAGTGGGCTCAACATCCTCAACTACCTTAACCATATAAGCATAATGGTGAACTGCGTAACCTTCAAAACCAAATCTTTTAACAGGATATTTGACCTTGCTACACCTGCGTACCACTGGATCACTTAGTGGAGCCTTTACATTACTATGTGCTCTCTGTACACCTGGTGTCCTGACTGAAGGAATACCAAGCTCATCATCCAAACTCTTAGAACCACTAGAATCTTCATCACATCCCAAATGACTAGTAGATGTATCATTAATATCTAGCACGTTTTTCTTTCCTTTTTCTTTGCCTATAACACTTATAGATCCACCTGAAGATGTCAGGCTACTCCTTAGTCTCCCAAACCAAGGGCTCACTGTAGGTGTAGTACGAGATGATGTTTTAGGTCCAGTAAGACTCCATGATTCTTGCTTTTCTTTTTGTACATTGCTATCACGATCATTATCATCATCTAATATATCACCAGTAGGTGCATACCAACTCCTCATCTCATAAAAATTAACATCTCTACTCACTCTGAACTCACTTGTGATAGGGTTATAACAATAATATCCTTTGTGCTCTAAATAGTATCCAATAAAAATACATTTTTTTGCCTTTGGATCAAGCTTCTTCTATAGCTCATTTGGCACATGAACATATGCAACACAGCCAAATAGCTTCAAGTGTGATACATCAAGCTTTTTGCCAATAAAACATTCTTCAAGAGTCATCCTATGAACTACAACTATGGGAGTTCTGTTCATCATATAGATAGTAGTATGGACAGCTTCATGCAAAAAATATTTTGGCATATTCTTTTCAGCCATTAATGCCCATGCAACTTTTGCAATATGCCTATTTTTTCTTTTTGCAATCCCATTTTGATGTGGGATATACGTACAAGTAAATTGCCATTTTATCCCATGAGTCCTCAAGAAGCCACTAAACTCATTAGAGAGGTACTCTCCCTCTCCATTTGATCTCAAGCACTTCACTTTGAAAGCATGTTTCTGTTTCAACAGTAGTCTTGAAGGATTTGAAGTGCTCAAATACATCACTTTTTTCCTTCATGAAATATACCCATAGCTACCTTGAATAGTCATCAATAAATGTGATAAAGTATTTGTTGCCACCAGGAGGTACATTCTGTGTAAGCCCCCAAATATTTGTATGCACTACATTAAGTATATTTCTACACACTTCTCTGTCATATGTGAGAAGGATTGTCTTGTATGCTTACCAAACTAGCATGCTTCGTAGACTTTATGAAATTCTGCAATTCTAAAGGAAGGCAACCTTGTAACCAATTTTCTGGACTACATTAATTTCAACATTTGCATAGTTGCATATCCAATATGTTTATGCCATTTTTCAATGTTTGTAACCACTCCTTTTTCTTTAGTATACATTGCAGCATCCATTCCAGGAATTCCAACATCTAAAGTGAACATGCAGCCAACTCTACTTTCTTTTGCGACCAACCTACACTTATAATTAAATTCTTCTACAAAACAACCTTTTGTATTGAATCGAACATGCAACCCTTGCTCTACTATTTGGCTAACAGACACTAGATTCATTGTGATTGAAGGCACATGAAATACATCTGTCAGACTCTTTGTCTGGCCATCATGCAAGGACAAATGAACATTTCCAATGTGTGAAATTGGGTGGCATGAATCATCACTCGTCATCTGCACATAACCTAGATTTTGTAAGTCCTATATCTTTGCAAACCATTCAACATGACTAGTCATATGATTAGAAGCACCTAAATTGACATACCATACATCATCATGTATCCGCTCTCCTCTAACTACATTCATCATACGATGCACAACAAACAAATGCTCATTTTTATAATCATTTTGTCATGAAGATGATGCATAGTTTCCTTGCTGCAATTTACAACTGTGAATATCATCCTTCTTAGCATATCAATGGAATGTAATATGACCTGTTTTATCACAATAATGACAAACAATAATAGAATTTCTAGAACCTCTATTCATCCGTTCACCTCTTCCTTTAGAACTCCCCCTGCCTTTAAAGTTTTTACGACCTCCTGAAACCTACATTTCACCAAATTGTTGATTGAACTTATTTTGCTGGTTATCACTATAGCACATCCCATACCACGGCCTCTCGAAGAGGATCTACCACGTCCCCTTGAACTTGAGCAAAGTGCTTGGACCTGTTTACCATTTCTTTCAGACAAGTCACCCTACATATTGATCTCTTCGGTAATCATGAAAGAGACCAGCTCATCAAAATCTAAAAATGGCTTTCGTACATATACTGAAGTAATAAATGATTTCCATGCCTTCTCATTATTAAGGCCACTCAATGTGGATGAAACCAAATCATCATCATTAGGCATTACATCAATCGCTGCTTAAGCATTTGCAATGCTCCTCACCTTCACAACATACTCATTGACAAACATTTTCCCTTTCTTCAAGGTATTCAACTCTTGCTTGAGTTGAACCTTTCGTGCCTTTGCATTTACTAAAAACATGTTCTAAAAAATTGTCCAAGCTGCATGTGAAGTTTCTACATTCCTGATGTGTCCCAACATAGTATTATCAATGACTGCAAATAGCCAGTACATCACCTTTTTGTCTTTTTCATTGCATTCTTTCCATGCCTTTAATTAATTTGCAATTGGAGGGATATCCAGCTCTGGGCTCCTTTTCTTCACCTGAAACAAACTCATAAAGGCACTTTCCAATGAGGAAGTTCGTCACACGAAACTTCCATGAAGGGTAGTTGTCCTTATCGAGCTTCTCAATAATGGGATTTCCACTGTTCTCTGCCATTATCACAAAAGAGGATACAACACAGTAAGCAATTCTTCTACAACCTTTCACAACAAGTGCACAATAATACAACAAGAAACATTTTTCACGGATTGCTTAATAGTACATGTAATTAGCAAAATGTTTACAAATTAACATTATATTTGCTTCCTAGCAAACACCTCAAAAATTACAAATTCAAAATATGTAACCTGTGCATCCACTTTCGGTCAACACTACCGAAATCACAATGTACCCTGAAATTATTGTTTGCAATCTTGCGACTCTAGAATAGGGCTTGAAATGGCCTCAGATGCGCCAAAAAATTGTGAAAAAAACCCTAAACTACTTATCTACAGACTATACAGTGCTCTGCTCGCACACCAAATCTCACAGCAATCTGACATTTTCACTCTAACTTGCTTTCGGTGCCTCCTTTGATCTACCTCCTTTGATCTACCATCAGGACCTGAAATGGGGCTGGTAAAAGCTCCTCCCGTTGAGTTGCCAAATTTGTTGATTCATTAAGATACCCAAAGGTTGTAACCTCCTTTGATCTACCATCAGGACCTGAAATGGGGCTGGTAAAAGCTCCTCCCGTTGAGTTGCCAAATATGTATGTTCAGGAAGTATATTAACTCTTGAGCCTCCATCCAACAGGACATCATCATGTTTTCTTCCTGCATACTCAACTTGAATAGTAGATACTTGGTAATCCATAACCTCCTGCTGAGTTGGTATGACTGCCTTACAATCAAGAATTGCTTGTTCTGGATCCATTGTACCTTGAAGAACTTCCTGCTATTTCTACCTGATCTTCAGGAATAACTTCTCTTTAAACCCTGGTATCAAATCCAAAACTTGCTCCAAAGTCAACTATAGAGAACACTTAGCCAAAGCTTGAAACAACTCTTCCAAACCTCCTTGATGTAAATTTTTAGCATTTCTACTATCAAGAAATTGTTCCTGATGACCAAGAACCTGATCCTGCTATTCAAAAAGTTAATCCTGCAGTTCAGGAAGTTGTATCCCTGAAGTCCCTACATCCCCAACTTGATCAAATTCAACTCCTTTAGCAAGTTTTTGCAATTTTCTAACTTGTTTGGTTGCCTTTTTTCTTGTCTTTTCTTGTTCCTGCCAATCAAATTTCTTGCCGACTTGGCTTCTAGTGACCGCTAAAACCATTGGTTCATCCTAACATTCCTCTACTTGAATACAATTAGAACAATCACAATGAACATGCATACTTACAGCGTTAGTGTTACCCAAGACCTCTTTTGTCGCTTCTTGAATATTTTCATGGTAATTTTCCTGACAACAAGCAGTTCCTGTACCTTCAGGAGTTTGCCTACTCTTATCTTGATCATGTAACTCTATAAGGACTGCTGCAACTGGGGCAGGTGGATGCTGTTGATGAGATGCTCCTGCAGGTCTTCTGTCATTGTGGGACCTTGCTACCGGTATTCCTCTCTCAGTCCTATGCCTTGCCCAAAGCTCACAGTTTGGTCCAACAAAGTGTCCTTGACCTCCACAATAATGGCATGCTCCCATTTGGGTAGTTTGTTATTGTGCCTGAAAATTTCCCCAAGGCTGTCTAGCTTGCATTCTTCTAGGTCCTCTGAAGGGTCTCTGTGGTATAGTGTCAGGAATAATATGATTCACTGTAGTTGGTTGAATAGGTCTCGGACTTGCTTGCATCATTGGCATGTGCTGTGCCATCCTAACATTAGGATTATACCAGCAAGCCCTAGTTTCATGGCCCTTTCTCTGGCATATCTCACAATGCTTTTCCTTCTTCTTATTGTCAGAAATACCCAAATCCTTTAGCTTCTGTTTTAACATTTTATCTAACTTACTGTCCCCACTGACTTCTTCCTATCTTTTCCCTTTGCTTTCTTATTTTTGGTCTTGGCTGATCCTGATTTCTTCTTCTTCCTCCTCTTTCTCCTGCTAAAATTATATTCATGAGAGTCACTAGAATCATCATCAGAATCTGAGCTGTAATCGCTGCCCTCATCTTCACTTTCTATATCAAAATCTGATCCTGGATCTGCCTCAGAATTTGAATCCGAAGAGTCTTCATCTTTACTATTCTTAGACCTAGAGGTACCAAGTCTCTTTTCCACTCTCATAGCTGCCCTAATCATTGTATCCAATGTATCATTCTGGCCCATCTCAACATTGGCAATGGGGTTCCTAATCTTACCTCTCAAACCCTTCATAAAGTAGGTAATTTGCATTTCAACTGAAGGTTTATCATCCGCATGCAACCTGTTTGGCAAATTCCTAAACTTCTGAGTATAATCCTCCACCAACATAGCCTTTTGCTTGATTTGCTTAATCTTACTAAGAATGTCTCCTGGAGTTTTATCTTTACGGAACCTGCCCAAAAATGTTGTTTTTAAGGCATCATATGAGTTAAAGGCTGCCATACCAAAACTGGCAAACCAGTCCATAGCTTTCCCCTGGAAGGTGGCAGCAAACTGTTGCATTTTAACCTGATCCCCATACATTTGATTGAACCCACTGGCTGTCCACCTGGTCTCAAATTGTGCCACATGGAAATCAAGGTCCTCTTTCTTCTTGCCTGAAAATTTGGATGCACGAACCTTTGGATTAACCAACTAATTAGGATTCGTTCCCGATCTCTTCTTGGGCTTCCTTGGAGGTGGTAATGGGTTAAAATTCAAAACCTTCTAAGGTGGAATTCTAGCACTTCTTAACAAAAATGTTCTTCCAAGCACTGCACGATGTAACCTCTCAAATGCCTGTCTAGGAGGAGTATCATGCTGGTCAAGAGGTAATATGCCCTCATCATCTGACAAAGTTGGAGATTCGGATGAAGTGGCAGGAGAATGATAAACTGTTGAGGTACTTGCAGAGGCACCCCCTTCCAAAGAAGTTTGCCCAACATCAATAAACTGCTCCTCATCCAGCCTGAACAAACCCCCTGTTCCACCCCTATCATCCAGCCCTGCAACCTGTTTGCTGCTATCTTGCCAAAAGCCACCATGATTTTTCGGGATTTGCTTCTGGTAAGAATAGGATGGGATAGATAAGGGTCCTTGTCTGACATAAAGACTGCCCATAAAAGGCACCTTACCCAATCCCAATGCCATCAGTATCCCTGTCGCTTGAATCTACTAAAACCTGATTTCAGATCTGCACCTAAATCAAGAAATCATGTTTTTGAACCTGGAAGATATCGCCAAAGTGTTTTGGCCTTCTAACACACCAAAACAGTCATCACGAAACATCATTCTACCTGAATACACAACAATACTGAAAAGAAACTCCTTGAATAGATTTCTAGCCTTCATCTCCACATAATATTTAGGAAATACATTCAAATGCAAAGCAAACATCATGCTCAACAACATAAAATTACTGATCGTTGAACATAACACTGTTTTTGTTCACCATAATCATCATTGATTGAGTAACATGAAAGAGAATAACATTAACATTCAAGGCATGATAAGAAAATGATAGGATCAAACATCAGCGGCCATTCCTGAGTGCTGCACACAGTCATATTCCATTCACGATCAAGAACCCACAGCACGAATACATCTGCCTGATGGTTTTTAACCTGCACCCTGACTTTCAGGTGACACATCATATGAAATATAAAGATTGCTTTACATATGCTGACCCAAAACACTACATGCATACTAATACTAATGTATGAAATAGTAGTAAATAAATGGTGAACTAAATAAATGGTGGAATCTGATACCTAACATATCCTTTACATTACTATGTGCTCTCTGTACACCTGGTGCCTTGATTGAAGGAATACCAAGCTCATCATCCAAACTCTTAGAACCACTAGAATCTCCATCACATCCCAAATGACTAGTAGATGTATCATTACCATCTAGCACTTTCTTCTTTCCTTTGTCTTTGCCTGTAACACTTATAGATCCACTTGAAGATGTGGGGCTACTCCTTGGTCTCCCAAACCAAGGGCTCACTATAGGTGTAGTACCAGATGATGTTTCAGGTCCCCTAAGACTCTATGATTCTTGCTTTTCTTTCTACACATAGCTATCATGATCATTATCATCATCTAATACATCACTAGTAGGTGTATAGCAACTCCTCATCTCATAAAAAATAACATCTCTACTCACTCTAAACTCACATGTGATAGGGTTATAACAACAAATCCTTTGTGCTCTAAAAAGTATCCAATAAAAATACTTTTTTTTTGCCTTTGGATCAAGCTTCTTCTATAGCTCATTTGGCACATGAACATATGCAACACAGCCAAATAGCTTCAAGTGTGATCCATCAAGCTTCTTGCCAATAAAACACTCTTCAAGAGTCATCCTATGAACTACAGCTATAGGAGTTCTGTTCATAATATAGATAGTAGTATGGACAACTTCATGCCAAAAATATTTTGGCATATTCTTTTCAGCCATTAATGCTCGTGCAACTTCTGCAATATGCCTATTTTTCTTTTTGCAACCCCATTTTGATGTGGGATATACCTGCAAATAAATTGCCATTTTATCCCATGAGTCCTCAAGAAGCCACTAAACTCATTAGAGAGGTACTCTCCCCCTCCATATGATCTCAAGCACTTCACTTTGAAAGCATGTTTCTGTTTCAAAAGTTGTCTTGAAAGATTTGAAGTGCTCAAATACATTACTCTTTTCCTTCATGAAATATACCCATAGCTTCCTTGAATAGTCATTTGTGCCACCAGGAGGGGGAGAGTACCTTGAAAGATTTGTGCCACCAGGAGGTACATTCTTTGTAGACCCCCAAACATTTGTATGCACTATATCAAGTATATTTTTGCACACTTCTCTATCATATGTCAGAAGGATTGTCTTGCTTGCTTATCAAACTAGCATGCTTCACAGACTTTATGAAATTTTACAACTCTAAAGGAAGGAAACCCTGTAACCAATTCTCTCGACTGCATTAATTTCAGCATTTGTACGGTTCCACGTCCAATATGTTTGTGCTATATTTCAATGTCTGCAACCACTCCTTTTTCTTTAGCATATATAGCAGCATCCATTGCCAGATTTCCAATATCTAAAGTGAACATGGGGCCAACTCTACTTCCTTTTGCGACCAACCTACACTTATCATTAAAGTCTTCTACAAAAAAACCTTTTGCATTGAATCGAACATGCAACCCTTGCTCTACCATTTGGCCAACAGACACTAGATTCTTTGTGATTGAAGGCACATGTAATACATCTGTCAGACTCTTTGTTTGGCCATCATGCAAGGATAAGGGAACCTTTTCAATGTGTGAAATTGGGTGGCATTAATCATCACTCATCATCTACACATAACCTAGATTTTGTAAGTCCTGTATCTCTGCAAACCATTCAACATGACTAGTCATATGATTAGATACACCTGAATCGACATACCATACATCATCATGTGTCCCCTTTCCTCTAACTACATTCATCATATGATGCACAACAAACAAATACTCAATTTTATCACCATTTTGTCATGAAGATGATGCATAGTTTCCTTATTGCAATTACAAATTGTGAATATCATCCTTCTTAGCATATCAATGGGCTACAATATGATCTATTTTGTCACAATAATGATAAAAAATAATAGAATTTCTAGAACCTCTATTCAGCCATTCACCTCTTCCTCTAGAACTCCCCTTGCCTTTAAAGTTTTCGCGGCCTCCTAAAACCTAATTTCACCAAATTGTTGATTGAACTTGTTTTGCTGGTTATTGCTAGCACATCCCATACCACGGCCTCTCAAAGAGGATCTACCACATCCCCTTCATGAACTTGAGCAAAATGCTTGGACCTGTTTACCATTTCCTTCAAACAAGTCACCCTACATATTGATCTCTTCAGTAATCATGAAAGAGACCAACTCATCAAAATCTAAAAATGGCTTTCGTACATATACTGAAGTAATAAATGATTTCCATGCCTTCTCATTTTTAAGGTCACTCAATGCAGATGAAACCAAATCATCATCATTAGGCATTACATCAATCATTGCTAAAGCATCCGCAATGCTCCTCGATCACCTTCACAACATACTCATTGGCAAACATTTTCCCTTTCTTCAAGGTATTCAATTCTTGCTTGAGTTGAACCTTTCGTGCCTTTGTATTTACTAAGAACATATTCTCAAACATTGTCCAGGCTGCATGTGAAGTTTCTACATTCCTGATGTGTCCCAACATAGTATTATCAATGATTGAAGATAGCCAATACATCACATTTTTGTCTTTTGCATTCCATTCTTTCCATGCCTTTAATTCATTTGCAATTGGAGGGGTATCCAGCTCTGGGCTCCTTTTCTTCACTTGAAACAAACTCATAAAGGCCCTTTCCAATGAGGAAGTTTGTCACACGAAACTTCCATGAAGAGTAGTTGTTCTTATCGAGCTTCTCAATAATGGGATTTCAACTAATCTCTACCATTATCACAAAAGAGGATACAACACAGTAGCAACCTTTCACAACAAGTGCACAACAATACACCAAGCAACCTTTTTCACGGATTACTCAATAGTACATGTAATCAGCAAAATGTTTGTAGACAAACCTTATGTTTGCTTCTTGAAAAACACCTCAAAAATTATAGATTCAAAATATGTAACCTGTGCACCCACTTTTGGTCAACATAGCCGAAATCACAGTGTACCCTGAAACTGTTGTTATCAATCTTGTGGCTCTAAAACAGGGCTTGAAATGGCCTCAAATGCGCCAAAAAACTACAAAAAAACCCCTAAACTACTTATCTACAGGTTATATAGTGCTCTGCTCGCACACCAAATCTCACAGCAATCTGAGATTTTCACTCTAACTTGCTTTCGGTGCCTCCATGGGTACTATCAGAGAGAAAGAGTGGAAGAATGGGAGAGCTTCTTACCCATTGCTTGCTTACTCAAACCTTGCTTCTTTTCCTTCACTTCAGCCTTCAAAATCAACCTCTCTCAGTGGTCGGCTCTGATACCATGTCAAGAATCGCGTGGTGGGAGGACTTGCTTGAGGTGCTGCGTCAAACACACATTGTATACATAAGAGGAAGCTTACTCAAGAACACAAGAGGAGATATGGAGGCCAAAAACGTTTTCTTGCTGATTTCTTCTTCTTCTTCCACACACTATACAATATACACAAAGTATAGATAAGGTACAATGTAAAGGAAAGTGACCTAGTAAGTCATATAGTGCATAATAGACTACACTAATCGACTGGCACTATATCTTTGCCAGCTATAGGTAGGTGTAACAAACTAAATATAACAAGTGATAAGTCAGTGGGCCATGTGAGTATCATAATGACCACCAACGTGCTAAGTGTAGATGTGCGGACCCATCTAGCCAAGCGGTCCATTATCAATGTCCGCACGTATTGAGCTTGCATCTCAACACAAAATGTAAATTTACCTTGATAGGCATAGCCTAAAAAAGGACTAAAAAAGGTTTTCATGCCTTGTTTAACTCAAAGCGCAAGGTCTGCAGCACGTGGGAATAACATCTGGCAACTTTGTCATGGACAATACGCCCCTCTTTGAGATCTTCAACTTTGATATCATGTGAGAGTGTGCAACAGAAAGAGAAAAGTGAACATGGAGGGAAGAAGGAGAAAAAGAGAATGCAAGACAGAGAAGGAACAATGTGGCTGCAATGACTGAAGATACAAGGCTACAATAGTCAACCCCAACACAGAGCTCTACGTGTTAGTTTGTGGGCACTAGATAGCAGCAGCAAGATGAGAGAATGAGGAGGGCTAGTTGATCACAAAGGATAAAATGACAAATGACTCCACCTAATCTGTCTAAAATATACAAAATGACAAACAAAGACAACGTCAGAGCTCCTAATGTCCTCATCTTCTTGATTAAGGCTCATAGGCAATAGGAGATTACCTACAAGACACAAAGGATTGCTAATAAGACCAATTCAGGAAATCAAAAAATTGATCAGACTATGAATGTGCATATCTTCTCATTGTCTCATCTTCCTTATCTTAACAAGCTTTTTGGCCTAGTTGGCACTCACCATATCAATGACCTTGAATTTACTGATGACAATGATGAAGGTTTCTTTCCTTTGTGTTTATTTTTCCTTTTTGAAAGTATTTTTGAAGATGTATAGACTTTTGAAAGATTCGCATGCATGTGGCTATTCTAGAACACAATAAAACCTGAGATGAAATTTTTCAAGGGCATTACATTATAGCCGCTGTGAAATTGATTGTTCAAGAGATAGCTTCTACTACATATCAATATGTTTCTAGACTAGGTACACCAAGACTTGGGGCTCTAGCTTTCTTCAATACTGTAACAACAAAAGCATAGCTCATCAACTCTAAAAGGGCACCAAAGATAAGGTAGCATTCCAATTACCCCATCCCTATGTGTTCTCCAGTGAATTCCACCCTAAAAGCCTGGTTATCATCACATTCTAAGGGAATACTTACCATGGAGGACAAATGTCTCTTGAAGATAGTAGAGATGCCTTCTTCATCAAAAGACTTCCTTGCTTCATCATTTTCAATCATCATAAGAACCTCCATTTTCTACTTTTTCTTAAGTGACAATAAGAGAAAATAAAATTAGAGGAGATTGCCATTAGCTTTGAAAATGTATCTTAATAGATGCAATCCTATGAAGTCCCTCGAGTCCTAATAAAACCTTCAATGTTATGTAAGGTGAAGAATAGTAAGACCATTAGGTTTCAAATAAGAGCAACAATAAGATTGTCTCTACATTGTTGACATGAATCGAGTTTCCTTCGCTATAGAATAGCTATCATATCTAATTCCAAAGAGGGCCAAGAGATTGGGGCAATAATCTTCATTAGAAAGTTAAAACCTATTAAATGGATCACACCTCCAAAACTCATTAGAATGTCTAATATGCCAAAATGATACTTTTACACGCATCATCTAATATGATAAGGCCACATCAATCAACTTTACACTATCAATGAAGACATTCCCTGCATCTCTCTTATAGTCAATCATATTGTCATACCCGTATGATCGATATTTGGGATCTAATAACATATTCTAGTCCTCAAAAAATGGTAGCTTCACTCGACACTTAGGACTTTAGCCGAGTCCTATGTATTGTCCCACATGTGACACATTCAAAAATAGAGTTGCTCACCACACATTGAAATCTTGAATCTGATGTGGCAATGTCCCCATCATCCTTGACAATCAACATCAATTTACATCTTTCCTTGGCCCAAACCATGACACTCACATGACCTTGCCTCTCCCCCAAGAGCATGAGTTCTAAACACACATGTGCCAAAATTTTCAATAGTACGGTTAATGCCTAACTTCATTTGTTTAATGCTTTAATGTCAAGTTTACTCTATTTTATCAAGACTCTTTTCATCTTGTTATGTTCTATTGAAAGTCTATAATGCATGCCCTTTGCCATATTCTTAATGAATATTTTCCCATTCTTTGATTTTCTAGTCCTATCTTACTGGCAGCTTGTGCCTTGATTCTCCTTATGTGAAGCTATGCTAGCTTTGTTAGCAATCCTTGTTCTCATGGAGTCAATGGATTGAAGTATTCTAGTAATACTAGCACTAGGATCCGCTTCTTTACCGTTTATTACATTGGTTGACTATCTTGATCTTTCTTATCATTAGTCAGTTAGGTTTTCTCAGCTAAATCCTTAAAAGCTATAGACTAGATGTTGCCATTATAAGTGTTTCCATTTTCTTGTTTCAAAGGGTTACCTTTGTTAGGAGTAAAACTTTTTTTTACTTGGTTAGGATCAACAACTTTTGTTTTCTTATTCCTCTTTGACTCTTTTGAGGGCACAGTCTAGCAAAGTAACTTAATTGATGAAAAAATAACAAACATCCGAGAAGTTGAAGAAACACATATCACAAACAAGATCAAGCCCTCTTTTATAATGTATCTCTAGCACCTCATGGGGCTCGATACTCTTATCCAAAAGTATACATCCCCTTTTATTTGCCTTAGGATTAAATGAAAGAGTAGGAACATATGATACTTTCATAAGTGTAGCTATGATGGCATAGACCTCC
The DNA here is from genome assembly GCF_053477565.2 of Lygodium microphyllum. Classification (NCBI taxonomy): domain Eukaryota; kingdom Viridiplantae; phylum Streptophyta; class Polypodiopsida; order Schizaeales; family Lygodiaceae; genus Lygodium; species Lygodium microphyllum. Next base: position 122,470,795 of record NC_141156.1, read on the forward strand.
ACTTTAAATATAATATGCAACCTTAGGAAGGACACCCAAATAGGATATTTAAACAACATTACATCTCATGGGAGAAGGTAGCAGACCATGGAAAGTTACATGCAACAAATTCCCCTAAAAATTGACAGAGCACAGTTTCTAGTAATTTCTCTCACCCTGAGAGCCAACCAAGGCTTGATAGAAACCATTGCCAACAAACATAAAATAAACAAGCTATAGTGTGGTCTAGGAAACCATTTAGAAACCTCATCATATGTGGGGATCCAACCCATAAAATAGAGATAGGGCCGTGTGAAGAAGAAATATCATAACATTTATGATGCAAAGCTCCCATTGGGAGCTCCATTTAAACCTTTTGGACGTTCTTAGAGAGTATATAAAGAGTTGATTATTTACAATTGCTAACCTTGAATGTACTAGATGTAATAGCATGAATTGCAAATCAAACATGTTTGCCTTTTACCTATGAAGCTCTCCATCAGTTGGACATCCCTTTTGAACTTTGAGGCATGTAGGACCCTCTTCATCTTAACGTCCTCTCTTGTTGGCTTGGCCTATACTTACATGCAAGGTGAAGAAGGTACAAGAGTGGCTTATTGTTTGTGTCTTTCCCACTTAGCTTGAAAGTTAGATCAGCTCTCTTTTGTACTTGTGTTTCAGAACCATGGGATATTGATTAGTTAAAATGAGGTAAAAAGAATGAACACTTTGGCCAATGTCTTGAGATTTGGGGTGGTTTGCATTGTTAAAGTCACCTACTAAAGAGAGCTTAACCACCAAACGCAAGGCACATATAAACTTACTAAAGAGTGCACGCATCTCTTTACTTCCTCCAAAGGAAATTCAAAAGAGCACATCCTTACACTATCAGTAATCAGGTGCACTTACAAGTTACAATGCTATATTTTAGCACAAATGAGATCTCATACGATAGATCAGAGATGCAGTGAACCCTTAACTTAAAATCAAAAGAAGCTCCAGCTTCAGAATCGAGCCAGTTAAGGAAGGTAGAAAGGCATCGATACGGTGCGCTCATGATAGGTTTACGTAGGCGGCCCGCTAGCGTCTACGGTCCGGGTATCTGCAAAAGCATTCACGCTAATAAGGTAAGATCTAACATGAAGAAGCAGGTGAAAGATCGACAAAATGATCATTGCAGTCATGCAAAATGATACACACTCACCACGTTGCGCATGATGCCATCATCGTAGATGACTAAGAACGCGATTAAGTTGATATACCGCTTGATGAGCCACGGCATTCCCTGCCAACCCAAGAAGTATGCCTCTGTGAATGACAAGAGCGCCTTCTCCAGAGAGAACGCAGATACTGGAGGAGCCACTAAATCCAGCGAAGACGCAAATAGATAATCGGCCAGCGCCTCCATATCGCCACCCGCTATCACGTTGGTGGGGGCTCTGTAATTACCAGCTGCATGAATATTGACGACCGTCGACGACCCACAGCCAGCTGCTAATTCTGGCAGCAGATGATCAGCTGCGACAATGCCCCCGGCTGCTATGATCATCGCCAGGAGGATATCCACAAGAAAATCGAGGATGCGATAACCATCGCCGAGAGAATAACGCAAAAAACCGGCCATTCTTTGACGCCGCTTATGTCTTGTTCCTGCAAATTCCGCCACAACCATATTGCAGAGTGTATTGAAACAGGTGGTTAACAAGCAATCATAGAACGAATAGGAAACAGGAGAGTGCACGTGATGCATCTTGCCGGAGTATACCTGCATGCACAGTGCATGTGACTAGCCGTATCTGATCTCTCACGAATCAGTACTCCATCGATTTTGGCACGTTGCTATATATAGATGTGCACCAATAATTAGGGAGGGTTTTTGGGGAAATAATTTTGTCAAACCATACATACATCCTTCTCGCTTCACACCTAAAAAAACTTTGGAAATTTGATTTGGTTTTTAATTCGTGTTTTTGAAAACTATAACTAAAATAATGCACTTTGGAAAGAGTTTTTTTTTTTCCCCTCACATAATTTTGGGCAGGCATTTGCAAAACTCGAGCTGGCTCTAGCTTGATGAAACGAGCTCGTCTTTTCCCAAACATTATAAATATAATGTGGGGTTGCAGTAATACGGCTCGAACTCGAGGGTTTCAATACCGGAGCAAGGGCCACAAGGGTTTATCCTTCGCAAGAAGGTTAGGAGTGAATTTGCCTTTCAAAATAAGAATATACTTGAGAGGACTAGGAATTAGACATCTACCATCAGTTTTAGTCAATGAAATTTTTTAAGGGGAAAGTGAGTTGCATTTTGTTCTTCAACAAGACACATGGATTTATGTTCATGGTGCTTTTCATTCAACTGATGTGTATCATTTTAAAATGACTATAACTACATTCATGAGTACTTGGTCTCCAAAATTTCACTTGGACCACTCAAAATTTATGTATTTTGATGTGTATGGTTTTAAAATGACTCTATCTACATTCATGAGTATACTTGCTCTCAAATATTTCACTTGGACCACGTAAAATTCATGTATTTTGATGTGTGCATTGTTAAAGAACATTTGCAATCAAATGAAGTTAAGATTCAAAGTCTACAAGGCGGCGGCAATATCCTTGATATTACAATATTTACATATAACAACCACATTGATACTTTGTAAGAGTGCAATAGTATATACAAGCACATAAAGCATTCTATAAAATAGCATGGTGAAGAGTTGGCACAAGTTTCTTCAATTCTTAATAATCACGAGGGACAAGTTATTCTGAATATATATATATATATTATTATGTTAGACTGTTCGATTCTAAAAGACAAGTATGAGAATATACTTTTGAGAACAGTTCCTACCCTTTAGCCAAGATCAAACTTCTAGCTGAAGATTGTACTTGCCCTTTGGTAGTATGAAAGTCTATCAGGATAATAGTGAACCTTCGACACTTCACTGAATATGGATGAGTGATCAAGTCATTAATGTGATACTGAAGGCATAAACCTAGGGTTATCTAAAAACATTAGATCATTGCAAGACTGATTTTGGGTAATACGAGAACAAAATGTATGGAAAGCTAAAACTCGTGCAATGTCATAGTAGTGAATAAATAGTAACTAGTTAAAGCTAAAACCATTGCAATTATTTTCCAAACATGTTTTATTAGACCACAAAAACTAGCATAGATGTCCATCTGCTTGCATGGAATGACCTTGTATGCCTCTCATCTTCTTGAATCTTGTGTTAATTAGTTATGGTTTGTGTGTAGGCTTTATATTGTCTATTTTTTAATTGGTCATCACTCATTATTTGCTTGATTGGAGAGCTAATTACCTCGTCTATATTGAGAACCTATAACTTATTTAATTTGATCTTTGCTCCTACTCTATTCACAAGACACCTTTGTTGGAAGTTCATAGGAGCCATTTCCATTCAACAAGAGAGCCTCTCAATAAATAAAATGTCTAGGTACCAAAACAAATCAACTCAGCTGATATTGAGCCTCATTTTAACTAATTAATCACCTTGATTGACTCTTCACCTGACTGAGATTGATCACCTCCACCTCATCACCTTGACTAAAACTAGACATTACATTTTCTTACTTAGGGTGGTCCTTCATCTTGATTGGCATAAAGCCACTTAAGGTGGTCATCACCTTGAGTAATACAAATCATCTTGATCAAAGTGATCATCATCACATCCATTGATTTTGAAAAGCTGCTCAACATGATCCTTCATCTTGATTAATTTACTCCATTCAAGGTGATCTTCACCTTGATTGCATATCGTCCATCATCTCCATTGAAGGTGGTCATCACCTTGAGTGACTTCTACCTAGACTATCTCCCTTATTAAGGTGGTTATCACCTTGCTTAAGGTGAATATCACATTGATGAAGGTGGAAATCACCTTGATGAAGGTGATAATCACCTAGCTTGATTAAGGTAAGCATCATCTTGACTAGATTTACTATACTCAAGTTAAACTATTATCACCTTCACTCAAGGTGATCTTTCACCTAATTGACTACATCTATCTAGAAAAGGCATCACCCCAATTGCATTACATCATCTTCACTTAAGGTAAGCGTAACCTTGACTAGATTATGTGATGATCTTGCTTAGGGTAATCCATCACCGCTACTAACTCAAATCACTCGAGGTGATTATCTCATCACACTATGACTACATTTGAACCATTCAAGGTAATCATAGCCCCTCACTTGATTGGAACCCAATCACCTTAATCAAGGTGACCATCAACTTGAAAAACTCAAAATCAATGAGAGAGTACTATCGCCTCCTAAGGAACTACCCATGGTTGTGATTGGCCCAAATACCGACGCAAATAATAATGCTGATATCGACGGTTTGCGACAAAAATAACGACGCGAGCAGTAAATTTGCGATGCTAATAGCGATGGTAACAGGGATTTTTTTTTTTAATGGCAGGGCAACAAGCTGCCCTACCACATATAGCACTATGTGCTTTATTTGAGCAATACAAAATAGTTTCTGCACTGTGTACAATGCTCGTGCAAACAAAAACAAAGTATACTGAAATCATAACACTGATATATGAAATAAATACATGATCGCATAATGAAAGCGATTGGTACAATCATGACAAGATATCACTAATACATAAAAAATGTCTACACAAATCAGGCGACCAAAAAATAAAGGTGTGTGAGCTCTAGGGATCCAAGGGCGAGCTACATATCCTCGCCATCTGAAAGCTCATCCCGCCGTAAAAGAGCATCGAACGGACTTTGCAAAAAAAGAAACAACAACACATCAGTCCACCATACAATAATGCATTCTAATTAAATACGGTAACTACGGACAAGAAAGATGAGTGACTTACAGGGCTGGCGCGTCTATACAATCGGTCGATCAATGAAGTGAAACCGTGCCTCTCTGCATATCGAGTCTCAAGGCCGGTCGGATCACGATTTTTAATGGAGTGCTGCAAAGAAAACAAAATACTAACTGTTAGAAACATGATTGTCAGTACAAAGGATATTGCAAAAAAATAAACAAGCAAAACAAAATAAAAACTTACAAAATCCTCCAAATATGTCATGTGGCTACCACTCCCAAGATGGTGGACCACTAAGGCCTCGATTCGTGCCCTCCTCGCCTCGTGCTACTGACTCCAACGTGCTGGAGAATCTGTAGCCTCCTCCTTCAGTCCGCGCTAGTCGTCCGCGTCTAACCACTCGGGCTTTGCAGCCCCACTCTTGAGTGCCTTGCATGCGTCCGATTATCTGTGTGACATATATGCACGCATGCAATCCATAATCCAGCCCGTAGAAAATCTATCTACTGAGGCTGGAACTCGAAACTCCTCATGCAAGGATGCTGCTATGTAGTTCTTGCTCCCCTCCGGTATGTTCTTCCAATGATCTAAGACGTTGGGTCGATAAACTTGTTGGCACAACTCTCTCATGCGAGCTATCACCCTCCTTCCATCATCATTCATGATGATGGCTCCTGACCTATCATCGACTAGATATCCATATCCCCTTGGGGTATGCCTAAGATGGGTCCTCTCCCATCTGCATCCATGCTCCTGGGCATATCCAGGAGACCCGTGTGCATCCGATGTACCAACCGGGGTAATATCTATTAGAGTGGCACCCATAGGGGTGCCACCTACAGACGACTGAGCAAAAGCCAGAGTAACTGGAGTAGACGTCTCCACAGGTGTGACAAATCCTGGAGGTGATGCAACTCCAGCTGAACGACGAGACGGAGACACCGCGTTTGTGTCTTCACAGCATCCACTTGAGCCTGAGCCATGCTCCTTGGAACCTCCATGAGAGTGAGGAGTGACTCCTGTATCCCATGCCGACCGCGGGCTCACTGCCTCTGTATCTCTGCAGCATCCCCCTGACCCTGAAGCACTCCCTCCCTCTGGCCCAAGTCAGAAGCGTCGACCTCGTCTGCTCCAAGCTGAAGCATTCGATCATGCTCAAGTAGATCTAGCAGAGTGGCCTGATGATGTTCGAGACAACTCCTAGTCTGCCATGTCTCTGAATCTCGCGATTTAGTCTGGAGACATGCGCTTGAAGATATCTTACAACTCCTCATCGCTCATCCCTCGACTCATCCTGAAAATGTCACCTGTACAGATAAAAAATGATGTTAGAATAATCAATTTAAATCATACAAAGCACAGTAATATAAATCCCAAAAAAAAGATCTCACTTAAAATGCATATCTTATGTACCCTTATAAGCGATTGGTCAACGAATTGAGTAAGTGGATGCTCCAAGTATGAAGTATCCTATGGTCCCATATCAATCTCCTGACACAACTCTGCATACACTGGAAGGTCGATAGACATGTTACCACAAAAGGATGAGTCCACCTCATTCTCAAAGAATTCTTGGACTCCTGTATTTCTATCATTATTAGTCGATGCTGGCTCCAAGCTTTCGGTGGCCTCCACCCCTTGCAATATTGACCCCTCTATTTGCATATTGTCTTCATCTATGCTCGGAACATCGCTTTGATCATATACTCTCGCACTTCGGGAAGCTGAAGGTATAACATACTACCATCGAGGTTGTCGGGGGTTTGGATAGAAGATTACCTGTTCACAAACACGTACAAGAGAGTTTAAACTATTGTGACATGTACCATGTCGTAATACAATTAACAAACAAATGAGTCCATACACTTGTTCACAATGGGCTGGCAACACAAAGGTGTCGCACAAATCCGTCCATTTTTTTTTAGAATCTATTTCGAGAAATCTAGATGGACCTCGTCGAACTGTTACTCCAGCTCCTCCAAGTACCACTTTGAACCATTGCACATCGAATAGTATCATAGAGAAGCTACGGTAATCCACTGTAACAATACTTTGCAAGTTCCCAAAATACTCCATCTCATCTATAACCGTGTTTGTATCTGTTGCTCGTCGCTGGCTCTCTTGCTCGAACCTTGCCATGATACCACAATCCATTGTGGAGCGCATTTTGTCAATACGCTCCACGCGAAAATGCCGTCCGTGTGACCACGCTGCACTATATATTTTGTATTGTACATTGAAACACTCAAATTAGATGTCACATATAAAATATAGATACGATAAATCCTAAACACCTCATCACCTTTGGACTATATTCCCTCGAGAATTCCCACTCCTCCATTAAGACATCTGTCCCTTCGCGAGACGCTGCGGTCAAAGCTCCATGCAACCATTGCGTTGACATGAACCGTGGCATCTCCTCCATGCCCTCGGGATATCAAATTGGTCGATGATGCATACTACGTCGGAATTCAGATCATGCTTCCTCTCGATCTTGCCTAGCGATCTGGTACTTGGCGAGCCACGTCTCCATAGAGGCATGGTGCAACATACAAAAGCAATTCACCTTCTCCTCCATCGTAGCATCCATTCTTTTTTCTACCCCATTTCCAACCATCACATCTCCAGTCAGTCCATCATCGTCCTTCAGTGACCATAGCATTTTGTTGTCTGGATCCACCGTTGGTAGCCATTGCAAAATATGCACTAGCACCTCAAATACTAACCAACCTTCAGCCATGCTACCTTCTGGCCGAGCTCATTGTCCCACAAAGCCTTTCAGGGTTTTCATGAATCGCTCCAAGAAGAACATCCATCACATATGGACAGGTCCAGCAATCTCCACTTCATCTACAAGATGCACAAGAAGGTGGATTTGTATTGTGAGCATGCTGGTGGGCAGGTATTTCTCAAAGAGACAGACCGTCTCCACTGCTACCCACCTCGTGGATTCAAGAGAGGACGTCTTAATCTCCTTCTATGAGATCCATTGCACCAAAGCCGACAACCTGTAAATGGCCCCGCGTATTTCTGGAGTAAGATATCATGTGATCGCGATCGGTAGTACAAACTGCCACAAATGAGAAAGCATTATGAATAATGACTACACTCCAAATAGCAAAATGCGCACGCCAATTACAATCCATTCGTAGTACAAACCTGTCATATCTTATGCCAGTCATGGGATTTTAGCCCTGATAATTGGTCGTCTTTAGAAAATGCAGACCTAAGAGAACGCATCATACCCGTCGAAGTGCAGATAAACTTGACTACTTGCTTCACAATGCGCTCTTCTTTAGTGGACAAAACCCAAGGAGCGCGAGGTAGCTGCACGCAACCATCAGCACTCGATTGCGGCCAAAGCGCCTCCATCTTACCTACCTCCTTCAAATCCATTCATGCCCCTATAGTGTCTCTCTTTCCTGTGATGTGGTCCCATAGCAAGTTACCCACATTCTTAAAAATATGCATGGGATCCAACAAGTGGTTGAGGTGTAAGTGGATCAAATATGGCAACTCGTAGAAAACTAAGAACCGCCACATTCCGTTTGGATGTGACTCCGTGTGGACCATTTTCAGCTCGTACCAGCTTGCGGCATTCATACGTGCTGGAGGTCGTCTAAGAAAACCTTCCCTGAGTTCATGATCCTCTGGCAAGAAAGCGACGTGTCCTTGATATACCATCTTCTTCATGGTTCGTGACCTTCAGGAGTCTAATTGTGGCCCGCAGAATGGACATGCATGATAACCTGAGGTAACCAGACCTGTTCCAACACCACGACCCAGTGAATACAAGCTTGAACGAGATAAAATATAGATATTACCAACGAGTATGGAGGCCTATTCACCTGAGCACTCTTTGAATCCCAAAAAGTCATGCATCATCCATATGAGAATGGCTCAAATATTGGTAGACCGCCAACCATTGCGCTTGCTCATATCTTACATGGTGACCCCTTCTCCCACAAAATCTTAAGCTCATCGACTAATGGACAAAGATACACGTCCATATTTTTGACTTTGTAACGGTCGAGGACGAGAAAGCTAAGGATGAGATGTCCTTTCCTCGTAGAAAGCCATGGAGAGATATTGTAGTTGACAAGGACTATAGGCCACACATTGTAAGAAGTTGAGCACAGACCAAATGGGTTCATCCCATCCATTGCAAGACCGAGCTGAAGATTCCTTGGCTCTCGGGAAAATCCATGGAAGGTAGAGTCAATGTGGCTCCATGTGCGTGAATCCGCTGATATTCATTGAACTCCATCTGTGGACCTATTCTGCACATGCCACGTTGTCAAGCTCGCCATGCCGGACGTACGAAACATGTGGTTTATGCGGGGGATAAGTGGAAAGTGTCTGAGAATTTTTTGAGGGATGGTTTGCCCTTGCAAGTCCTGTCGATACCTGTGAGCACCACACTTTGAATATGTCTCCATAGTCTCATATTCTCCTCGAAACAGTATGCAATCGTTGATACATGCATGGATGTTGTTGTAGTCCATGCCAAGCTTTCGTAAAACATGTCGTGCATCATCACGAGACTCAGGCATGGTATTTGCAGGTGGTAATATATGATATTTAAATAACCTGAAAAAATCATAAACACCTTGAAAAAGCACAAATGTTTTTAATAATAGTGCCGAAAAAAATTTCAACAAAGTGTATGTACAAGGTACCTGAACAACTCGATCACACTCACATCGCTCCACCCGTATTTTGCTTGCACACTTAAGATTGCAAGCAGTGCCTTCAGGCGAGATACTCGGGACCCATCATATAATGGTATGGATGCTTCCTCTCTAAGCGGATCAGAAGTCTCGACATCCATGGGAATCAATGCATCGATCATTGCCTCCATCTCAGGCTCCAAGATTGTAGGTAGGTCTGGAAGGCTGCTTGTCTCCTCTGGCATTGACGATATAGATTGGCCTTGCAAGTGGTGGATTGGCTCATGCACTCCATCCATCGCACTCCCACGAACTCTTCTAATTGGCTGCAAAGGGTGCACTCCTCCTTGGGATGAGACATCGCCTCCCTAGATAGAAAATTTGCCAACCAGACTCAATCTTATTATATACGGTATTCAATTAGCTTGCAAGTACAATGCATGATTGATATTAACATTTCTTACCGTTTGCTAAAAATTTGCAATCGCCTGATCAATGATCTCAAATTGAAACTCGCCAAATCATCGTACGTATTCTATAGATAATCGACATTTTCGTCTAATTGCTAGCTTGCATTGAGAGCAAGGACATGGAACACGTTGATTAAGATACGCATCGCGATCTTGAACAACAGGACCTTCATCGTTTTCCATTTTGTCTACGTTACGACAAACAATTTGTTTTTGTTATCATTCTTTTTTTTCTTAAATTGTTATCCTCTCCTTCCATCTCTCTCTTTTTTTTTCTTTCTTAAATTGTTATTCTCTCCTTTCATCTCTCTCTCTTTTTCTACGTTACGACTATGACCACAACTACGATCATGACCACGACCACGACTACCATGACCATGACGACCACAATGATGACTATGACTACGACTACGACTAGGACTAGGACCACGACCATGACCACGACGACCACGACCACGACCATGACCACGACCACGACTACAACCACGACTATGACCACGACCACGACTACGACCATGACCACGACCACGACCACGACCATGACCACGATGACCACGACAATGGGTAGGCTGCACTCACTAAGAATAGGATTGGTGATTCACCTTATCTTCTCTCCATCATCAATAGAATTCTCCTTTACCATTTACAACTCACCCATCTTCTCTCCACACTATTGCACACTACAATCTCTATGAGGGCATGAGATTGGGATCTCCACGATGCCAAAGCATGATCTGTAGCTTGATGGTTGCATATATACTACTATTACTCATGGAATAAACCTTAAAATAGTTATTATGCTCAAATATATGATTGTTAGAGCAAAAATTTGTTCCTAAGACTATTCTAAGCAAGAAAGAGAGTTAATGATAAAAGAGTGTCCTTCCTTGCAAGTGATTTTATATTATATTTATTAATTAAAATTGATAGTTAAAGATGAGTTTTCTAAGAGATCTTGTGGTGATGCTGTTTTAGTTTTGCAAAGCATATGAATGATGCTGGTTTAGTTTTTTGTATTTGTCTTTTTAAGAAGAGATTGATTTTTAAGGAATATCCAAAGTTATTTTTGGATTTACGTTATGAAAAATGAATGTTTTTCATACTGATAGGCTGATTGCCTTCGTTGTATATTTGCGTGGTGGAGGCTAGGACAAGCCCCATGTATGAGAGGTCCCTTTGCAAGAAGAACATTATGCTAAGAGGTACAAGTATGCTAGGGCTCTCTAGCCATATATCCCTTAGGTTTGTCGAGGATCGGCCTAACCCCTATCAGCCTTGGATGAGCTTATTGTAAGGTCCTATTTACTTTTCTCTCTTTCTCTTCCTCTCTCATTTCCTCTCCCTCCCTCACCCTCACCCTCTCTTTCTCTCTTTCCCTATTAGGTTTAATGATTTTTCTCTCTTTTTCTCTCTCCTCTCCCTCTCTCATTTTTTTTCTCTCCTCTCCCTCTCTCATTTCCCTTTCTCTTTTTATCTCCCTCTCTCATTTTCTCTCCCTCTCTCACCCTCACCCTCTCTTTCTCTCTTTCTCTATTAGGTTTAATGATTTTTTTCTCTTTTTCTCTCTCCTCTCCCTCTCTCATTTTTTTCTCTCTCTTCTCCCTGTCTCGCTTCCTTTTCTCTCTTTCTCTCCCTCTCTCATTTCCTCTCGCTCCCTCTCTCACCCTCACCCTCTCTTTCTCTCTTTCCCTATTAGGTTTAATGATTTTTCTCTCTTTTTCTCTCTCCTCTCTCTCTCATTTCTTTTTCTCTCTCCTCTCCCTCTCTCATTTCCCTATTATGTTTTCTCTCCCCCCTCTCCCTCTCCCTCTCTCATTTACTCTCCCTCCCTCATTTTCCTATTATGTTTAATGTATCCCTCTCTCTCTCCCTCTCCCTCTCCCTCTCTTTCTCTCTCTCTTCCTCTCTCTCCCTCTCTCATTTCCTCCCTCTCCTTCTCCCTCTCCCATTTCCTTCCTCTCCCTCTCCCTCTCTCTCATTTTCCTATTATATTTAATGTCTCCCTCTCTCATTTCCTCTCCCTCCCTCTCCCTCTCCCTCCCCATCTCTTTCTCTCTCCCTCCCTCTTCCTTTCCCATTTCCTCCCCCTCTCCCTCTCTTTCTCTCTCTCTCTCCCTCCCTCTCCCTCTCTCATTTCCTCCCTCTCCCTCTCCCTCTCTTTCTCTCTCTCTCCCTCCCTCCCCCTCCCTCTCCCATTTCCTCCCTCTCCCTCTCCCTCTCTTTCTCTCTCATTTCCTCTCCCTCTCTCAATATACACAAATTATATAAAAAAGGTAAAAGAGAGAGAGAATGCACTCTCCCTCCCTCTCCCTCTCTCATTTCCTCCCCCTCCCCCTCCCTCTCTTTCTCTTTCTCTCCCTCCCTCTCCCTCTCTCATTTCCTCCCCCTCCCTCCCCCTCTCCCTCTCTTTCTCTCTCATTTCCTCTCCGTCTCTTAATATACACAAATTAAACACTAAGCAAGTAAAAGAGAGAGAGAATGGACTCACCGTAAAGATTTGAAGGAGGGTTTGGCAGCTCCTCTTTGCGAAGGTGGCTCCTCCTCTCCTTCGCAAACGATGGCGGCGGCAGCGGCAAGAAGCCTTCTTCCTCTTCTTCTCTCACCCTCTATGCAAAACAGTTGCTCTCTCTCTCTCTCTCTCTCTCTCTCTCTCTCTCTCTCTCTCTCTCTCTCTCTCTCTCTCTCTCTCTCTCTCTCTCTCTTGAAAAATTTCACGAATGCATGAAATGAAACACGCTCGGGTTTCGGCCCGCTTTTTTTTCTCTGTGGGGCGTCGCTATTTGTGTCAATAATAGTGACACAAATAGCGATGCCACTATTTTGTGTCGCTAATCGGCGTCGCTATGGCCTAGTTTTCTTGTAGGGAATTTTGATAGGTGTTATTAAAATATAAAATTATGGAGAAGGCTACTAGCCATTCATCAAAGGGACCAAATCCATTGATCCATCAAATCTTGTAGATGTTGAAGATTATGAAAGAGCCCAAGCCATAATAATGTTGCACCTAGATGAATCTTTAATTCACCATATTAACTAGCTTGTAATTGCAAAAGAGAAATGGGATGAGCTTGAGAAATTGTATGGTGTAAGAGGGAAGAATTCCAAAATCTTTCTTGGAATAGATCTCTTCATCTTGGAATGCAAGCAAGGAGAAGACGTCAAAAGGTTCATTTTCCACATGAAGGGTTTGATGGCTCAATTAGCTTTAGTTCAAGCTTCAGTTGTTGCTGAAGAAGATGCCATTGCAATACTCTTGAAAGCGGTAAGAAAATGATTTTCAACTCTTTCCACTACCTAGCAAATGTATCAAATCCTACACTTGAAGGTGTCATTCAGTCTTGTTTGGATGAGGAGAAAAGAAACCAAATAGAAGGTAGTAACATCTCAACATCTACCTTGACAAACCAACTCTTAGTCCATACAATCGCTACTAAGTGATTCTTTTGCAAAAGAAAGGGATATATTGTAAGCAAGTGCTCGAAAAAATATCCCAACAAGATGAAGTCCAACAAATGTAAACAAATAGGGCATATCAGAGTAAATGTCCTAACTCTCCTGAAGTTCCCAAAGAATTGGAGGCCAACGATATCTCCAAAGAAATTGATGATCGACTTTTCTAGTGCCCATTGTACCATCTTTCCATAAACATCCTTGTACTCTATGTTATAAAGGCATACTACTAATTGATTGAGAGGGGAACCACTTTCATACTATGTAATACAATGCCACCCTAGCATTGAGGGGGGGTGTTAGAAGTGGAGCATAGGAACCCTGAGTAAACAAGGGTGGATGAGGGAAGGTATGGTGTGAATGAGATGAAGGGTAAGGGAAACCCTAACCCTAGTCCACATTAAGGCTATATAAACAGCGTGGAGATCACTCGCAAAGATAGAGAGAGTGTATCGGTTGTACTTGTGAGTAACTCATTAAGAAATATTTCCTTCTTATACTTGAGCTCTCTCTCCCTCTTGTGCACACGTCCTTTGGCTCTCACTCTGCTTTATCAACATTCCTAAAGGTAAATGGACACACATCACTATGGACTTCATTACAAGCTTTCCTACTACTAAGAGGGCATGGAATAAAATCTATATAGTGGTGGAAAGACTTACAAAGACAACACATTTTATCCCAATAAAGTACCAATGCATGGCCTTTGAAGTCGCAAACTCATTCATGGAATATGTCTTCAAACTACATGGTTTGTCTCAACTTAGTCATTATAATGATAGAGATATAAAGCCCATTAGCAGCTTTTGGCAAGAAGTGTTTAGTTCGATGGGTATAAATTTAGCTCCATCTACAACCTATCATCCTCAAATTGGTAGCCAGTCAAAGAGAGAGGACAAAAGGCTTGAAACATATTTGAGGCATTACTATCATGATGTACAACATGCTTGGGATTTGTGGCTTCATTTGGCCAATTTTTCTTATAGTAATACCACTTATTTTAGCATTGGATTTTCACCCGTTGAGGCAATATGTGGTTATAGGGTTCCCCATTTCAACCATGATATTCAATGAAAAGATTAAACCTCATGGCAAGAAGGCATTAGAAAGTACACATGTCCTAATTTAATAAGTAATGAAGATAAACCCTCATGGTGTCAAGGAGGAATTAGAAAGAATGTATGCCTTAATTCAAAAAGGGAAAAATTACGCAAATATTTTCTATACTATCTCATAAAATGCTTGGAGCCATTATCATGTCTCACATGTGCAATGATAGGAAATTGTATGATACTCTTCAAGAGCTTGAATCTACCGTAGCTTTGCTACTTGTCACATAACTATCTATACTTTCTCTCTATCTCATAAATTGTACACTCCCCTCTCAATATCTGAAAGCAAGAATGTAAGATCGATGACAAGTTGAAGCAAGCTCACCATCTTACCTTACTTGTTATAGTTCAAACTCAAAATATTCAATGATGGCTCCACAATTTGAATGATATCTCTAGAGTTATGTTTCTACTCAAGTGCCTCCAATCCAATTCATAAAATCCTCATCGTGCAAAGAATCGCAAGAGGAGGAAGAAGAAAAAGGTGGAGATTGAGAAGAGCTTCTCCTATTGGTCCCTTAGTCTCCCACAAAATCTGTCTCATTTCTATCTATATATATATATATATATATATATATATCTCCATACAAGTGCAAGAGAAAAAGCTTGAAAAAAGAGTAGGATCTCTCTCAACATTGCACACAAAATAAAATGATTTTTCATTCACTTTTTGGTCCTTATACATAGGTTAAGGTTGGGCACCCTACCCTTCTTTTGGTCTTTTGCCAATCCTTCTTTGATTTAACCATGTGTATTAGGTTAATTGGACCTCCTTTGACAAGAATGAATAGAAGATCTATCCCTCTACAACCTCATCTTCATTATGATAAACAAATCTAACCTAAAAAATTGTTGTAATTTTCACCATCTTATTTAAAGAATATAACCATCATATATGTTGAAAATTTTTTAAAGTATCTTTAAAAAACTAGCATTGACAATTATTAAAGACTAATACATTCTTGGAACTACTTCTAGAACTTTTGTCTTCATCTTCCTACTTTGTGAATTCCCATACATATCAAAGGGTTAACATTTTCCCCTTCTAGACAAGTGCTAGTCGCTTAGCACTTCGCACCAAGAGTAGATGCCTCATAGTTTTATAGTTGTGGTGTAGTGGTCCTATTGGATAGGCTGAAACTATTTGCATTGTTCTAATAAGTGATGATTTGGAGAAAAGGGTGACATCTCCAAAGGCATATGGTTGTCATAGAAGAAACAAGGGATGAAAGAGATGAGGGATTCATTGGCCACCAATGTTGATGGAGCATCTACATGATCTCCAATCATAGGGGCTACTCCTGGTCCATTCATACTTCAATTCTCGGCATCCACTTGCCCACGTCAATTAAGCTAGTCACTAGATCACCCATAAAAAATTATGGCACACTTGATACTCAAATAGAGGTGTGAAACTAACTCAAGAATCACAACAATTGATCACTAATAAAGTGAATCTTGGGATAAAAAATAAGGGCCAAATCCTATAGGCACATAGATGAAATTATGTCACTAACAAACATCCGGTAAGTTTCAAACTATAGGCACAAAACCACATGACAACATCAAGGAGGGCCTCCTATTCTAGCCACATAGTACAAACACAAGGACCTCGATGACTGATTCCGCCCTATGTCCCAACAACAAAACCAAACTAGTGGCCTACTTGAATAGAAAGTGGAATATTAGATGAAATCTTATTGTTTTCAAGAGCATCAATCACGTTAATCATCAATCTCTCACGTTGCCACCTCATCTTCCTCCTAAACCAATCATGCGCTCACTCTTCTAACCTCAAAAGTAATGAATGAAAGACCAAGATTGAATTGAAGGTTGTAAGAATGCAAGTACATAGCTAGGAGAAGAATAAGCTTAAGAGGGCACAACTCAAAAGTGTATCAAGAGGTTTCAATAGAGAATATTTACAAGATTAAATATCCCCTAAAAGTGAATAGGCATATATACAAGAGCAATGGGGAAAAACCTCCTAAAGAGGGAAAAAGTGTCTGAGTGATCCTAAGTGTGTTAACACACATCATGATGCCAGGAGGCATATTCCACAGTGGATTCCGTGCCACGGTGGATTCCGTGAGGTTTTACAGTGGATTCCGTAAACTTAGATGACCGGGGCTCATACACAAAGAGGATTCTTTGTGCGAGAAGTTGATGGGGACGCCTGTCCTTTTAGGGCGTTTCATTAATTTAGTGTGTACACGGGTGATTCCATAGCGGGTGATTCCGCAAAATGCATATTAAATTAATAAATGTTTATGAGTTTAGACTGTGCACTCGTAATAAATTAAGGTTAGGATTTATTTCTAACCAGTTGATTTATTTATGTAGCTGAAGACTGCTAGGTATTCACTTTTGTCGATTTAATTGTATTATTTTACTAACGATTGTGAATGCTTCAGTTGATGTGTAGAGATAGCAGCAGTGGCGGAGGAAAGCATTGGAGTCTAGCGAGTATTCGACCTTTGGATTATATTTTGATAGGCGCCACGCCTATATTTTGTCATGTCTATTGAGGCATTGATTATTGATTATTATTTTGTATGCGCCTATGCGCACGGATATGTTATTTCTATTTGGGACATTGTGTTGGGCGTGCCAGACTCTATGGGCACCGTCCATTAGCTTTATTTCCTATTTTTATAGAAAGCAAACTCAAAAGCTAAAAGCTTGTCATATTTTTGTAAATTGGGCTATTATTGAGCATGAAGATGGAAATATACATAAAATACATGCTTTGTGGAGCGCTCACACAAGGCATGGGGGGAGATTGAACCCAATTGGTCTCTTGCTTCTTGTCGTTCATGCTTTTACATTGTTTTTTGTGCAAAAAGGTAGAGTTCATTGTTCTTGGGGACCTTCCGGGATTCACTACGTGAGCATACTACGACCGATCTGCGCACCAGTGGTATCAGAGCGGAGCTGAGATCAAGATCTTCCAATTGCTACCCATCTCGTGCGAAGGCGGAGCTCCTGGAACGATCGGGCTCTACAGTCAATCTCCTTGCGAACTGTCGATACAGGCAGACTTCCGGCGATCAAGAACCCCTGTTTCTACTGTCAGATCGCGAAGGACCAGGTTGTACAGGCGGAGGACCACACATCCATCTCCTTCATCAAGTCGTCAAAAAACCAGAGATAAGCTTATATCTTTCATAGCTAAATAAGCTTCACCTTTAAAAATTTCCAAAGCTTTAGCTCATTGATTAAAGCTTCACCACAAACGAATTAATCGTTGAGGACAGCGGGCTGTTCTGAAGGTCGCGAATTCCGCCGTGGACATCCTCTTGTCCTAAAAATCCACGACGGATTAAGAAGCTTAAAGCTTCTTAATCCATTAAGTCAATCAAAGCTTTTAAGCTTCCTGCAAGTCACACAAGACAATCAAGTTCATAAACTTCAGGTCCTGCACTTCTGAAGTCAAGTTCTGCAAGTCGACTGGAATCAAGTTCGGCAAGTTCCCTAAGTTCTGCAAGTCTGCAACTCTGCAAGTCGGTTAAGTCTGCAACTCTACAAGTCAGACTAGTCAACTGGAGTCAGAACTGACTAGTGCTCAAAACTCCTAGAAGGGCTGTTCCTGCGCAAAAACTCTGAACTGCAAAGTTGTTCGTGGCAAGGTATTCTACCTATCCGCAGGTCCGCTGAAGTATTTTCAGCATACGAAGAAGGAAATATTGCAGATTTTCTGAAAATTGAGAAAGAAATACCCAAAAATACATAGCCTTGTAACCCTGAATTTGAGCTACGCTCATCCCGCTAACCTGATTTTGAGTGAGAAAGGTCTTTTGAGTTTTACAGGATGACGACCCCACATATGGATGATCCTATGGCTGAAGACGACCTACCTGAGCCTACCATGGAACAAAAGCTGGATCTAATCATGCTGCAATTGGAAGAAGAACGAAGGGCTAGGCAAGCATTGCAAGCGCAATTGACAAAATTACAAAGAGCGTCTACCGACAAAGAAGAACCTCAAGCTGAAGATTTGATTCGACGTACCATCGATGCTACTCTTGAAGCTCAAACCATTCGCAAGGAATCAAAGATAAGTAAACGAAGTTTCAAATTTCGCACTTTTAATGGCATACGAGAAGGAAAGACTGTTTTATCATTCATTAGCCAGTTTGATGACTATTTCCATGAGGAAACTTATCCAAAAAAAGATAAAATCAAGTGTGTTACTAATCATTTGGTAGACAGAGCATCACTTTGGTGGACTGTAGTACGCAAGAGCATAGAATGTCCTGCTACTTGGGAAGATTTCAAGAAGAAGTTCATGCAGAATTTCCTTCCACCGTAATTTCATGAGAAGGCTATCAAGCAATGGGATCTACTTCAACAACGGGATCGTGAGCCTATTCCACAGTATACAGAGCATTTTTGGAATGCACTCCTACAGTATACAGAGCGTTTTTGGAATGCACTCCTACAGCTACACATGCTTGAAGACGTACTAGAGACGACACATAAGCAGAAGTATATGTCTGGACTCCTTGGACATTACTACGCTGAAGTGAACATGTTCAAGCTTGCTACCCTTGAAGACGCTATCTCAGTAGCTCACGACACTGAAGATAAGTTACGCGGTAGAGACAGACGACCACAGCAACTCCAAGCCAATGGTAATTATGGATCTAAACAATTCAATTCCAATTTTAGAAGGTTTAATCCAGGTCGTTTCTCTTCACCATATTTCTGCAAGAATTGGGCTAAACCACCTGCATTACCATCCAATGTCAATCCAAATCCTAAGCTTATTCCACAAGCAAATCCAAGTGTACCCAGACTTCCAGCCATTGCAAATAATGTAACCAAAGCCAAGCCAATAGTATGCTATAAATGTCACCAGCCTGGGCATCTCGCAGCAAATTGTCATTCAAAGAAACCACCAGCACATATCAACTATCTTGGAGCCATGGACAAAGACGAGCATGAGGATATGCCTGATTTCACTGAAGATGAGGATGATACTACTACTACTTTCGACACTTTACCAGGTATGCCTACTCCACATTCATTATTGACTATGAAATGTTTGGTGCATGGAAAGGAAAGGACTATCTTGCATGATGACGGTAGTACTCATGACTTTATTTCAGCAAAATTGGTAAAGGAATTGAAATTACAGACTGTACCTACGCATTATCGCATAAAAGCTGCATTTTTAGGCACTAGGTATAATGGCACACAAGAAGTTCAAGATTTAGAGATTCAAATTGGTTCATACATTGAAAGAAGAAATTTCTTAGTTGTTCCATTACAGTCAAGTGACATTATTCTAGGAATGCCTTGGAGACACCAGCATAACCCAGATATAGATTATTCCACACACACAATGAATATTAATTTTCAAGGAAAATCTATTACATTATATAGTATGCATGCATCTAATATTTTTCCACTGCTTTCGCATACTCAAGCAAAACATGCATTATGCAAGAGTACTAAATCATATCTCATTTGGGTGAATGAATTGCACGCAAAGGAAAATCATATGCACCCTAGGCATAAGGAATTTCTTGCATATTTTAAGGACTGTTTTGCAGAAGACCTACCACCAGGTTTACCTCCTTCACGACCAAAAGACCATAAGATTGATTTAATCCCTGGCACACAACCACCTTGCAAAGCACCATATAGGCACAATCAGATAGAGCAAAAAGAAATCCAGAGTCAAGTTGAGGAATTACTAAATAGAGGTTTAATTCGACCTAGCAGTTCTCCATTCGGTGCACCTGTACTCTTAGTCAAGAAAAAGAATAATACCTATCGTATGTGTATTGATTACCGAGCTTTAAATAAGATCACTGTAAAGAATAGGTATCCTATACCTAGAGTTGATGACCTTATGGACAAACTGCAAGGATCTTCTATATTTAGTAAAATTGACCTTAAGTCTGGATATCATCAGGTGAGGCTAGATAAATCTAACATATTTAAGACTGCATTCAGAACACAGTTTGGCCATTACGAATTCTTAGTCATGCCATTCGGATTGACTAATGCACCTGCCACTTTTAGTAGAATGATGAACCGTATCTTTTTAAAATATCAGTACTGTGTGATTGTTTTCTTTGATGATATTTTGGTGTTTAGTCAAAATGAGAAAGAGCATTATGAGCATTTGTCATTAGTTTTTCAATTACTGAAAGAAAATCAATTGTTTGCAAATCCTGAAAAGAGTGAATTCTTTAAGATAGAAATTGAGTATTTAGGTCATATTGTATCACTTGAAGGAATTAAAGTTGATCCTAAGAAAATTGATGCAATATTGCATTGGCCTATTCCTAAAAACGTGCATGAGTTACGCTCATTCCTTGGTCTTGCTAGTTTCTATAGGAAGTTTGTACGTAATTTTTCATTACTTGCTTTACCATTAACCAAACTTCTAAAGAAAGGAATTGTTTATCAATGGACCGAAAATCAGCAGAAATCCTTTGACTTACTGAAACGTGCATTAACCAATGCCTCTGTTTTACAATTGCCTGACTTTAATAGACCATTCTTTCTAGTTGTGACCGATGCTAGCGGATCAGGAATACGAGCTGTACTAATGACAGCAACCCTCCCACGGCAGGAAATGAACATGAAACCAAGGTAGAAGCATGCAAAATCTATGCACATGGCTGAGCCATTAATCTCAAAACTAAAAAGAAACCATAAATCTTCCACTTAATAATGAACTGATTCGTTATCTTCATCATCTTCATCCATAGCTTCAACAATTATACAAGAACAAAAGGGAAAAGAGGAATTTCTGCACAAAAGACAGAAGAGAGAGGAGAGAGAACAACTTTTTGCACCACCAAAAAGGAAAATGTGCCATCGGACAAGAGAGAGGAAAGGAAAAGAGGCACATAACCATTCGTGCACTCCACCCCACCTCTTCCCCAAAAAGCACACCCCTTCGTATTTTTATTATTTCTTTGAAACTTTGATACATTTGATATTATAGGACCTTTGGCCTTTAATTTTGAGTATTCCTACCCTTCACAAATGCATGCGCGTAACACTTTTGTGTATACCATTTATTTATAATGGTGGATGTGGCCCCCTCATGTAAGTGTGTATTTTAGTGATTTTGAAACAATGTAAATGTTATTCTCTTGACAAAAAATGAAAATATGATGCATGCTTGGATTCTTTTGTGCCTTGTTTTTATGCTTCTTTTGGGTGTCATCATATTCCTCCCACACTGAAATGTGAAGCGTCCTCGCGAACCTTGTCAAAGAAGAACCACTGTCTAACATAAACAACTTCCAAAATTGTTAGTAAAACAACTTCAATCATAAGGCCTAGCCATGGTAGGGTATGGGACTCCAAACCATGACCACCAGAGTAAGGGAACTCCTGCCTCCACTATACTCCCACACTGAAAAACTTTACTAGTCTTCAAAGGATAGGGTTCAATCTTTCACATGGATCATGAGCACAACTCCTCCATTCCAATAGAGGAAATAATGATGACTCCCTTCATCATGTAGCTCCAGACACACTCGAGGTTTGGTTAGCATTGTTAGTTTTTAGGATTCAACTTTAATAGAAATTTATATTTATAAAGGGGTGTTCATTTTGAATGTTAATTATAAACATCAAGCTTAGAAAGGCTTTAAGGTATGTGTTTAAGTTTGATATTATATTAGTTAATTTGTTTGGTTTGTTTATGATTCTAAGTTTCATATTGAAATTGGTTTGTATGTCCTCTCAAGGAAAAAGACTATTGGAGCTACATAAGAAAATGGTCACAAGGACTCCCCCTTAGTAAGGGATAATGGAGGAAGGAGAGCGACGTAAGAATTTAGAAGGTGAAGGGAATAAAATACCATTGTACTATGAGGAATAGGAGGGTCATGGTGGAGAGGCATAGGGTAGAGCGGAAAGGTGGATTGATTAGGTGCCATCCAATCTAGAAGGGTATGTCTATGAAAATTTTATCTAAATGCTTTTTATTTGTTTTTTATAATTTCTTTCTTGAATAAATTATCCCTTTATTCACATTTAGGGTGTTTTGGAAGAGAAGACGAAGGGATGGGGATGAAGAAGATGAGGGTGGAATGGAGAAGAAGAGAGTCGTTTTTTATGAAGGACGAAGATGGAGGGCTATCGATGAGGAAGAAGAGGCCGCCTCCCCCTATTCAAGACGCCATTCCTATACTGGGGAAGCCCCTCTCCGTTTCCTCCCTCCCTCTCTCTCTATATCTCTCGTCGTTGTCTGTGTCCATATGGTGGCTATTGCCGTTGCTTGGGATTCTCCTTCCCTTTTTTTTTCATTTTCGTCTTCATCTTACATTGTTGATCCTCCTTGTGGTGTGGCGGCTGCTCCTCTGTCATCATCATCGATTATTTCACATCCTCGCTCCCTCTCTCTTATTCTTCTTCTACCTCTTTTTTCTTTCTTCTTAGAGGTATGCAGGCTACGTTTTTATTAAGCATCAAAATTGTTGGTCTTCTTTTAACCAGATTTTGTGGTTGCGCCTGTGAGAAGGGTGCCAAACTCTCCCTTCCCTCCTTGAAGACGGAGGAGGGAGCACATGGCTAGATCCCATCATAATCATCAGAGAAGGCAGCCCGAGGTGATGTCAAGGAGATCTCATTCTGCTGGGGAGCTTTCCAAGCATGCTGTGTCTATGGGCACCAAGGCCATCACCAACTTCACGAGCACCTCTTGGCCTTCTTCTTCTTCTGCTTTATTGTTGCTGCTGGTAATTTGATGGAAAGCACTAATGTAGGCAGTGATGGTGAATGCACGGACAATGGTGTTGGAGGCCGCATCACTGATGACGATGCTGATGTCGATCAGATGTTGAAGTGTGCTTATCTTTAACCTGTTTTGATGCTAGATGGTGAAAGGGCAACCTTTTTCTTTGTTTCTCTTTGTCTCTTTGTAGGCGCATAGTACATATGAGAAGGAACTCCAGCCAACGCTTGGTGCTTCGGCACTTTTGATAAGCCTCAAAGACATGAACCTCAAGGAGAAACAATGCACCAATGAAACGATTGCAATGACTGACGGAAGACAAGAACCTCTCTCTCTCTGTGCTTCATGTTGTTCACATGGTCCAGTAGTGCCACGCTCTTTCACTTGAAGCCATCAACGATGTCTAACGGCATCAAATTGTCCTCTGAGGCCTTCCCCTCCGAGTTCGACAGAGGGTTCCCTATATCAAATGAGTCTCTGATACTGCGACTGTTATTGCTGCTCTGCCTCTCCCATATATAGATACACCAGTCCTCCCCCTATCATAGCCCCTCTTTATTTTTTCTGCACCAATCCTTCTCCTTTCCCCCTTTCCCCTTCTCTCTGTCTCTCTCCCCTTCTCTTTCTCTATCTCTGGCACAATGTGGTAATGGCCGCCTTCTCATCCCTCTCCTTCTCTTATGTTCCTTTTCTTCTTCTTCTCGTTCCTCTTGGAGACATGGAGACGCTGCACTACTATTTCTGCTACACATCTTCTTCATCTTTCCATCCTTCTCATGGGCTTCCATCTCATCTTGCACCTTCTTGTACTTTGGGACACACAATTTCTTCATTGCTTTGCATCATATATTCAAGTCTTTTTTTTTCTCTTCCTTTGGTGTTTTGAGATCATCTTCTTCCCCGGCTGCGCACCAAAATGACAGCAACCCTCCCACGGCAGGAAATGAACATGAAACCAAGGTAGAAGCATGCAAAATCTATGCACATGGCTAAGCCATTAATCTCAAAACTAAAAAGAAACCATAAATCTTCCGCTTAATAATGAACTGATTCGTTATCTTCATCATCTTCATCCATAGCTTCAACAATTATACAAGAACAAAAGGGAAAAGAGGAATTTCTGCACAAAAGACAGAAGAGAGAGGAGAGAGAACAACTTTTTGCACCACCAAAAAGGAAAATGTGCCATCGGACAAGAGAGAGGAAAGGGAAAGAGGCACATAACCATTCGTGCACTCCACCCCACCTCTTCCCTAAAAAGAACACCCCTTCGTATTTTTATTATTTCTTTGAAACTTTGATACATTTGATATTATAAGACCTTTGGCCTTTAATTTTGAGTATTCCTACCCTTCACAAATGCATGCACGTAACACTTTTGTGTATACCATTTATTTATAATGGTGGATGTGGCCCCCTCATGTAAGTGTGTATTTTAGTGATTTTGAAACAATGTAAATGTTATTCTCTTGACAAAAAATGAAAATATGATGCATGCTTGGATTCTTTTGTGCCTTGTTTTTATGCTTCTTTTGGGTGTCATCAACTAATGCAAGACAATCATCCAATAGCATATTCTAGTTCTAAGCTGAAACCCTCTGAGCTGAAATATTCCACTTATGACAAAGAACTATTAGCAGTTGTACAAGCATTAAAACAGTGGAAACACTACTTAATGGGTTCAGAATTCATGATAAAGACCGACCAGCAAAGCATTAGACATTTACTTAGCCAACTCCAAATTTCTGACCGTCATATCAAATGGGCTTCCTTCATTCAAAGTTTTCATCCTATCATTCAATACCAACCTGGAAAAGAAAATGTAATTGCTGATGCATTGAGTAGAAGACCTGCAATTCATAATATTTCTGTCATATCTTTTGATTCTTTGATTGCTATGAAAGATACATATCACCAGGATATTACTTTTCATTCTGATTGGCATAAAATAGTTCAAAATAATTTCATTCCTGTTGATTCATTGTCATATAATGATGGATTTATGTTTTATGAAAAGAGACTGTGTGTTACTATTCCATTCCGATCTTTTGTTTTGAATGAAATTCATTGTCCCCCATATCAAGGTCATAGAGGTATCATATCTACCTTACGTATGTTAACAGAAGATTTTTATTGGCCGCATATGGATGCAGATGTATCTAATTTTGTTTCTGAATGTTTGATTTGTCAAAGAGTTAAGAGACATCATGGTAAACAGTATGGATTACTAATGCCTTTGTCTATTCCATCTAAACCTTGGGAACATATTTCTATGGATTTCATTACTAGTTTACCAAATACTAAATCTAACCATGATATGATTTGGACTGTTGTAGATAGATTTAGTAAACAAGCATATTTCATTCCATGTAAGAAAACTTTAACAGCATCACAAGCAGCACACTTATTTTTGAAAACTGTTTTTACTAACCATGGATTGCCAAAAGTGATTATTTCAGATCGTGATTCTAGATTTTGTAACAATTTTTGGATTACACTGTTTGCTAATCTTGGCACAAAGATTGATTTCTCATCTGCATTTCATCCAGAAACAAATGGACAAACAGAAGCCACAAACAGCACCATTCTAGATCTTTTACATGCATATATTATCTCTAAACCTCAGACATGGGACACTCATTTGCATTTATTACAGTTTGCATATAACAATACACCGCACACATCTACAAACAAAGCACCTTTTGAAGTAATATATGGATATAGATTGTCTACACCTGTTGCATCTTTGTCTAATAGAATTCAGAGTGCTGATGCTATTGCTAGTATGCATAACAGTATTTTTGATTAGGTTAAAGATATGATTGTTAAAGCCCAGCAATCATATACCAAACAAGCCAACAAGAAAAGACAAGCCATGAATTTCAAAGTTAATGATTATGTTTGGCTAAGAATAGAAAAACGTAGATTGCAAAGTGTAGATAGACATCCAGTTGTCAAATTAGCATTCAAGTTAGCATTACCATCTCATTGGAAAATTCACAATACATTTCACATTAGTTTATTGAGACCATTTAGAGGCCAATTACCTATCCACCCTGTTTATGAAAACCCACCTTTATTAGAAGAAGAGACTGAAATACTTGAACCAGAAGCTATCCTAGACACTGACTATATGACCACTAGA